>NC_140500.1:2932505-3172505 GCF_964271855.1 Acomys minous
TATTTAATTGTTGTTAGTTTTATATACATATGAACGTGTGTGTGTGTGTGTGTGTGTGTGTAAATACATACATGCAACCTACTCAGTCTGTTCAGTCTGTGTGGCACTCTGTGTATTTGACTTCAGGGTTGACCACTTGGAAAGCCAATTTGGAGGCTCTTCCCTGGGGAATTTCATTTTTCCTGCGTCCAGCATTCCTTAGTTGTCCACAGTTGGCTGTGGTGAGCTGAGGTTCCGTGAGATGCCCCGCCTCCGTCCTCTGTTTAGCATGACCATTGGTGTCGTCATTGTGGCAGGTCTTGCTTAGGTAGCCGTGTTGGTGAGACTTCATGGGTATAGCTTTTCCGGCATCTCCAGGAGACAAAAACCTCACAACCAGCTTCCTCGTCCTCTGGCTCTAACTGCCTCCGCACCGCTCATTCTACTCCGATCGCTGAGCCTCACGTTGTATTTTGGAGGCAGCGCCTGGGTCTTGGCACCACATGTCCCTTGGGTAGTTGGCTAGGTTTCTACCTCCGGGGATGATTTTCCTCTTGTTGTGTGGGCTGTTCGTCCAATCATGAGCTGTTGGTTACCGCTGAGGCGCGCCTGCCACTGCTGCACCTTTAGGGGTACAACGCACGCTGGTCACTGTTTGCCTGGTAGCCCTCATGGTTGGGAAGGAGACTTGGCTGCTTCCCTCCCTTGGAAGATTTAGTGGCACCAGGAAAGCTAAGTCTTCAGGGAGGGACATCTTATATTTCATTTCAGGTCCAAAAATTAGGGATTTTTAACCTGCGTTGGGCTTTTGTATCTCATATTTGTAAAAAGGTAAAATGACCTGAGGAAGCAATGCATTTTTAGCTTTTTTCCTAAAGAAGATGTAAAGACTGTTGGCAATGCCTTGCATTTGCTTTAGACACACAACTACAGAGGCTGTTCCCCTCTTCTTTGGTGGACATGACATAATAAGCTAGTCCCGGCTGGACAGAGCTGTGCCCCTCAGAGACGGGACACATGCAGAAGCCGGGAGGGAAGCACGCAGAACCCCACGATCAGGGCATGAAAAGGTCTAGCGGGCAGTGACCCGGCAGAGCCCTGCATGCCCCCCGTGACGGTTCATGGGCTGGACATATAACCCCAAACTCCATGTTGACAGTGTAATCGGCCTCGGAGGCTAGGCCCTCGTGATGAGAGTGGTGGCTTTGTAAGGAGATCGCCCTGAGGCAGCTCTCAAGCTCTCCCTATGAGCACGATGATGTCACAGGATGACGTCAGGAACCAAATGACATAAAAGAGCACTTCATTGGACAGCGAGGATAGGGTCCCTGCCACCAAACCTGACAACCTGAGTCCGTCCCTGGAGTCAAGATAGCAGGAGAGAGCCAACTCCTGGAAGCTGTCCCCTCCTCACTGTCACCTTTGGCTGAATGAATATCTATCGTTTGTAACTAACTCAGCCCAGGCCATCCTATGACATTAATACAAATGGGCTAAGACATGTTCAGTCCCTCCGGAGGGCACCCTCCCCTACATCAGCCTGCCAGTTCTCAGCCCCACCTCCCCAGCTGTCTGAGCTCGAGGTGGTCTTGGATTCTTCTCCACAGGGAGCTTTGGGGAAAATAAAAAAGAGATGGTTAACCGTGCTTGAATGTCCAACACACAACCCCTTTTTAAGAAGTTGAGGCTCACAATTCGGGGCCTTCCAGCTGGGCTGGGTACAGCTGTGCCACCCTGAGCCCCTGCCATCCCTTTGAAACAAAAAACAAAGTAGCCATAATAAAAATAAAATTTTGTGCTTTAAAAAAAATATCTTGGTCCCTTCCCACTCATGTTTATGCATAAACCAAACACCAGCAAAACAAACTGGTGGTTAAACTGGCGTTTTAGTTACGAGCCAATGCATTAACCAAACAAGCTACGTGATGGACACACACAGGGATGGTACTTTGGCCGTGTTTGGCCCAGGTAGGCAGTCAAGCAGCCCACTGCTCACAGAGAAGCCTGTTGCTGCCGCTGTTTCCACAGAATTTTATCTTCATAAAAATCAGGAGAACATTTGGAAACTTCTAGAGGTGGTTGGTCCTCCTCAGCTGGGGCTTCAGGGCTTTCAGAGAGAGGAATAGACGGCTCCAAACTGTGGCTTTGTGCCTGGCCAGTGCCACTTTAAATGACTGCTTCCCGCTCTGGCCAGTGGGCAACTGAGTCCTTATCCGCCCAGCGTGGCCCTTTGCTCTCACAATAGGAACAGTTCCATGCCTATGCGACTCCCCATCCCTCAAAGGCTGCCTTCTCACTGCTGGCTATCTGCTGAGGGGTTACCCACCTCCCCGCCCCACCCCCGCACTGACAGGAAAGTGGTGATGCAGTCTGCTTGTACCCATGACCAGGCCAGAGGGCTGGAGAGAAGGTCTGGCGATCCTCAGGCCCCAAAGCTTCCTGTAGTCCAGTGCTGCTGACCTGAGTGCCTGGCACCTGTGGTGGGGGGAAGGGCCCAAGACCCATGAGCGGTCAGGGAACCACGTCAGTGGCTTCCCACGGCCTGACCAGCCCTGCTTGGGTTAAAAAGTCAAATAGAAAAATGATCCTTCCTCGGGCACTTTTGTTTTGGTTTTGTTAAAACTTTTCTTTTGGAAAAAAAATTAAACATCTGGATGTCTTTATGGAAATAGTCATTATGGTCACTGGGGTTGGGGAGGGGTATTTTTCCCCCTGAGGATTAGGTTTAGTTTGGTCAGGGAAGGTCTCAGGGTACAGAAAGCCCCTAACAGGCTCCTTCGCTGGCCTTTAAACACTTTGCTAATGAATCTTTGGCTGGGAATATTTGGGGGCCACTGAACAAACCAAGCATTTGTTCCGGGTCTGAGCAGCTTGTGTTTGCCTTGAGCCCAGCATACACGGAGGCTGATTCCCTAGGCAGGAGAATTCCCACAAGGGCTTGAAGGGAGCTGTTTGTGCAGGGGATCTGCAGACACAACCATTTGTGTCTGTGCACTCAACAGTTCACATTTGCAGAGGGGAGAAGAAAACAGTTACCCGTGCTATGTTTCCATCAGCACCACTCTTTCCTTCCGTTTTTTCTTTTTGCTGTTTGTTTGTTTGTTGTTTATTTTTGAGACAGGGTCTCGCTATGTAGCCTCGGCTGCCCTAGAACTCTCTATGGAGACCAGGCCTGCCTTGAACTCACAAAGATCTGCCTGTCTCTGTCTCTTGAGTGCTAGAATTTAAAGGCGTGCCCCATCACAACATCTTTCTCTCTCTCTCTCTCTCTCTCTCTCTCTCCTCTCTCTCTCTCTCTCTCTCTCTCTGTGTGTGTGTGTGTGTGTGTGTGTGTGTGTGTGTGTAAGACACCCTCAAGTGTGTGTCCTTACCTTCATGGCAAGCACTGTACCCACTAATCCACCTTCTTTGCTCCTCTTCTCTTGAGATAGCTCAGGCAACCTAGGCTGGTCTCGAACTCACTATGCAGCTGAGGATGACCTGAACGCTTCATCTTCTCACCTCCATCTCCAAAGTGAAGGACCTGCAAACATATACCACCCCTGCAGGCTCAATACCATTCTTTTGTGGAATTTGCTTTTTAAAAAAAACCTACGTGGGGGGAGAATTGATCACCTGCGCCCAGTGCCTTCAAGGAGAAGTTGCAGAAGGAAGGGTTGTTCAGCCGCCATGCTCACCACAGGGGCATTTGGGCTTAACCACACTCGAATGGCCAGCATATAGTTAAAGAGACGGAATTTCCAAATCCAGGCACAGAGATACCATTTTAAGCCTTCCTAAAAGGAAATATAGTGTCTTCCTTAATTCAGGCAGAACTTTTACATTCCTAGTGGATCTAAAATCTTACAGGCAGACTTTGGGGTCCATCTAAAAAATAGATGTCATAGTTGCTCAGCTGGATCTGAAGTGAAACTCCCATAGGAGGCTTTGTGAGGAGCTGCGCCACCCAGACGTCTATGCTTTCCTCTCTATCCTGTGCCTCCCACAGGTGCTCTGCACTACTACACACAACCCCCTTCCTGACACACCCTCCCCACGATCCAAAAACACTAAGTAGAAAATTTCAGAAGTAAACAATCCATGAGTGTTAAGCAACACCTGGGATGAGCTGGCAAACACCTCTTTAATCAGCGTGCCTGCCCCCACCCCCCCCCACAGTCCTCCCCCCATCCCACAGTCCTCCCCCCACCCCACAGTCCTCCCCCATCCCACAGTCTCCCTGCACCCCCACCCCACAGTCCTCCCCCCACCCCCCACCCCACAGGTCCTGCCCCCCACCCCACCCCACAGTCCTCCCCCATCCCACAGTCCTCCCCCATCCCACAGTCCTCCCCCATCCCACAGTCCTCCCCCATCCCACAGTCCTCCCCCATCCCACAGTCCTCCCCCCACCCCCACCCCACAGTCCTCCCCCCACCCCCACCCCACAGTCCTCCTCCCACCCCACCCCACAGTCCTCCTCCCACCCCACCCCACAGTCCTCCTCCCACCCCACCCCACAGTCCTCCCCCCACCCCACCCCACAGTCCTCCCCCACCCCACAGTCTCCCCCATCCCACAGTCCTCCCCCACCCCACAGTCCTCCCCCATCCCACAGTCCTCCCCCCATCCCACAGTCCTCCCCCCACCCCACCCCACAGTCCTCCCCCCACCCCACCCCACAGTCCTCCCCCCACCCCCACCCCACAGTCCTCCCCCACCCCCACTCCACAGGTCCTCCCCCACTTCCATCCCACATGTCCTCCCTTCCTTCAGTCACTCAGTGGCTGCCTTAGTGAGCAGATCACCTGTGGTGTCACCTATGAGTTACTCTTGCCTTAGCAATCAGGGCCCCACAGCTCAGGGGTAGCAATGGGCCATTCACCCGCGCCCAGGGTAAGCGGGGCAGGCCTCCTTTACTAGAAAAGGTGATAGTTCTTGACTGAGTCAAAGGGAGAGACTGGTGACATCACTGAGACATGTGGAAATGAGTGGAAATGAATCTTCTGTGAAGAAAAGGAGATTCTTCAGAGTGTTGCCATCACACACCTGCAATTGCCAAAGTACAGCCCTGTGCACACGCAGTGCTCAGCACACACCTCCAACTGCCACAATGTGCAGCACTGGTGCACACGCAGTGCTCAGCACACACCTCCAACTGCCACAAGTGCAGCCCTGGTGCACACGCAGTGCTCAGCACACGCCTCCAACTGCCACAAGTGCAGCCCTGGTGCACACACAGTGCTCAGCACACACCTCCAACTGCCACAAGTGCAGCCCTGGTGCACATGCAGTGCTCAGCACACACCTCCAACTGCCACAAGTGCAGCACTGGTGCACACGCAGTGCTCAGCACACACCTCCAACTGCCACAAGTGCAGCCCTGGTGCACACGCAGTGCTCAGCACACGCCTCCAACTGCCACAAGTGCAGCCCTGGTGCACACACAGTGCTCAGCACACGCCTCCAACTGCCACAAGTGCAGCCTGGTGCACACACAGTGCTCAGCACACGCCTCCAACTGCCACAAGTGCAGCCCTGGTGCACACACAGTGCTCAGCACACGCCTCCAACTGCCACAAGTGCAGCCCTGGTGCACACACAGTGCTCAGCACACACCTCCAACTGCCACAAGTGCAGCCCTGGTGCACATAGAATGTTCACTGTGTGTGCGGTCAGAAAAAAAAAACCAGTGAAAACAGTGGATCAGGTGGATTTCTGTGAGTGCCAAGGCCAGCTTGGGCTACATAGTGAGCTCCAGTTCACCCAGGGCTATATATAGACAGAGACCCTGGGAGAAAGAGGAAGGGGTGGGGGAGCCTACATTGCATTTATAACTAACCTCCAGTCTCAGACATTCACGGAATGCCATGAGATATATCCGACCAGACAAAGATGGGACCACTCTACTCTACAAAGCTTAATTAAAAATGCACATGTTTCACTGACTGGGTGATCAAATGTTTTCAACTGTTACATGAAATTCTATTAATTTGAATCTATCCACTCCTCTCTCTGTCTCTGTCTATGTTTCTGTCTCTTTGTATGTGTATGTGTGTGTATACGTGGGCACATGTGTGCGTGTGTATGTGCGTGTGTGTATGTGTGTGCATGTGTGTGTGTGTGTGTGTGTGTGTGTGTGTGTGTGTGTGTGTGTGTGTGTGCCAGATGTCAACAGTAGATATCTTCCTCTACAGATGCCAACACTGAGCGTCTTCCTCTGTCATCCATCATCTTGTTTTTTTGAGACAGGGTTCCCCATTAAGCCCAGAGATCAGCAGGTAGCCAACAGGTCAGTGAGCTCCAGGGATCCACCTGTCTCTGCCTGCCCCGCCCACCAGCACATGCGAGCAGCAGGTGCTGGGATCTGAACTGGGGTCTCAGTCTTGCACTCAGGCACTTTGCTAACTGAGCTGTCACCCTGGCTCCTTGTTTCTGCCTTCAATGGTCCCTGAAGCAGAAGTGGCTGGTGCCCCCCCCTTAGTTTTCCTCATGAACCTCCCCCATCAACTTGAAAGCACACAGGTGAACAAAAGGCCGAAGGCTGACTTTAACCAGAAGTTCTCACATGCCTAATGGCTCATTGCTGGCTTTCACTTGCCTGCGAAACCTTTGGACATGCCAACATTTGTGGGGGAAGCACTCTCCCTTCAGTCGAGTGGCTGAGGAGGAGCCACTGTGGGGAGAGGTCAGGAGGTGACAGCTGGGTGTTGACAGAGAGGCCTGTGCTACAAAGGCAGGATGACTGGCCGAGCCAGGAAGAGCTCAGAAAGCTGCCTCATGGCACATAGGTCACAGTCTACACAATTGGCTTCCCTGCTGAATGCCGGCCCTGCGACTGCCCACCAGGGACACACAAGGAGCGCTTTCAAGTCCTGAGAAGGGAAAATGAATAAAATATGACACACACTTGTTTGTTACACCTGTTTTCAGGCACAGATGAGGGGCTTTTTCTACAGGTGTCTCTAGCCCTTGATGTCTCCTGCGTCAGAGAAAGGAGACACAGTTTGGACATTTCAAATCGATGAACAAGAAAGTGGGCTTGAGGCAGACTCACCTCGAAGCAGATTCAGCGACGGCAACTTGAGGTTGAAGCAGTTCATTTGGGAGTTCATTTGGGACAGAGAACCAGGAAGTGCACACGGCAAGGGTGTCCTCTCCACGAGGCCCTGTGAGGTGGTTCTGTTCCTCTCAGGAATTCAGTCCCTGCAGCCTGAGGGTGCTCAGGAGACACGAGCTCTGGGGTGCTCCTGGCCCCCCCCCTCTCACACAGTCACTGACCCCTACAAAACGTCCACACCAGGGAGTGTTGAGGAGACTCAGCAAGAGGCAAGGGTGTGTGGAAAGCTTGCCAGGTGCCCAGCTCACAGCAGGCCCTAACCAGTAAGCGGGTCCCGTCAATGAGGGTTTTGAAGCTGTCCTCATGTGCCTCCCACTGCTGTTTAAACACCATGAAAAAGCGACGTAGGAGTAAAGGGGCCATTCAATCTTACAGCTCACAGTCCATCATGAAGGGACGTCAAGGCAGGCCCTGAGGCAGGCACCGGAGAAACGGCTGACTGGCTTGCTCTCCGGGCTCACATTCAGCTATCTTTCATACGCCTCCAAGACCACCTGCCCAAGGGTGGCACCACCACAGCGAGCTCGGCCCTCCACACCCATGATTAATTGGGAAAATGTCCCCACAGACCTGCCAATGGGCTAATCTGCTGGAGGTCATCCTCAACTGATGGATACTCTGCCCAGATGAAAAGGGGTACCGGGAGAACCCTGTAAGAAGTTTCTTATTTAACTTTTCATTCTTCTGAACGATGACTTCCACTTGCTCAGAGACGTGCTTTGGTTGGTTTGGTTCTGCTGTCGTCATCGTCATCATCATCTTCATCATTGCTATTTTGAGACAGGACCTCACTCTGTAGACCAGGCTGAGCTGAAACTCACTATCTGGTCCAGACTAACTTCAAACTTGCAGCCATCGTCCTGCCTCGGTGTCTGAAGTGCTAGGATTACAGGTGTGAGCTGCCACCCTCAGCTTGTTCCTTGCTTAGCTCCTGGATGCTTGGTTGAGTCCTTGGCTCATGGTGACTCGTGTTTCCGGGTGCTTCGTGGGCACCATTTTCACACATCTTGGAGCATCTCGGGCTCAACACGCTTAAACGCTCTTCCTCCCCAACCCACTTTCCTCTCGTCTCCACCAGCTCAATTGGAGACAGAACCCCTCCATTTACTGTTCAGGTTAGAAGCTTCCAAGGAATTGCCCAGCTGATCCTGTCACCTGTGTCTGGGCCATCTCCCTCCCGAGCACCTTTAGGTCCATGCGCCTTCTCCAGCCTTGCTTGTTGTCACAATGTAATTAGATAATTCTGTTTATTGTGTGAGCTGTCCTAGCTTTAACTGTTAACTTGACACAGCTTAGACTCATCTGGCAAGGGAGACCCAACTAAAGGATTGTCCAAGTCAGATCCAAACACTGGCCTGCAGGCGCATCTGTGGGAAGTCGTCTTGACTGTTAGTTGATGTAAAAAGGCCCAGCCCACTGTGGGTGTCACCGTCCCTGGGCAGGTGGTCCTGGGGTGCGTAAGAAGGTCTGTGGACAAGCCAGCAGGCAGCATTCCTCCTCGGTTCCCACTTTCACGTTCCTGCTTGAGTTCCTGCCCTGACTTCCCTCGGTGATGAACTATGACCTGGAAGTATAAGCCAAATATATCCTTCCTCTACTTCCCTTGTAGCTCGTGACCAGAGTAATATAAGCAAAGCCAGAACATATCCCTTGTACTATAGCCGTGTCTTTTTAGTGCTTTGAGTCCAAGGCTGACATCCCCTATGCTGGTTTCCCTGGGTCTGTGTGGTGACTCCTCACACTAACAGCTGGCGTTCTGTGATTTTCCCCACC
Organism: Acomys minous; assembly: GCF_964271855.1. Classification (NCBI taxonomy): domain Eukaryota; kingdom Metazoa; phylum Chordata; class Mammalia; order Rodentia; family Muridae; genus Acomys; species Acomys minous. The sequence goes on from NC_140500.1 coordinate 2,941,357, forward strand.
CTGGGAAGAATAAACAAATGTCTGTTTGCTGTAGATGGGGCATCAACCATAGACCAGCCAAGTCTACCTTGGTGAACAAGTTAGTTTACTGAGCTACTCACAGGAGCACACATGGGGGAGTTACTGTGGGAGATGTGGGCAGCTACAGTAGGGAAAGGCCCACCCCAGCATGAGTGGCTCAGGAGAGCTGTATCCAGAGTTCTCTGTGTCCTTGCACAACTTGCAGGCAAAGCTGTCTGGGAGTCTTTTCTCTGCTGACAACTGTGTATTGCTTGTATCAGAGCATCCTTAGGCGTCCTCAAACTCTCTCAAGTTCTGCCTCTCTGATCCCTCCAGAAGGAAATATTGAGTCCAGAGGAAATGCCACCAGGGTGACTTAGGTATAAGAAGCCAAACGTAATTTTGACTCTAATGAACAGTAACTGGGCCTGAGATGGCTCAGAGGTCGCTGCTCCTGCTGAGGACCTGGATTCAGTTCCCAGCACCCACATCTGGTGGCTCACAACGGCCTGTGACTCCAGCTCTCGGGGACCAGACACTCTCTCCTGGCTCCTGTGAGATCTGTGTGCACACATATAGACAAATGCATAGACATAATTAAAAATAAAGTATATTCTGATGGGGAAAAAAGGAAGACTTTCTGTTGCGGTTTGGATGTGAAATGTCCCCTACAGGCTCACATGTGACTTTGTCTGAGGATGTTGTTTGGAAGGGCTAGAAGCCCTTAGGCGGTGGAGCCTTGCTGGAAGAAAAGCGATCAGTGGGAGCAGACCTTGTCGGCTTGAGAGTGCAGCCCCACATCCTGTCTGTAGTCTGCTTTCCTGATTGTCAACTCAATGTGACCAGCCAGCTGCCTCCCACTCCTGCCACCATGCACCCCCACTACCAAAACAGATTGTGTCCCCTCAAACTGTAAGCCAAAGCAAGCCTTATGCCAATGCCACCCCTAGTGTCCACCCATTCCTAGCATCTGGAGAAAGATGTGCCCGTAGCTGGTCCCAGTCCACACTCCGAGGCTGAAGACTGGACTGTGAAGTCCACAGGAATGGGCAGGTGCCCAGACACTCCCCCGTGGGTCAGGTGTGCCCTCCAGAGCCTTCCCTCACCCCCCTCCACCCTACTCCCATCTGTTGCTCCGCTTGGGCCCTCGGCCTGTGGAACGTTGCCATCCACTTTCTAAGCAGGTCTCTTTTACCCCGTTATTGATGCAGTTTCTAGCAGTGCGTGCCAACCAGCTCTGAAAACACCCTGTGGACACACTCAGGAGTGGGCACCACCAGTTTTCTAGGCACATGTCTCTCAGTCAGGCAAGCCGATAACCCAAACTAACCATGGCAACCTGTAAGTGGGCAGAAAAACAAAGGTAAGGTCACCGTAGGAAGACACAGATGCCGGCAAAGTTGGGCGTTGGCAGGCCTGTCCCCACCACCCTTCCTACAGGACATTCACGTTACATTGTCACGGATTCAATTCCAGATCACGGGGGACAGACTTGATTTCCACGGATAAATATTCAACATCTTAAAACGTGTTGAATACAATATATGCCAACCTTTAAAGAATCAAGAAGCCCCAGTAAAATGCTCACTCCCAGTTTCCAGCTCAAAAGTCTCTTCATAAGTCTTGTCCCTGAGAGGTCACTGTCCAGCTTGGAGGTCCTTCTTGGGATGGGGGCTGTTGTTCCTTTTCCACTTGGGATTTCATTTTAAGACAAGCTCTTACTATGTAACCCAAGCTAACCTTGAACTCTTGATCCTCCTGCCTCAGCCTCCCAAGCACTCGGATTACAGGTGCAGACCACCGCATCCTAGACCTGAAACTTTGATGTGAGAGACGTCACTGGGATCTGTGTCCGACTTCATCAGTTCAGCCATTCAGATCTGGCCTCCTCTCAGATGTAATCAGACTGGACCCCAAGGGCTGCTTTAACACTTAAAATGCGCAGCCTTCCAAAGCTGCGGAAGTGCATGCAGTTGGCGTCTCCTCTGCGAAGGAGTGTACAGGGGTCTTCCTGAGAGTCAGGGGAGTGCTTCTTCAACCTGTGTCTCTCAGCAGCCCAACCCAGCAGGATCGCACAAACACAATGGGCTCCAGCAGGTGTCCGCAAAAAAGCCAAACCACAGGGCCCTCCACCTGTCCTGCCCTCCTACACCAGAGTCGAGCCTGGAGGGAAGTCTAGGTTTCAGCTTTCTGGACTCTTTTAATAGGGCTGTCAGCTCGCCGTGGTTCTCATAAAAGCTGTTTTCCTTGTGATTAAGTTGTATTTGCCCCTTAACTATGTGGTAAACAAACCCTCAACTCCTGCCTCCTGGTCAGAGCGCCATTGCCTAGTAACTGAAACTTGGAGGGCAGCGGGCTGGCAAGGCCGCCGGGGACAGAGAGCCAAGCATCCCTGTTTGGTTATCAGCTCTGTTGACAGGAGGGGAGCCACATGTGACCATGTGGCATGGCCAGCAGGTCGGGCTGGCGCTTCCCCAGCTGTGAAAGGCCCGCTGTTTAGAACATCTGGCCTGCAATCAAACATGGACTGACTTGAGATCAGCAGCTGCCTCTTGGGTGAGGGGGAGGGGCAGACCAATCGTGTCTGACCCTGTTCTGAGCTCAGGGTTGACAGGGCTGCTGTGGCAATCAGCCAGCCTTCTCCACAGCCTCACTCCAGACAGGACACCTCTCCTGAGCCACTGCTGAGGGAGGTCAGACACAGGGGATTCCTGAAAAAGGTGGCCAGGGTCTCAAATGAATGGGAGCGGTTTCTTGAGAAATTTCTGGAATACATGACTTGCGGGGGGTGGGGGAAGGAATTGGGGCAGTGCCTAGACATGACTTGATGTTCCCCCCAACCACCACCACCCTTAGGGGCAATTGCTGTCAAAGTTGCCTTATTTATAATATCTTTTAATTATTTTAGCCAATGGAGTGTGTATGTGTGTTACAGGGGTGTGTGTGTGTGTGTGTGTGTGTGTGTGTGTGTGTGTGTGTGTGTGTGTGTGTGTTTAATCATCTGCGGTCAAGTCCCAGTTCACAAGAGCCTTTGAATCCAGGGGAGTCCAACCGCCAAACCCACACCCAAATATTTTCTAGATAACAGAAGTGCCATTGCTGGGTTGAGCTCATGGGTGCACAGACAAGCTTTTGTGGCTGGATGGTTAGGACTCAAGTGGGCAGCGAGTGAGAGGACGGCACAAGAAGAGCTACAGCGAGGCATTCATCTGTGCCCTGTGCAGCGCCTGGAGAGATTCCATAGAAACCAACCTCTCTCCTGGGTGCATAAGCACAGTGAGGCACCCAGTGGGCACAGCGAGGCACCCAGTGGGCACAGCGAGGCACCCAGTGGGCGCAGCGGGGCACCCAGTGGGCGCAGTGAGGCACCCAGTGGGCATAGTAAAGCACCCAGTGGGTGCTGTTGAGTTCTGTTGGTCATTAGGCTTAGTGCCTCGCTTGACTTCCTGCCCTGGCTTCCTCAGGGATGTAGTGTTCCTGGGATGTGTCAGTCAAATAAACCCTTCCCTCAAGCTGCCTTTGGTCATGATGCTCATGCAAGCAGCAGAAAGCAAAATAGGACACAACGTGATGGACACCCGTGTGATGGACACCCACATCATGGACACCCGTGTGATGGACACCCGTGTGATGGACACCCACGTGATGGACACCCACTTGATGGACACCCACGTGATGGACACCCACATGATGGACACTCGTGTGATGGACACCCACATGATGGACACCCACGTGATGGACACCCGTGTGATGGACACCCACATCATGGACACCCACGTGATGGACACTCACGTGATGGACACCCGTGTGAATGGACACCCACATCATGGACACCCACGTGATGGACACCCACGTGATGGACACCCACGTGATGGACACCCACGTGATGGACACCCACGTGATGGACACGCACGTGATGGACACCCACGTGATGGACACGCACGTGATGGACACCCACGTGATGGACACCCACATCATGGACACCCACGTGATGGACACCCACGTGATGGACACCCACGTGATGGACACCCACGTGATGGACACCCACGTGATGGACACGCACATGATGGACACCCACGTGATGGACACGCACATGATGGACACCCACGTGATGGACACCCGTGTGATGGACACCCACATGATGGACACCCACGTGATGGACACCCGTGTGATGGACACCCACATGATGGACACCCGTGTGATGGACACCCACCTGATGGACACCCACGTGATGGACACTCACGTGATGGACACCTGTGTGAATGGACACCCACATCATGGACACCTGTGTGAATGGACACCCACATCATGGACACCCACATGATGGACACCCGTGTGAATGGACACCCACGTGATGGACACCCACGTGATGGACACCCATATGATGAACACCCACATGATGGACATCCACGTGATGGACATCCACCATGATGGACACCCACGTGATAGACATCCACATCATGGACACCCACGTGATGGGACACCCACGTGATGGACACCCACGTGATGGACACCCACGTGATGGACACCCACGTGATGGACACCCACATGATGGACACCCACGTCATGGACACCCACGATGATGTACTGTGCCCTTTCTTAAACTATAAGCCAAAAGAAGCACCTCCTCCCTTTCCTCCTCCTCTCTTCCCTCCTCCTCCCTTCCCTTCTCCTCCCTTCCCTCCTCCTTTTTTCCTGTCCTCCTCCCTTCCCATCCTCCCTTCTCTTGCTTCTTCTCAGATATTTGGTCCTAGCAACAAGAAAGGAAACCAATCCAGTTGGTGAAATTCTCCATTAAATACAAGACCAGAAGCATCTGTGCCAAGATCTCAAGGCAAGCAGTCACATCTCAGGACTTTTGTACTGAGCTGGCATTTCTACAAATAAATGCACAGCCTTAAATGTTTATTATATGAATACATGAACCCAGTTCAACACAGGTCCAGCACTGTTATCAAATGTTAATTATCCCATCAGGCATGTGGTGCACACCTGTGATCCCAACACTGGGGAGGCTGAGGCAGGTAGCTCATATGCTGGAAGCCAGCCTGAGATACATAATAAGACATGTCTCAAAAAAGAAAAAGTTAAAATAAAAATTTAAAAACTCTGACTATAACAGAGATAAGATGATCAATCCCGGGTGTCTTTGCACGCATGGCTCTGGTGATGGTTTATGGCCTTTCACTTTTTCTCTTTTAGGAAATATGAAGAGGAAAAACAAGAAACTGTGTACACCTTAGAACCACAAGTACGGGGAAGAAGAGGTTGAAGTGTGGTCAAGAACAGATGAAAGCCAGATGGTAACCACTTAGCTTAATAACTGGCTTGCTTCGGGAAGCCTGGAAAATTCTACATGAGCAACAGAGAGGCTGGCAGGTCAGCTCACATGTAGAATGGGGCAGAAAGACAGCCTGCAGCACCACGTTTGTTCTGTGGATCAGGCCACTGACTTCACCACCACGTTTGTTCTGTGATCAGGCCACTGCCTTTACCACCACGTTTGTTCTGTGATCAGGCCACTGACTTTACCACCACGTTTGTTCTGTGATCAGGCCACTGACTTTACCACCACGTTTGTTCTGTGATCAGGCCACTGACTTTACCACCACGTTTGTTCTGTGGATCAGGCCACTGACTTCACCACCACGTTTGTTCTGTGATCAGGCCACTGACTTTACCACCACGTTTGTTCTGTGATCAGGCCACTGACTTTACCACCACGTTTGTTCTGTGATCAGGCCACTGACTTTACCCTCTGAGTCACCTGCGCTGAGCAGTGCCTGGGACGTGGGACGTGCTCCGCAAATTACTATTCCAAGATTTAGTTTACTTTTATGTATATGTGTGTCTGCATGTATGCTGGTATGCTGAACTGTATGTGGGTGCCTACAGACACCAGAGGAAGGGTACAGGTTCCCCAGAGCTAGAATTTTAGGCAGTTGCGTGCTTTAACTACTTTATCATACAAGTTCTGGAAACTGAGAACAGGTCTTCTGGCAGTGCAGCAAGTGCTCCTAACCACTGACCATCTCTCCAGCCTCTCAGTGAATAACCTCAATAAATGTGGGATCCAGCACCTTTGAAATCTAAAAGGAGAAAATGCTTTCAAGTAACAGGTGATATGGTCTAGGTGTGATGGCGGGGGAACTTTCCTCCATGTGACGAAGCTGAGACATCAGCAATGGGTCCACACAGGCCATGAGGTTTTTGCCTCCCTAGAGCTTGTAAGAAGCAAGGCCATCTAAATCTTACTTTACTCAATAAAAGTCACAAAAGCTAAGGCCTAAGAAATAAAGTCAATGAGCCGAGGAGATAGTTCAGCCAATAAAGTCCTCGTCGAGCACTCACGTATAAAACCAGGCACGCTAACTAACGCTTGTAGTCCCTGCTGGGGAGGTGGAGACAGGCGGTGAGTCCCCAGGCCCCTCATTAAACAGATGAGGTAGCTCCTGAGGAGCAACACTCAAGGCTGACCTCTGGCCTCCAACTCACATAAACACATGCATATGCACTCACACACACACACATACACACACACACACACACACACACACACACACACATGTATGTTGTACAATGTGCACACGTGCGATTGAAAATATTGCAGTAAACACACCTGGTCACGTGTCTCCCGAGACCACTTTGCAGTCTCTCTTGTGCATTTCTTTTACATTAGGAAGGTCTTGTCTGAACACTTCAAGCTCGTGGGCCTTTCTACAACGGGCGTGAGCTGTTGTTATGTCTTTCCTAAATCCCAAGGCCTCCCTTTGAAGTGATGACTCACAGAGAGAACTTTGTCAGGCCAACTGGGCCATAAAAATATTAAGTGTGGTTTTCGGCAATAAAGGTCTTTATGGTCTTAGTCACTTCCTGCCATGAAGCAGTGCGTTAAATTGTACTTTAAAGCAATTAATGACCTGCCTGGGATGTTTCACAAGGAATTCACTATTATACAGTCTAGAAACATTGATATAAACAGTGAGGTTAATTAAAACATTGGAGGTGCGCAAGAAGTGTCACCTGCAGCGACCTGCAGAGTGTGGCGTGTTGGAACATGGCAGTGCTGGGGCACAAACTCTGTGCCCCGTGTAGAACTCAGGGGTTGAACTTAGGTCATGGGGCTTGGCGGCAGTGACCCACCAAATCATCTCACTGGACCAACATCATTGTGCTGCTGAAATCGGACAATTTTTCCACTTAGGTTTCTCATACCTCGGCAGATGCTCTGCAAGAGCTGGTTGAAGCCCTAGCTAATTAACCCCCACTTTGGGGCCACTTAGCTTAGAGCTGGAGCCACAGTCCCCTCTGCCCAGCGCTGCCGTTAGCTTTTAGAGCCAGCCAGAACAACAACAAAATCACTTCCTGTCTTGGTTAGAGCTAAGACTTCTGCTGGACCGTCTCCCTGGCCAAGCAACGCACTTCAGTTCCTTGCTGAATTCAGTCCACCACTTTCAGCCGTGGGGTCTCAAGTGGCGCCTGCCTTCTGAGAAGCAGGGCCCCAGGGCCACATTTCAGGTGGGGGAGAACTACAAGCTGAGGTCCTTTTAGACTTTCAGAGCATCCCCCACCGCCCACCCCCATGCACCCTCCCTGAGGCCAGTCCTTGCTGCTCATCTTTCCTTCCATGCTGAGCTGTAGCGAAATGACTGGCACTGTCATCTTGCACAGGGCATCTCACAGCAACCTGCTACACGCCAAGGCTTTTGCAAACCATGACGGCCTCTGTGGGTCCCCCAGGCCCTGACCTCATCAGCACTTCACATATGAGACTTTCATTCGTGTGACAAGGAGGTGAGGTTTAGAAAAGGGCCGGCCAAGTACACAACACCTGGTACACACCTGTCCGCTTTTAAGTTCACATCGTGTGGCTGACCCATCTGCAGAAACGGCCCCCAAAAGAACTCCCAGGAGGAAGCACTGTTCTTGGGGGTCTTTTTATCCAAGCATCAAAGATTCACATTAAGTCCACGTTATTTATACAAATCACTCTCCTGGCAAAGTCAGAGTCATGGTCACCCTAAGAAAACACTAGATTTATGCTGATCTTGCTTGTAAGTGTTACTGTAATTTTCTTTTTCTTGAAGGGAGCTGAACCAATTCTGTTTGACATAAGTCCTAGTTGGGGCCCAAGATTTCTGGGAAATCTCTTTGTGCGGTGCCAAAGCCTTGATTTAATTACTCTGACGATATGCAAACTTTTGAGGCTGTTTGCCCCTGAGACTGAAATTCGGATGCTGTTTTAGATGGGTGCCTGGCTGAGAAGATTACAGCTCAATCTGCAAAGAGGATGACAGGAGAACGTTCTTTGATCGTTCTCTCCCTGTCAGGCGCTTGAGAGCCGACCTCCAAAGCTCCAGGCCTTAAATCTCCCTGACCACCCTGCAAATGTCCTCACAGGAGCCTACAGTACACAGCTAAATGCTTCTCCACTGGAAAAAAAAAAAGGAATAATTATTCCAGGTATTTTTCTTAGAAAGAAATTACTCAGACAAGTGGAAAAAGAAAGTCGGGGCAGGGGCTGGGGGAACATTTTCTTCCTAGAGAGATTTCTTAATTCTGGCCCAAAACATCCTATGAAAAGCGTCTCGGGGATGTTTCCCCGAAGAGGGTTTGGTAGCAAGTGTTTTTCCCCTAATATGGACACCTTGTGCCAGCCAGGCATGTTGTCATCAAAAGAGGTCTGTCAGAGGCCCTGGCACAGCTTGGGAATCTTTATTTAAAATTCCTCTCTCACTCTTATAATAAAATTTTAAAAATGGCAAAGCCGAATCCACTCACCTCTCCGACGCTATAAAATGGTACCTGAACAGAGGCTGTGCCTGCGCGGCTCTTTAGATACTCTTTCCCCATTTCTATTGGCCCAGAACTGCTTAGGTGCAGGACAAACGATCGATCGCAGCTTGGACAGTCTGACTTTCTGAGCTCTGGATCTGGCTTTGGTTAAAGAGACAAATGAGCTGGGAGGCCTGGATGAAGCTGTCAGGGCAGCACACTCAGGAGCCTGCTCCCTAGTCCCTGCTCCTGAGGAGAGTTCAAGTCCCCAGCACCCGAGCTTGGTCACGCATGTCTGTAACCCCAGCACTGTGAGGGGCAGAGACAGCAGGCTCGCTGGGGCTTGCTGGCCACCAGCCTAACTCAGGTTTCAGTGAGAGGCCTGCCTTACTAGAGCAGAGTCTCATAGAATAAGAGACAGATGTCTGGGGCTGGAGCGATGGCTCAAAGGTTAAGAGCGCTGTCTGCTCTTCCAGAGGTCCTGAGTTCAATTCCCAGCCACCACATGGAGGCTCTCAACCATCTGTAATGAGATCTGGCGCCCTCTTCTGGTGGGCAGGCACACATGCAGGCAGAGTGCTGTATACATAATAAATAAATCTTTAAAAAAGAAAAGAAAAGACACAGATGTCCATTTCTGGCATCCACAAGTGCATTGTACTCCTCCGGCCTCTGCAGGCATTCTTAGGTACATAGACCTGCATTCACACATGTGAATAGAACACACGTGCAGCACATATGCACACACATGCACATGCACACGCAAACACACACATACACACATAGAGACAGAGAGAGAGAGACAGAGATCCGGTCCCATGTGTTGACAGCAAAGAGATTTCCAATCACTTCAAACTAAGAGCAACAGGAAATAGAAGGGCTGGAAAGGTAGCTCAGCGGTTAAGAAGACTTTTTGCAAAGGACCCGAATCCCCAGAACTCAGGTAATTCACAGCTGCCTGTAACGCCAGCTCCAGAGGATCTGCTGCCCTCTTCTGGCTTCCATGGGCACACGCACAAGTACGTACATACACACAGACATATAAAAAAAATTAAATAAATATTTTAATGGGGAGTAGAAATAAATATTTTATGAAATTAACATAATTTACATTCCGTGAATCTCCTAGTCACCTCTGTGGGACAGGAAAACTGTAAATAATTTAGCTTGGAGGTGGAAAGACCAACTCAGAACCATCCAGGGAGGAAGCAAAGGGGAGCTACGGCATTGAGAAGCAAACAGTTGAAATCCCAGACTTCAAGGCACCTGTGACACCAAGGGCATGCCGGAAAGGCTCTCTCAGACTCTAGTTCTGCCCCCGCCATAGGCTCGCCTAGGAAAAATGAACTAGCACTCCCAAGGTGCACTGCAGCAGAAGGAATGGTGCTCTGCATGGTGGGCAGGTAGCGCTTCCTTCACACTGGTCCCCTCCCGGAAGTGGGCCACACCCTTCTTCTCCCAGAAGTGGGAGTGAGTTGGAGGTGCTGCCGTGCCTGGTAGGTTCACTGGTGCAATTAAATAAACACATGACCTCATAACACTTCAAGACCATATGAGAAGACATCATGTGCTCTTATGGAGGAATGAAGTCGTCCCTGGAGAGGAAAAGGCACTGTAGCCTACCACTGCTGGCTACTCTCCACACTGTGAGAAAATGCCTGGCAAACGCAGCCTAAGAAGAGAGGGTTGGGTAAGCATGGCTGCACACCATCTCGGTGGTGCTGGCGGTCAGGCAGCCCAGAGCAGACACAAGCGGAACCAAGCTATGAAAACCCAGGGCCCACTCCCAGATCCTCTAGCAAAGCTTTGCCTCCTAACGGTTCCAGAACCTTCCAGGCCCGCACCACCATCTGGGGACCAAGTGTTCACACATGAGCCCGTGAGGACATTCCACATTCAAACAACTTTTCCTGGTGAAGAATCAAAACCAATGGAGAGGCTGGATGTTTGAAAACTGCGGTGGGCCAGGAGTGGTGGCACACGCCTTTAATCCCAGCACTTGGGAGGCAGAGGCAGGCGGATCACTGTGAGTTTGAGGCCAGACTGGTCTACAAAAGTGAGGCCAGGACTGTCACACAGAAAAACCCTGTCTCAAAAAAAGAAAAGAAAAAAGAAAGAAAGAAAGAAAACTGAGATGAATAAATTAACCAACTAGAAGATTGCCGTAGACAGTTACTCCTAGAAGACAGATGTCGAGGAGTGAGCATGGCTGTTGTGGGAGCAGAGGCAAGGGAGGCGTGGGGAACAAGAAACCGCAGCATCTCTGATGAGCCATTTAATTTTTTTTAATGTTTTAGCTACTTGCAGAAAAGTCTCTGATTAAAATATAAATTACCTTTCCAATCCATCAGAATTAGGTCAAAGGTTAATGACATCCTGAGACACTGATGATTTTTGTGAAACAGCAACTGCAGCTGTTAGACCCGAAGCTGTTCCCCCGGGGTTCAGGGTCCCAACTCTCTGACACCCTGTGGCCCCACACCCTACTGGCAGACGCCTTTTTACACTTTGACTGTAGAGTGTTTGGATGAGTGCTGGGACACAAAGCCAAGAACTCAGAAAGTGTTCTTAACCGCTGAGCCATCTCTTCATCCCTTCATTTTAAAACCATACTTAAGTTTTACAGAACTTTTTAATTTCCAGTGAAAGTCTCTCAAAACTAAAGAATTTGGGGGACTCATGAGGGGACAGACCAGTGGCATGGGTCATCCTGGGGACTCATGAGGGGACAGACCAATGGCATGGGTCATCCTGGGGACTCATGAGGGGACATACCACCACTGAGTTAATAACTTGACAAAAGCCTGAGTCGATAGCCCAGGCTGGCTCAAATTCCCAGTGCCCAAGGCTGAAGTGATTCCTAAGCAGGTACAGCACTGGCTGTTCTTGCAGAGAACCAGGGTTCAATTTCCAGCACCCACATGGTATCCCACAGCTGCCTGTAGCCATGTTTCTAGGGCATGTGATACCTTCTTTTGCCTCCTTGGGCATCAGACATACACATGGTCCACAGACATACATGCAAGCAAAACACTCATATATGTAAAATAAACTATGTGCTTTTTTTTTAATCACAAAAAATAATATATCACAATTATCCTGCCTCCCTCCCCCACACACATGTACTAGCATTATGGTGTGCCCCACCACTCCTGGGCTCTTAACAATAGATTCTCAAGATACTTCTATATGTTTTGTTTTAAAACAAAACTGGATCTTTCATTTACTGCAGGATGCAGCTTGTGCTTCAGAGAATGCACTCAGAGTGTGCTGCGTCTTCTTTGTTGCATTCCGAGTGCAATCCTGTTGCCTTCTCGCTCCACTAGACTGAAGCCGGTTTCGCAGACCGTGAGATGCCCTGCAGCAGGGCACTTCACACACAGTGGCCTGTCCAGACTTGCAGTGTCTTTTCATTCCTGATTGAGGGAGTGAGCCTTTGCTCTCAGTCTTGAGACAGAACTGACTGGGACTTGAGATTCCTGTCTGAGAGGCAGCACTGCAGAGGTAGAGGGGTGCTGTGTGGCAGAGCCCTGCAGCGCTGAGAACACAGAGTGCAATACCCAGGAGAAGAGCAACCCAGGGTGTTGCTACTGCAATCCCAGCACTGAGGCAGGGGATTAGCCTGGATTACACTGTGAGCTCAAGAACAGACTGGGCTGTATTCTAAGACACCCCCCCTCAAAAGAAGGGGAAATGTTACAGATGAGGAGGGAAAGAGGATGGGGGAGGGGTGGGGGAGGGGTGGGGCAGGGGTGTAGGAGGGGTGGGGGGAGGGGAGAAGAAGGGGGACTCAGGGAAGGCAAGGGGGAGAGAAAGGGAGGGAGGGAGGGAAGGAAGGAGAGAGCCGTGAGCTGTGGACCAACTTTCAGTTTTTCTATACCTGTAGTTGCACAATTCACCTTTATCCCTAAGACAATAAATGATCAGATGTTAATTTATAGATACCACTTCTCTTAGGGGTTCTATTGCTGTGATGAAACACTGTAACCAAGGCAACCTGGGGTGGGGAGGGTTTATCTATCTGCACTTCCTTATCAATGTCCATCACAGAAAGAAGTCAGCATAGGACCCCAAGGACAGGAACCTGGAGGCGGCAGCTGATGCAGAGGCCTTGGAGGGCTGCTGCTCACTGGCTTGCTCATCATGGCTTGCTCAGCCTGCTTCCTTATAGAACCTAGGACCACCAGCTATGGGGTAGCACCACGCACACAGGGTTGCCTGTAGCCAGACTCTATGGAGGCATTTTCTCAAATTAGGCCCCCTCCTCTCTGATGACTGTGACTTGTATCAAGATGACATAAAACTAAACAGGACATCATTTGTATTTGACACTGATATTGCTAATCAGTATAATCAGAAAACGCAGACCAAAAAAGAAAGAAATGTTTGGTTATTGTCTGGTAGCTATCACTTAGGGAAAGTGGAAATTCAAAGCCAGTCACCGTATGGAGGTACAGAGAGGGATGGCTCTGCATCTCACAAGACCCCTGGATATTCGTCACCAGCACATCACTACCATGCAAGAGGGGCCCAGCCCTGCATCCTGAAAGCACAATAGAAAGAGTTGACGTAGGGGTCGGGACATCAGAAGAGCGCAGCCCACAGAATCAGCTAAGCAGGGCTCACAGGGGCTCAGAGAGACTGAGCGACAAACACAGAGCCCGTGCGGGTCTGAACTAGGCCCTGTGCACACACCTTATAGCTGTGTAGCTCGGCATTCCTGTGGGACTCGCAACAGTAGGAGTTGGCGAGTGTCTCTTTGGGACCCTTTCTCTCCTACTGGGTTGCCTCGGTCAGCCTTGATACAGGGTCTGCACCTAGCCTTGTTTAATGCCTCTGGGAAGCCTGCTCTTTTCTTTTTTAAGGGAAATGGAAAAGGAGTAGATGTGGGGGTGGGGCAAGGGGTGGGGCAAGGGGTGGGGCAAGGGGTGGGGCAAGGGGTGGGGCAAGGGGTGGGGCAAGGGGGGAGGAACTGAGAGAAGTGAACGGAGGGGAAACAGGTGGGGGAGGTGATGTGTGAGAGGAAGAGGGGAGGAAAGGAAGGGAGAGTTGACCTGTACCAGCCTGTGGCCATTCCTCACGCCTCCTGTCTGCCCCTCACTTTCTCGTCACCCTAACGTCTATCTGTACAGCACACAGAATCGTAGAACATACGAAGCCTCTGAGAAAGTTGGGGTACAAGTGCCACTTACCCAGCAGCCTCTGAGGGTCACTGTGAAAGTCTACCTTTCAAATTACCCACTTCAAACGCCTCCACAATGCAATCCCATCGCCGGGCAGCTGCTCCTCCCTGCCGCACCCCAACCAGGTTTTTACTGGGTTCGCCCACTGGCTTTGTCTTGGTTTTGAGACAGTCTCACCCTGCAGCCCATGCTGGCCGAGTGCTCACTGTGTAGTTCAGGCTGGCCTTGAACCCTTGGCAACCCTCCTGCCGAGCACTGGGGTGAGCGCCATCCCCTCTGGCTTCCACTCATTTGTATTTGGGGAGGACTCCACAGGCCTAGCTCGGAAGCGAAACAAGCCTGGAGCTAATGAGATCATTTCACAAATCACAACCAACAGAGATGCCTCCTCAGAACACGGAGGCCGACCCTGCAGAGGGGAGGAACAACGAAATGCCGAATGAATGAATGCGCACACAGCACAGGATGGCACAACACTCTTAGAGTGTAGGAGGCTACAACACTTCTTGTCATTGTGTGCAGCCTTCCAGCCTGACTCACCGTCATCTGATGCACACTCCAACAGCAACAGAAAACCCCAAGCCTAGAAGACCGGAGAACCTTCTGTGCACTGGCCTTGAAGATAAATGACACTTGGGGAAGCCGAGGGTGGGAGTCGGTGGTCAAGCACATACTTGGCACACCCTGGGCTCAACCCCAGCAACCAAAAATAAAATAGAATTAAAACCAGATGCCTGGTATTGTGATCATGTGCCTCTAACCCCAGCACTTGGGAGGTGGAGGCAGGCGGATCCAAAGTTTCGGGACCTCCTCAGCTATGGCAACGAGTTATGTCAAGCGCCAGCCTCAGCTACATAAAACCCTGTCTCAAAAAAGGAAGGAAGGAAGGAAGGAAAGAAAGAAAGAAAGAAAGGGAAAGAGAAAGAAAGCCTCAAAGCTGGTCCTGATTTCCATAAGGTCAAAAAATGGCAAAGAAATGATAAATATAAAAATGTTTAGGCTGGGCATGGTGGCGCATGCCTTTAATCCCAGCACTCGGGAGACAGAGGCAGGTGGATCTCTGTGAGTTCAAGGCCAGCCTGGTCTACAAAGTGAGTTTAGGATAGCCAAGGATACACAGAGAAACCCTGTCTCAAAAAAACAAAAAAGAAAAAAGAAAAGAAATAACTAATGAAAGTTAATTCTCTGGGAGGGAAAAAAAAAAGAAATCTAACTCTAACTGCTAAGCAAGTGTCCACTCTGCAGTGGTTCCTTTGCCATGTGCCAGGGGTCACTACAATCCCCAAAAGAGTTGATAAGGGAAGGACACTGAATTGACCAAGATGTTCTTTCAGAGTGAAGATGCCAGGGAGACAGCCTAAGGTTCCAAACAGGAAACTGAGGCACGACCTCTACCTAAATTCCCTATGTGTTCCTTGACACTGACTTAGCCACACTGACCCAGCTGGTGGTGGTGTGTCATTCTCCCCGCTGCTGTGATTCTGACTCTCCATCCCTTTTATGCCTTAAATAACAGGTAAAGTAACATGGAAACTGGGTGGTTGTGAAACACCTCCTGGCTCAGAGCTCCTCACTGACGCCTCCACAGCTCTCAAGCTAAGCCTCAAATCATCAAACAGTCCCTCTCAGACCCAGGTTACCAAGTCACACACCAGGTGAAGTGTTCTCCACCCAGAGATGCTCAGGATGCAGGCTCAGCCAAATGGGAGAAGCCCGCCTTCTGGACCACAGCCTTGCGGCCCACCTTGGAGGCCGCTGAAACGAAGGTACTGTACTCTCATGCCAGCCTCAGCCAGGACCCGCTAACGACATGGGCTTCCCGGCCACGGCTCCTGCAACCTGCTTGTCCGGGAGGATGTGCTCCACTGTGTGGCCGGGCGGTGGAAAGCTGGCGGTCCAAGCCAAGAGCCAACACGGCGAGTGCTGATAAATGGCTTGAAGTGCTTTCTCAAGGGACCATTTCCAGGCTCAGGAGCGCCTCATAACCAGATTTGGCCAGAGCTGGCCGACCGCCTTGGTCGGGAGCCCATTAAAAATCAAGCTACAGACACCGTTTGGAAAGCAGAGAAAGCTCAATGCTCACATCTTATGTATTGAAACACTGTTACATAAAACTGACCACAAAGCCCCAAATTCATACTTTCCTACTTTGTGAGGCTGGTTACCACCAGGAATAAACCTGTAGAAGTGTGAGGCTGACTGTGTAGCCTCAAGAGGCCTAAGGATAAGGCTGAGCCTCGTTCCAAACCTTGGGGGCGAGATCAATGCCCTGGCCCTTGAGAGCGGCCAGGCCTGCGGCAAGGCGAGGGAGCCGGAGCTGTGGTCTCACCACACGGGTCTGGGGGCAAACACCGGCCTGAGCCAGGGCAGACCCGAGAGTCGCTTCCGGGACCCCTTTCATGTACCTCATAAAGCCCCAGACACATTGGCACAGTTCGCAGGATTTAATGAAGCGTGGGCCCTGGCTGGAGCCGGAGGGGCATTAGGGCCTCAGAATGAGGCTCTTTCATACGCTGAGAGATGGAGAGGCCAGACTTCGGCAGTGGCGTCCTGTGAGGAACTTATCACGGAGCTCTTCAGGTGTTCCTCGGCATCTCAGCGGCGTCCTCCGCATCTTTGTTTTAAAGCCAGACTCAGAATAGTTCAGACAACCCCAGGACCAGGACGAGAGCTGGAACTCGAATTTCCCAAGCCTGCGTGGGAGGACGGCGGTGGAGGCTCCGCCAGGCTGAGCTCCACTTTCCCGGCTCTGCCCCATCCAGCCAGTACAAGTCTACCTGAGAGAAACGCCCCGCGTGCTTCTCACCCAAGCCACCCTGCATGCAGGGTACTTAGGGTCCCCGAGTTAGCTCCTTAGGAAACGGAACACCTTGTGCCTCCGTGCCCAGCCAGAAAGGTGTGCCCCTGTACCAAAGGCCCAAGGGAAGTTACAGGGAGGAAAGCCTGATTTTGTCTCACAGTTTCAGAAGGTCTCAGGCCATCAAAGCTGGGCAGAGATGGTGGAGAGCGCCGCCCACTTGCCACCTACGTCGCAGGAGCCTGAGGAGAGGCGATCACAGCACAGGGGGGCAGAGAGCCAGGGCAGGCTACAGCTCGCCAGGTCCCACCTATCGTGACAGATTACACCCCACCTCCTAAAGGACCCAAGGCCTCCAAAAAGCGGGGTGCCAAGAGCTCAGAACAGAGTCAAACCGCCTTGAATCGTCCCTGACACTAATAATGCTGTGCCCTGGGTGACCTTGACAGACCGTGTTTCCTTCACTGATAAGATGGCGGTTATCTAAAAACCCAGGACTTCCACACAGGGACATCACCAAGGCCAGAGCTGTGACCCTGCGCTCGCACCGAGACCGCGGCAACTGCAGACAGTCATGGCCTGGGGTCGGGGACAGCGGTGCTGGGAAGCCGCCGCTGCCCGCGTCTGAGCACCGAGCACCGGAAGTGTTGTGCCCACACTTCCGGCCGGCCAGCGGACTCGAGGGTGTACAAGGGACAGATGGGCAGTCTGCTGGGACTGCGGCCATGGTCTTGGCCTGCAGAGTGGAGGCAGCTTTGGCGCTGCGCGTGGGTGGAAAGGGGCGGAGTGGAGAGACTGCGAGGAGAGCGTTAGTGAGATGTGAAAGAACAGGGAGCGCACGGTTTACATGACGCTGGACCATAACTGTGGCTGAGGACGAAGATCTTACATGAAGCAGAGAGCTCCGCGGCCATCCGCAGTCTGTGGAAAGAAAGTCCCTGGTGAGCCGAGCAGCCCAGCGGGGAACCCTGCAACCCTGTGAGGTGCGACTCCGCCATGACAAACGCCGGCGTGTTTCAGTTCTCCTGTGGCTATGACCTGACATGCATCTCAACGAGGATGCACGCATTTTACCTTATGGCTTCAAGAATTCCCACCCATGATTCTGGGCTCTATTGACTCTGCACATGGTGGAGCCATGTAGAGTACATACATGGTGGAGGATTGTAAAGCACGTACATGATGGAGGCATGTAGAGCATGTACATGGTGGAGGCATATAGAGGATGTACATGGTAGTGGCGTGTAAAGCATGTACGTGGTGGCTGTTGTTGGTTGTCAACTTCACTACCTCTGCAATTAGCTAACGCCAAGTGGCCGGGCACACCTGTGGGACTCTTTGTCCTTAACTAAATCATTTGAAGTGGGAAGGCAATTTCCATTCAGCTCTCTGAGGTGGAAAGATACATGTTTAATCTGGGCCACGCCTTCTGCTGGAAGCCTGGGCAAAGGACACGGGAGAAGGCAGCAAGCCGACAAGTCCACTCCTTCCCTGGCACCAGCGCTGAGACGTTCAGCCTCGTGGGCTGAGCAGCTAGTGACTTCCTGGACTTCCCATTGGTCGACAGCCACCGTGGGAGGAGCCGGAGCACAGCCTGTAAGCCACTCTAATAAATGCCCTCAAAATGTATTACATATAAACATAGATTAACATATGTCCATATATCATGTTATATATATTCAGTCTATGATTTCTGTTCCTCTAGAGAGCCCTTACTGATACAGAGTGCTAGACAGAACCAGCCAGGAAACCATTAAATACAATGACTTTGAAACTTTTCAGCCTTTCTAGGTCATGCCTTTCAGAAAAGGACGTAAAGTAAAAACCAAATCCAAGGCACTTAGTGAAGACAGTGCACTGTGCAGTGAAAGACGCTGCATAGCTTTATGGCTTGAGTCACAAGCTCATTCAGCTAAATAATAGGACTTTCAAGGACGTAACGGCATATTCTGTCCCGCATCAGAAGCTTGTAGCTTCAAGGGGCACTTTTAAATTTATCGTGCATGTCCTCCAGTACCATAAACTCCAAAACGAGTCACAAAAGACCCATAAGCTGTTAGAGACGCCTGAGGCACACTCAGCTCTGACTGCAAAGCACAGAAAAGATAAAAAGCGAAGCCACAGACTCAAGACTTCTGTGACGCAAGAAGAAACAGTAAGAAAAACACTCCATTGTGAACTCTGACTGACTGACATGGAAGAGGAGATGGCTCGCAGGTCAGAGTGCCCAAAAGGCAGAGCCAAGGGGACACTGAGGGCCCCAGCTGGGGGTGTGGCAGTGCCAAGGAAGGCCCGGGCTCACCCTCTGCTGAGTTTCGGGGCCGCCTGGGGTTTCTGGGTCCAGGAAGTGCTAGGGCAGTTATCCAAGGGGAAATGACTTGCCTTGTGGCTCACAGGTTAGATACGGAGAGGTCTGCTGGGAGCTGGGAAGAAGATAGGAAAATTGAATAGGCAAAGACGTAATAAAAGCAGAGGGGAACTGTGTGGGGCCCACAGCCAGAGGGTAAATAAGAACTAAGTCAAAAGCCGGGCGTGTTAGCGCATGCCTTTAATCCCAGCACTCAGGAGGCAGAGGCAGGCGGATCGCTGTGAGTTCGAGGCCAGCCTGGTCTACAAAGTGAGTCCAGGACAGCCAAGGCTACACAGAGAAACCCTGTCTCGGAAAAAAAAAAAAAAAAAAAAAAAAAAAAAAAAGAACTAAGTCAAAATGAAAATGTCAGCATGAGACCTCTTTCTTTGTGTGTCAACCAACATTTATTAGAAAAAGGTAGCGCAGGGAGGTGGTTCTGTAACTAAGGTATTCGCCATGCAAATATGAAGATGTGTGTTCGGTCCCCACAACACACGTTTAAAAGTCTGGTATGGTGCCGCAAGCTTGCAATCCCTTGTAGCAGGGAGGTCGGGACAGCAGCCGCCCTGGGGCTCAGTGGCCAGTCAGGCTTACCTACATGTCTGGTTTTCAGGCCAGTGAGAGACCCTGTCTCTGTGGCACAACCCCCAAGGCTGTCTTACGGCTTCGTGATGGCATCTTAGTGTCAACTTGACCACATCTGGAATTAAGTAAAACCTAAGCAGCTGGGCACACCCATGAGGGATTTTTCTTGGCTAGACTGAGGTCATAAGACCAACACTAGATCAGAGCCACACCTTCTGGTGGCAGCCCAGCAAGACGGTATGGGAGAAGGAAGCGTAAGCTTTTTGCCTGTTTTCCTTCACTGCCACTGACAAGTTCACCTACCCTGCTGCTGAAGCACTCCTTCACTGATGTTAGAAACTGTTTCTTTGGTGAAAACTGGCCCCTCTCTGGGAGCTCCCAGGTACTCTAGCACTGGACTGGGATTGTTAAAGCATCCAGCCTCAAGGACTGAACAGATATCCTATCTTCTGCCTTTCCACTGTACGACACACTAATAAATCCCACAGGTATGTTTGTGTCCGTGTGTGTGTGTGTGTGTGTGTGTGTGTGTGTGTGTGTCATTCTATCAGGTCTATTTCTTCAGTGCTCCCTGACTGATACACACATGCATGTCATCCCCTCACTCCTGACACAGACACTGCAGGGATGTTATAAAGGAAACTTCCAGAAGAGCCTGTCTGCATGCAGACTGAACTTGGATGACAACATCCTAGATTTTGAGGAGGAATTACAATGGGGCGGGATTCAGGGCAATGTTATGAGGGGTTGCGTGTATTTTTTACATGTAGAAGGGATGTAAAGATTAGGGTCTAAAAGATGGGCTGTGATGGCCAACCAAGATGGCCTCTTAGCTTCTCGCCCTTCTCTGTCCCCTACTACAATGTGCTGGAGTCGTCCCGTGTGACCAGCAGTGCAAGGTCCTCTGTCACTGCTGAGGCAGAGATGCAAGTCTCTCTCAGACTGACGACACTGGAGGAAGCAGAGGGCATGCCGTGGGCCACCCTGTGAAAACCCCTACATAAAAAGACAAAGCCTGGCCCAACAGCCATGCCGCTGAGCCTGGAGCTGAGCACCCTCGTCATGTTGAGTTGTCACCCAGCTGCAGCTTCACCAACCAGCCTAACTGCAGCTGCTGAGAGACACCGAGGCAAACGCACCCGGCCGAGCTGCTCTCGGGTTCCTCCCTTCATGAAGCGTGTAAGTAGTAAATATTTCTTGACTGAGGTGGTGAGGTTGAAGGTGAGTTGTCACTAGAAACCCAGACACATAACCAGTACAGACGGCTCACGCTGAATAATGTGTGGGCGTGTGTGTGTTTATCTGCACATACAGCTGTGTCATTTGGAGGCATACAAATGCATGTGAGCGCCTGTGAAGACAAAAGGTTGATGTCAGACGTCTTCGTCGCTCACTCTCTACCTTGCTTTTTTGAGACAAGCTCTCTCAGGGGATCAGTGAGGCTAGCTGATGACAGAGCTCCGGGCACCCCGCCTCCAGCTCCCTAGCACTCTGTAATAGGCAGTGTAGCCGCACTCTGTTTTGTACATGGGTGTTGGGGATCCAAACTCCAGTCTGTGAGCTCGCACCACAAGCCCTTGGCCAAGCCATCTACACAGCCCCAGAAACATCCGTTACTGTGTTGCAGCAGTGGAGTAAAGGCAACAGCCATCTATCCTGTTAAAGGTATGTACAGTCAAGTATTGCTTATTCTTAGAAGCAGTACCGGAGGGGTCCCACCTGTGAACATCCTCACTCCAGCTCAGATGACCACAGCATCACGAGGCAGTATGACCTTAGGGGACAGTCACTCATTCTTCAGCCTGTCATTGACCTGAATGACTGTATTTATTATCGAAAGCACAATCATCAAGACTTGGCCACCGTGTGTCACTCACTCTGTGTCCGTGAGAGACATAAACACCAAAAGAAAAAAAAAATGCTTTGTAGAATCAAGCTATCATCCCCAGAAAAAGATACCAGTTTATGACCTGTTGGTTTTCAAGGAAGTACTTTAAAACTGTGCAGAGCGAAAACTCTTACTGCATCAGACTTGGTGCCAAAACAGCTCTGGAACTGAGGGGCAGGGAGCTGGTTACTGTCCTGGCCACTGTGAGAGCACACCCAACAAGACCAGCTTAGGGGAGGATGGGTTCGTCTGGACTCAAGACTGGAGGGACGCAGTTTATCAAGTCTGTCATGACTCTATGGATGCGGGAATTGGGGTGACTGGTCCCCTCACATCTTGATAGAACAGAAAGCGGGAAGAAAAAACTGAGGGGGCAGGCTCTGAGCCCCAAAGGCCTGTCTGCACAAGCTTCTGGGCACAGGTGCCCACTGAAGACTGGTGTTCGAGCACACGAGCCTGCTGCTGACGCCTCACACCCAACCCACAAAGAACAGGGTGGTGACATGCGCTGTCACAGTGCCTTCACCCAGAACCATCTCACAAGAGCCTCAGAAGACAGAAGGACCAAACCGGGCTGGACGTTTGGGTCACAGCAGTTTAAACCATGGGTCCCTCACACTGGAGACAGGGGTTTTCAAACCTAGCAGGGCTGAAGCCGGGTGGAGCCAGGAAGAGGAGGCAGCTACGAGAGCCCAAAAAGAGTGAAACCCTGAGTCACAGTTTCCATCGTAGTGAGGACAGCGGAGGCACCTCCATGATGTCTGCCTGACAAGACGCTGGAGCTGGCGGGCACTAAATAAAGCAACAGGAAAGGGAGGGTCTTGTCAGCAGCCCTCAGCTCAGTGGGATGTTTTGACTACAGCTCAGCGCTCATCACTGGGAACTGACAAGAGCTGGTGTGCACAGTCCAAGTTCGTCCTCCGAGGGGAATTTTTTTTCTTTTAATTTCAGAAAACTCCATCTCCTGCCTCCTTCTGACCACATCAGAACCTGGCATCGTGTCACCAGGCTGGGTTTTGACCCTGTCCCTGGAACAGTTGAGATGGCTCTCCCTTTCATTTCTCTCCTTCTTTCTCTTACTTCTGAGTGTGGAGCCAGTGAGAAGAGCCAGATGGAAACTAAGGCTCTCTGTTTACGACCGAACAGGTACACCACAAACAGCAAGGTCAGTGTCCTGCCCACGGCCTCCCACACACCCAGACACTCAAGCCCCACCTGGAAGGACCAGTCCCTAGAAGCCACGATGATGGTCCCATGTCTGGACTGACTGATCCCAGGCATATTTGCTTAAAAACACTTGAATAGAGGCCCCTCAGAAAACTCACATTTCCACATTGACTGGGGGATTTTTGTTTATTACAAATGAGGTTAAGAAACCATTCTGCGTAGTGGCTAAGTGAAAAATCATGTGCTCCAGGAGCCCGGCAGCAATTATGATAATAACTGCATTTTAGCATGTTGTGCAGCAAAGCCTTCCCCTGAAGGTGCCTGGAGGGTCATCATCCCAATGTCCCTGGTGAGCGAAGTAACCTAGCTGCAGGTGACCACTCTGGGCATAGTTTAGGACTGCAACAGAAGGTGCTTTTCCTGTGCTTTTCCATGATGCTGGGGTTTTAAACATGTATCTGACAGGAGGGAACAAGAAAGCAGTTCTGCTTCTTGCTGGGTTTTCTTTTGTTTTGTTTTGTTTTGTTTTTTGGTTTTTTGAGACAGGGTTTCTCTGTGTAGCCTTGGCTGTCCTGGACTTGCTTTGTAGACCAGGCTGGCCTCGAACTCTCAGGGATCTGCCTGCCTCTGCCTCCCAAGTGCTGGGATTAAAGGTGTCCACCAACACACCCTGCCTTCTTGCTGTTTTTTATTGCCTGTGTATGAACATGTATGCATGCTGGTCAAAAGACACTTTGGGGGAGTCGGTTCTCTCTCTCTCTACCTGATAGGTCCCTCATCCAACTTGGTGGAAAGCACCCTCATAAAGCCCATCTTGCTGCTCTATGATTTTTGTTGTCTGTTTTTGTGGACAGGATCTCACGTAGCTCAGGCTAGCCTCCAACTCATTATGCATAGCCAAGGGTGACCTTGACGTTCTGATTGTCTTGCCTTCACCTCCCAAGTGCTAGGATTGCTCCACCAAGCACAGCTTATTCGGAAACTTAACCTAGGACCTCATGCCTGTCAGTCAGTCTCTCCTCCAACTGTGCTCCACTTCCAGCCCCAGTTACAGCGGGAAGGAGGCATGCGCACATGTGGGGTGTGCCGGTTATATTCTGTAGAGGCACTGAGCTACTCTAAGAAGTCCCAGCCTCTCTCCAGAGCCTGGATCACCGCCCTCTGCAGCATGCACATCTCATCGCTCTGCTCGGACCCTGCTGTGAGAAGGGAGACTCCATAGCCACTGGCCGCTGTGTGATGCTGGCTGCTCCTGAAGGCAGTGGACGGCACAGGAGCAGGACCTCCATGTGTTCTGCCGTCCAGACCTGGGGCACTGCTGGGCATGAAGGGGTGTACAAGGCAGTGCTGAGCATGAAGGGGTGTGCAAGGGACCTCATTGTATGAACTAAGGTTTTCATCACAATGCACCCTCAGTCCTTTGCATCTATAGATTCCACACAGAACTGTCACTGCAGACCAGAAAGGTCCTGAATAAAAACAAGACCTCGATACTGAACTTGTGTATACTCTTCCTGTCCTTACCCCGAGGGACAGCGTAACAACTGTTTGTGTGTCTCCGTTCTTGTTTGGGCATCACTACCATCCAGGGAAGGCTTAAAGTATTCAGGAAGATGTGTGCAGGTTGTAAGCAAATGCTCTGCCATTTTACACATGCACCTGAGAGTTCGAAGACTGCCAGCACTGGGGGAGGGGGGGTGTCCTGGACCAGTTCTCCTTGGCTACCCTGAGGTGACAGAAGAACCGAAGGCCCTGCCTCAGAAAGACTGCCATCACTGTTACCTCCCATACGTGAGAGCCAGAACTTAGAAACAGTCAAAAACTGGTGAGTACAAAAGAAGAGTAAGGGGACGGGGAGGGGAAGGGAAGGGGGAGACGGGGGTGTGGGCATGACCAAAGCCCATGTGCTTATGTGAAATGTCCCAGCGAGACTCCTGATACACACAATTAATAACTGTGAATTCAAATTTTGTCTTGAAGAAAAAGATAGGACAGTAGTTATAATTGGTGAGTTTGATACTTGTTCAAATCGTAAGTCAAATTTGCATAACTGAGCCTAGTCACCAGCACAGCCACGTGGCACTTACAGCTTTAACTGTGGCTGTCACTATCAGAATGTCTAATGTTTAGGGCAAGTGCTGGGGAACCCCCTTGAGTTGCCTCTGCCATCCCAGCAGAAAGGTACTCTCCGGGCCTCTGTGGCTATTCACAATTCCCCAGCCTCAGGAGAACACGAGTTTCCTTGGCCACACCACAGGCCCATACACAAACACCAGGAATCTAGGGAAGACTGCAGTAAATAGCGCAACCTGACTCAAAGCAAAGCGTGAGTGGTCCCCAGCTGGGGCAGCCGTGTCTGGACCAGTGCAGATGACTAAGGAGCCTCAGGAAGGTGAATCACACAGAGCTGTCCTGAGAGCTGACTCAAGAGTGAGCTCACGCCCAGGTGCTGTTGTGAATACACACTCGGGGAGGCGTTGAGTGCCTCAAACAGAGAAACCAAGGAGTCCACGCCACCTCAGCTCTGCTCCAAACCACACTCTGGCCCACTGCTCTGGCTCAGCCACATGTGCCATTTAGTCCTGGGATGCACTCTGGATAGTCTCTGATTTTAAGATTAGGGAAACTGAGGCTGGGAAAGCTTGCCAGTGTCCGCAGCCAAGTTCGTTCATGACCAGGGCAACCTCTACACTATCACAGCACCTCGTGACCAGAAGCTTTAAGCAGGAATTTACAATCTGAAACAACTGGTTGAGAGACTCTTTGTATGATTTTTATTATGGTCTCTGATCACCTGCATAAGCTTCCTGGAGGTGATGGGGCTTTTCAATGCTTTGTTTCCTCCACATTATCATGGCTAATTTTTATATCAGCTCAATTAAATTAAAAGACTGTTAGGGGTCAATGATACACACCTCTGAATATGTCCCTGACAGTATCTCCAGAGAGGACTGAGGAGGAAGACCCTCCTCCCTGTAACATAGGTCTTGGACAAAAGACGAGAGAGAGAGAGAGAGAGAGAGAGAGAGAGAGAGAGAGAGAGAGAAAGAGAGAGAGAGACAGAGAGAGAGAGAGGGAAAGAGAGAGAGACAGAGAGAGAGAGAGGGAAAGAGAGAGAGACAGAGAGAGAGAGGGAGAGAGAGAGAGAGAGAGAGAGAGAGCCCACATCCTGATTTCCTGATGTATCTAAAACCAGCCTCACACTCCTGCCCCTAAGATGGACTGTCTCCTCATGCCAGGAGCCACAGTATATCCTTAAATTGTTTCTTTGCAATATTTTATCAGATAGACAAAAAAGAAAAGAAAAAAGATTGTATACATTCTATTCACAAACTGGAAACAGTTTGAGAGAGAGTAGGTTCTTTACACACACAGCTCTGAAAGGAATGGGCTGTGCTCACTCTAGCCACAAAAGCAGTCATAAGTAGCTCCTCTCCCAAACCCCCCAGAGGAATGACGGAGCCACAGACGACCACACATGGTCGCTGTGGCTACAGAGCCTGGCATTTGCTGGCCAGCGCCTCAACCACGGTTTAGAATAAGCGGCTCAGCACACGTGTGATGCATGCAGTTCAGATTTTTACCGCTAGGTGGCCGAGGGTGCTGGCTGTACCTTTTGAAGGCTTTCTGGAGCGCTAGCACACTTTCCCCAGAGCTGGTCTACTTCAAAGGTTACAAAGTTACAACTTTAGGTAGGATAAACAGGCTTTGATATTTAAGCAGAGTGAGAGAATATTAAGCCAACATAGTAAAACAAAAGTTTATAACACAAAATCCCACTTAATTGTGGCGTTCTGTAAAAGCTAACTCCTATTTTTAAAAGCAGCTGTAACTTGTCTGATGGGGCAAACAGACATTTTCTGGTGGCAGCCAGCGGTTCAGCGTCTTTCTCACTAGGATCCAATGTGTGCTGCCTGCTGCCCCCCAGTAATCTCCATCTCACATTTTCTGACATTTAAGAGGGGAGATTTAACTTATTTTCTCCTATATTCTTTTTTGTTGTTGTTGTTGTTGTTTTGTTTTGTTTTGCTTGCTGGTCCTCAGCCCTCCGTCAGTGTCTTCTGACCACTTGCTCGGACCTTTGTGCCCTTGTGGGTACTGGGTGCCAAAAGACTCATCTAACTGCAGGGCTCTTGGCTCTATCAGACTCAGATCCTCCTTTTTGCTGTATCCTGTGACAGTAGCAAGACACTGCCTCAGAGAGATAATAAGAAAAGGAGCAAGTTGACAGCCTTACACAGCGGCCATCACATGTGACTGTTATGACCGATTGACAAAGGGTGCTATGCCGGCTACTCAGACACCCATGGTGGCCCTACAAAGGCAAGCACTGCTGGACGAAATCCTCTTAAGTGAGATGCTGATCAATTGGGGGGGGGCAGTGTATGGGTGTGTCATTAATTGTGGGGGGTGTATGGGGGTGTGTGATCAATTGTGGGGGGGGTGTATGGGTGTGTGTGAGCACCATGGTCCAGATGCAGAGGTCAGGCTACAGCTTGTTGAAATTGGGGTTCCTTCCACCGTTGGGCCCTGGAGGTTGAATTCAGGTTGCCAGGTTTGGCACCAAGAGCCGTTACTGGCCAAGCCACTGTCTCCTCCGCCCCTGTCAAATGAGTGCAACAAAGTACAGGCTTCTCCCGATTTGCAACACAGCAGTCACACTCCTGGAAACCCTCCTGCACAATCACACTTGCACTAATAATGGCAGTGCTTGGTGCCCATCTGCTTTGCCATGCTGGTAGTTTTTGGATTTCCTGAGACAGGATCTCACTCTGTAGCCCTGGAAGTAGATGAGTACATCAGGCTGGCCTAGAACTCACAGACCCACAGCTGCTGCCTCCTAAGTGCTGGGGCTTAAGGTGTGTGGCACCATGCCCTTCTGTTGCCTACTTGTTTAAAAAGACATGACCATGACGTAGCAGGGCACAGTGGCACACACCTGTAATCCAGCACTCAGGGAGGCAGAGGCAGGAGGATCTCTGTGAGTTCAAGGCCAGCCTGGTCTACAAAGTGAGTCCAGAACAGCCAAGGCTACACAGAGAGACCCTGTCTCAGACAAAACAAACAAACAAACAAAAGACATGATGTGAAATCCACACACACATACACACACCACAGACTTAGATACTGAGCCTGGTGATAGAGGCCTAAAATCTCAGCACTAGGGAGGATGAGGAAGAAGGTTCACAAGTTTAAAGCCAGCCTAGGCTACCCCGTATCAAATAGGTGTGTGTGTGTGTGTGTGTGTGTGTGTGTGTATGTGTATGTGTGTGTGTGTGTGTGTGTGTGTGTGTTCACGTGCAATTAAAAAGATACAAATTAACTTAGGGTTTTTTGTTTGTTTGTTTGTTTGTTTGTTTTTTAAGATTTATTATCGTGTGTGGGTGTGTGCATATGTAAGTGCAGGTGCCTGTGGGCGCCAGAAGAGGATGCCAGATACTTCGGGGCACATCGAGGCTACTGAGAATTCTGGGCAATCCAAGTAACTGCAGGATTGTTCTGTTTATCTGGAAGCCTCCAACATCTAGAACAACGGCTGAAGTGTCAGACAGACACCCTGGCAGTTTCCCAAACGCCCCTCAGAGGAAGTGCCGTGTGCAGAAGAAACTTCTGCTCCTGGTCAGTCCCAGATTTGCTGATAAAAAGATCAAAGGAGCTGAAGTCAGAGAGCACTAGCCATGGTGCGTGGACATGCCCATCCTGAAGAAAGGGACAAATGGGTCAAACGCAGTGTGGCCTAATTCACAAAGGGGCACAGCTTGGGAAGGCACTTAAAAATAATTGTTTATGTCTGTGCATGTGGGTATGTGTACACGGAGGCCGGAGGTCAGCCTCGAGTACAGTTCCTCACCACGCCGTGTTGAGACGGTCAGGGTCAGGGTCAGGGTCAGGGTCAGGGTCTTTCAGCATCTTGGGACTTGCCTGTGAGACTAATCTGCTTCGCCAGTAAACCAGGGATCCTCCTGCCTCTGCCTCCTGGGGCTGGGATTAAAGCACACGGCAGGTTTCTATATGTGAGCGCTGGGGACTGAATAAAGGAGTCTTTGTGCCTAAGTAGCAGTGGCTTCCTGGCTGAGCCATCTCCCAGGCCTGGCTCCTTTACAAGTTTATGACCTGGGAGACACCTGGAGGAGTCCAATGGAAAACCTTCTTTTTGAGACTGGTGAGATGGTTTGATGACTGCCAAATCTGTTCTCTTTCTCTCTCTCTCTCTCTCTACACACACACACACACACACACACACACACACACACACACACACACACCAAGGACAAAATACATATTGATGTTTCTCACCTTTTGCTCCCTTCTTTTAAAAGAACATGAGACTATATGAAAGCATAGACTCCTAATTCCTGCCACCAACTCCTTATGACTTTGTTTTTGTTTTTTGGTTTGTTTGTTTGTTTGTTTTTCAAGACAGGGTTTCTCTGTGTAGCCTTGACTGTCCTGGACTCCCTTTGTAGACCAGGCTGGCCTCGAACTCACAGCGATCCTCCTGCTTCTGCCTCCCGAGTGCTGGGATTAAAGGCCACCACACCTGGCTCAGCTCCTTATGTCTTTACATTTTAAAGCTGATGCTCGTGAAGGGCTCACCTTTGGGACAAGGCATCCACGCCAAGCTGTCTTAGCCTCCTAGGGAAGCTTCACAGCTCCTGTTACCCCTTCTTATTGGACTCTCTATTATTTCAAAGTTCAAAACGCCCACCCAGACTCAACAGTGACTTAGCAGGTTCAAGCACTTAAAAGTCCCCTCTTTGGGGCCAAATTTCACAGAACACCTCACTCAGCAGCTGCTGGTTGCACTCCTTGGCAGTTGAAGGTGCCCTGGGACTCTTGCATCTTAGCTGACCATCTCACAGTCAAGGGTGCACTGAGTTCGCCAAGGGGACGAAGTCAGGCACTGAGGTCAGCCTCTGCAACCCCACCCCCTCCCCCACATTTCCAAAAAAAAACCTTTGGCTCAGATCAAGTAAAGGTGTGTGAGTGTGTTAACACATGCTTGCGTGCGCACTCACATGAGAAGCATTCCCCTTCCCTGGACCTCAGAGGAGGAATGTCCCAGGATAACAGAGGTGGCTCCCTGAGTGACTGGTGTACAAGTCCAGACGTAAAGTGACCTAGAGTGTCAACTCAGCTTTGAAGAAGAGGCCAGGAAGCAACTGTCCCAGGCACAAGACTCCTGTCCTCCTTTGCAGAAGTAGGAACAGGGCCCACTCTCTGTTGGCCCAGGGTGCAAAGTCAATCTCTTCCCCTCATGCAAGGGACACTTAGCGGTAACGTCTGGAAACAGGCATTTTCCTCAAATCCCAAGAAAAGGCCTAAAGGACCTGCATGCTCTTGCTTCATGTCCCACGAGGAAGCAGAGCCTCACTTTTCTCCAGTCTGCCCTCTATCCCCCAAGGCCCTGCCCCCGTTCCCCCCTCCCCCAGCGCCCCCTCCCACGTGCTCGCCCAGCTGACGGCTGTCTGAGTCCCCCACTGGCTCCTCCCCTTCCTCCAACCTCAGCCTCAGTGTCTCTGCACGCCAGCTTAATCTTCCTTTCTACAGGACGTCCTCTTATTTTATGACATTGAACCTGAGTATTTGGGACTATAAACCTCAACGCCCACCCCACAGACACCCATGTCCTCCAGCTAGACCCGCCCCAATGGTCCTAGAACCTCCAAAAACCCCACCACCAATCTGAGGGCCAAAATATTCTAACACATGGGACCACAGGAGACATTTCACTGCCAAACCATCACACCTAAGGCAGTGTTCTCCTCCACACTGTCTAAATGCCCCTCAACTCGAAGTCCCTCCTACTCTTTAACGCCTGTCAGCTGGTTTCTTGCTCTGCCTCTTGACCTAGGGTGTGGGCTAGGGCTGAACCTCACCTTAATAGTTTGTTTACAAAAAACAGAAAGTCCTTGGGTTAAACGTGTGTGTGTGTTAGGGCTGAACAGGTTTTTACAGTTCACATCTCGGGCGGCACAGTTGACCAGGTTCAGTTCCCGGCACCCACATCAGGTGGCTCACAACTGCCTATAGCTCCAGCTCCACAGAGTCTGATGCCCTCTTCTGGACATTGAGGGAACAGCACTCATGGCCAGAGTCACAATTAAATTAACACAAAAGCAAGGAGTCGTGTGTTCTTACTTTCCTGGAATGAAAGGTGAAGCATGTCAGGGCTCCGGGAGGCACCGTTATGGCACAGCACACCGGCCAGGCTGACCTCTGCTCGGGACTCGAGGACTCCAAGAAGAGACAGGGGCTGCAGACTGAGCAGGGAACCTTAGGATCCATGCCCGGCCCACCAGCAGCCTCGCACAGATCCATGCCCCGCCCACCAGCAGCCTCGCACAGATCCATGCCCCGCCCACCAGCAGCCTCGCACAGATGCATGCCCCGCCCACCAGCAGCCTCCACAGATCCCCCCCCCCCCAGCTCTGCTCATCACACAACAGAAACTGATCAAGAAACAACTTTATTTGAAGGCGTTGCCTTCCGTACACCAGAGAGACAACATGAATACAGTGCTGTGGTTCACGGGTGTCAGACACAAACACTGCTATGGTTCTGTGACAGTGTTGATGTGTGTGTTTATGCCACACTCCAAACTTACAGAGCATAACTCGATTATCCTTTTCCGTAAGAACACCCACTGGGTAGGAAACCCTGCAGGACAGTGAAGTGCGCCACTCTGAAGTGATGGCACACGAGTCACATTTTCCTTCGCTTTGCCAGCGACAGTGGAAAGCGGAAAGCACCAACAAGCTCTACGGAAGCGCGGAGCACCCTGGGCTCTTCTGAATGAACCCCCTTTTACATTTCACGAGCTTCCTGTAGTAATGGGTGGACATGGCTATGTCAAACTGGCAACGGGCCGCCACCACGTGTTCCCCGTTGTGTTCACAGAAGAAAGTGACAAACGTGCACACTAACCCGTCAACAGTCATCAGCCAGGCAAACTCAGCAATGTCAGCAGACAAAAGCGTCCCAGGGCGCCCCGCTGAGCTCCTTCACGGGAATGTTTAAAGGCACAGGCGTAAATGGGCCAGCGCCGCGTGCTGCTGCGTGCTCCAAATCTTCACCCGCTGCCTCCCTTTGCCTTCATTAGAACCATCTGTGGGGCTACAGTGCCGAGTGAATTCTAAATAAAACAGATTCCACATCATTTTTTGTGTTTTCACAAACTGCAAAGTGCGAGGATTGTAAAAAGTAGTTAACTTTTAAAAATGCACACAGTAAAACAACAACAACTGAAACACAGGATGCGACGTTCAGGCTTAAGGACAGACTGGCTCCCGGGGGGTGTTACTAAATCAGGAGGCAGCAGGCAGATTGCGCCAAGACACAAGAGGGCACCAGACTGAGCCAAGGGTGCCTGACTAACGTGGGCATCTTTGACAACACCTTGGTGGAAATGAGAGTACATAGTCACGGGGACAGTGGCTTGGTCGGTGTCCCCAGGTTAAGCACGGTCTCACACTGACACTCAAGTGTTTCTGGTCACCAGGGATCGAAGCTGATGCAGCTCACTGCTTCCAGAGATCATGACTCCCTTCACGCCCGCCGACTTGTCTCTGAAGCAGGGCGGGACTGGTACTCAGGTCACTCAGGTAGGCTGGCAGCAATGTCAGGTGGCACAGAAGGACTGGCACGCACCTCAGAGTCTCCATTGCAAGGCACCTTCAACACTTTCCCTTTGCAGCGTGGACCCCCCAGGTCAGCAGTGTCCGGCCCCCTCCCCACCCCCACTAAACACCTTCATCAGGACATCAGGGACCTTCTATTTACCTCTTTGGCCGAACAGGCTTGTTAATTTTATCTGGAAATCTGAAGGCGACGCCCCTAGTGCCCTATAAACAACTTTTATTAAAAGGAAACCTTTCCCTCTGTCCTCCCATGATAGAGACGCAGTACCTTCACCCCCACTCGGCCCTAAGGCATTTGGAATTGCTTGGGTTCTTGGCTTTAGAAACAAAACAGAAAACAGCAGGGCCAAAGTCTCTTTGGTTTCACACTTAATCTTAAGCGTCTTGAGATCCTTGCTGGCCTCCCGGACTTCTGGGTTCGTTGACTCGATGTCTTAGCTCAGACTGCTGACGTTATGGATTCTCAGTCATCTCGGAGCCTCTGCAGCGCTGAGGGGAGCAACCCCTTGAGGCTGGAGTCAGGGAAGCAGACGCTTCCACTCACGCTACGTGGTGACGCGCCTGATTCTGGCAGGCAGGCACACCGTGGGAATCAGCACCCCTGAGAAGCATCTTGGGGGGCAGGGGTGGCGTCACGTAAGGAGCTGCCTGAGGAAGACTTTCAGAGGAACTCTGCCATCCTTGCTGCGGTCTCCAACCGGTACCAGCAGGCGGCAGGAATAAACGCGGAGTGCCCTCAAAATGCCCATGCAGGGAAAGGGCGCAGGCAGACAGATGTCACAGAATCCATCCAGGCCCAGCCACAGCTGGCAGCAAGAACAGCAGACCTCTCCGTGCTGCACGGGGCAGCGTGTCAAGCCTGGGGGGTAAGAGCTTTGTGGGCGACAGTGTACTTCATTTGGTCTGAGGATCAAGTTGCTGGCATTAGGAAATACATGCAAAGACGCTGTCAGGAAGAGAACCCGTTGACTGGTAGACACAACTGTACTTTAAGATGTGGTTTTTCACAAGACAACTACACATCTTTGTCCATCACTAATTCAACTGCTGGCTGGGTCTCCTCTGAATATTCGGGACTAGACTGCATGAAATGAAGACCCACAACACAAACATAAATTAGATTTTTAAAGTGCAGCAATGAAATTATAGACTTCCCAAAAAGTCAATTCTATAGTGAATATAAATTAAATCTGTTATATAAGTACCATTTTTGGGGTGAAGATTTCAGCTCAGAGTTTCTGTCTTTTGAAAAGAACTCAGCAAAACAGCTTTAAAAATAATAAATAAAGGCAGGAATGGTGGCGAAGAGACCTACAGTCTCAGCACTCAGAGGCTGAGAGGGGAAGAAGAATCCCAAGTGTTGTGTTATCCTGGATTGTAAGGCAATACCCTGTCTGAGAAAGAGAGAGGGAGAAAGAGAGAGGGAGAGGGAGAGAGAGAGAGAGAGAGAGAGAGAGAGAGAGAGAGAGAGAGAAACAGACTTAGTGTTTGAAAACAGATGTGGCTTGGAACTGGCCTGCAAGCTTCCAACAGTGTTATAAGCAGGCTCCTGATTGGATAGCTACTGGTAGATTTGGCGACAAGGCATTAAGAACTGTCACCATGTCCCAAATAAAGACTAACAGAACTTCTAAATAGTTGTGCAAATAAGTTTTATAACTAGGCTCTGTGGTTATATTAGAGGCATGGCTATAAAGAAACCCTGAAGTGACTCCTTCATGACACTGAAGACCTCCTGGGGTCATCTCCCCCTCTTCCATGACCAGCCACAGTGAGAGCGGCCGCCCTAGGAATCACTCTGCCTGTCGTTTTCCTATTTCATAAATACGCAAGGCAGCTGTCCTTGAAAGGGCTCTGCCCGCCGCCCAGGGCTGGTGCAGAGATGGAGTCGGTTCCCTTAGCTGACTCCACTATGAGAGCAAACACGACCCAGCTGTAGCAAACGCTCTGCAATCAGGAATCCCTCGAGTGAGGGCCTTGTGCTGTTGGTGTAAGTGCTGGAGACTAAGCCTCAGGCCTCTCGTGAACGCTAAGTGGGCCCTTGAGTTTCTTAAGAGACACCGAACTATGATTGGCAGGGCCTTCTGCTCACTGTGAACTGACTTGGCGAAACTTCTCCAGCTATTCACTGCTGTTGGCATGAAAACCGTAAGAAATGCCAGCGCAGGTCGCTGCAGGCCTGCAAAGAACATCCCCCTGCTGTCTAGCACACGTGAGCTGTAGCCACCCTCCCCTTAAAAAGGCAAAATCCGGCTGCACGTCTGAGGATCCGCCTAAGTTAGGAGGGACCCTCGTCTAAATGTGCAAAGGGTTTCCTTTTGTTTCAAATCTTGAAACAAGAACTAAGTCAGATACATTCAATAAACGTAACTCCTAGTTTTCCTTATGCACCCTCATTCAGAACTCAATCTGTAAGACGTTTATAGCAATCTTCCAAAAACAAAGACCTCACAGTGCAGCTTCGGTGACCCACGGAGACCTGCCACGTACAACGTAAGAGGTTAACTAGTCCACTTACACCTCCCTTACACAGAAAGCAGCGGAGACTGCTCCTGTCTGCGTGTTTTGAACAACTGGCTGTTTATGTGGATTCTCTGTCTCCGTGGCTTGTGGGCCCCAAGGACAGCTATGAGTGCAGCCAACACAACATCAGGAACTTACTTAAAACATTAAGAGATTTTTCTTTAAGGTAACTTAATTGTGCACAAACTTTACAAATGATAATGTGATTTCTAAATGTCAAAAGGTTGGAAACACCTGTTAGGACTCCTGAAAACAAATATATGATAAAAATGCCTGACCAGAGGCTGGAAGGTAAGGAGGTGGAACCTGACATTTGTCAATAAACTGATCACAAAAAGAAAAGTCCCCAGCCAGGCACACCTGCAATCCCAGCACATGGGAGACAGAGGCAGGCAGATCTCTATGAGTTCGAGGCCAGCCTGGTCTGTAAGGCAAGTCCAGGACAGCCAAGGCTACACAGAGAGACCCTGTCTCGAAAAACCAAAACAACAAGAGCAAAAAATACCCCAGGAAAGTCCCCTGCTAATGACATCGCAGGTGGCCTAAGAAAAGGTGTACTAAAGTCATCTTTACCAGACTAGCATGTGGCCCTGGGTTCCGTCTGAGCAGGGAAAACAGAACAGAACCGTCACCTCTGTCACGTCAGCTGCTGGCCCTGGCCTTACAAAGCAGGCCCCAGCCGTCACTTTTCAATGCTGGATTTCAGTTATTGGCCCGAGACTGTTTGGTTTGGGTGAATACTCATCAGGACATTTGTTCCCGTCACGTAAAGAACCACCTAGAAGGAATAATGTTGGTCTCTTTACCCCAGGTTTTCAAGTAATCAGTTCAAGAAAGCTTATTTACAGCTGAGCCGCCTACACACATGACCGACATTAGCCCACTCCGTCCCATCAGGGGTCAGTTCTGAAAGGCTGCCTTTGGTTCCCTGGAGCCAGGCTGTTCTTTGAAGCACGTTGCTAGGGTGAGTCAGGTCTCTGCAGTGTTGGGTAGGTAGAGAGAGGAGATCAACAGGTTGTGTCCGAAGGCCGGAAAGCGCCGGAAGGCTTCCCAGCTGTCCGCGAAGATGTTGTACTTGAGGAACACCCGGTGCTCCAGGCTGGTGGACAGGGTGACGTCCCGGCTCATGATGTAGATGCCGTCGTTGTGCAGCGCGCACGTCAAGTTCAGGCCCGACTTGGACGTGTTCTCCTTCAGGTAGAGCCACTGCCGGGTGACCGTGTTGTAGGACTGCACGGTGAGCATGTCCTCGCTCTGGCTGCTCTTGCGGTTGGGCCCCAGTTGGTGGAGACACCCGCCCACGATGTATATGGTCTCCTCCACGGACACCATCTGCTGCTTGCGGATGTGGACGTCACAGGTCTCAAACAGCGTCCAGAGGTCCGAAGACGGGCAGTACTGCAGGATGTTCATGTTGCGATCTGAAACACAGAGAGAGGTGATTGTGACGGCGCCCGGGCGCTGGGGAGGCATCTTCCTCCGCAGACATCACGCAGCCGGCGGCGGCGGCCGACGCTCACACTGAAAGGCAGGCAAGGGGTGGAGAAATGGTTTCCAAGCAGGTAGGCTCTCCTCCGCTACCTTTCTCTCGGATACCCGCCTCTCCGTGGTCCCTCAGAGCCACAGAGCCAGAAGCCAGATGTGGTGGCTCATGCCTATAAGCCCAGCACTAGGGAAGCCCTCGCAGGAGGGGGGACCATGGGTTTGACCGCAGCCTGGGAAGAGGCAGCTTGGACTTCACTGTGGCTTGTGTGCTTTAGATGGTATGGCTACGCTGAGATGCTGGACCTCAGAGCAAGGCCACATCTCTGAGGGAAGAGACAACTCTCAGCAAGCCCTGGCTGCAGCCTGCCTCAGGGTGCCCTCACGCCACAGTAGCAGATGTTATGCTTTAATGAGCAGCTCAGGCCATCAGAGGTTTGAGTTCCAGGGGCCGATGCTGCCTTACACAAAATGGAAAGCCCAGGTTGTAAAACAGTATTCCTCACCCAAATGATGGGACATCCCCCTGGGAAATCCAGATGAGGCCCCAGACAAGAGTTCTACTTGACCAGGCTTGAACCGACAGGATTCCCAGCACTGAAAAGTGCTGCCTGCTGGGCAGAGGGGGCGGGGGTTGGGGATGGGGGGGCCGGGGAGCACTGCATGACCCTCAGAACACCTCACGGGACACTGCTGCCTGCAACCCACTGTGCCACAAGCTCAGCATACAACAGCAATATAGCCTCTCAGCTAAAGAGCTGACAGACCCTAAAAACCATGAGGAAACCCAACAGCCGCTGGCAAAAGCAGGGTTTCCAGGGTCAGGAGACACAGGCAGGCCAGCTCCTGCAGACGTGCCTCCCAACTGTAGGAGACAGGCCAAACGCCCCACCTCTGGCCTCTGGTCCCATTGATGGAAGCCAGGACCAGGCGAAAGCCTTCTCTGTTGTTTTTAAATAATAGCTACTTTCTTTGAGGGAAAGTATAGTCTCTCTTAAACAAAACAAAAGCAAAGGAAAAAAAAAAGCCTGTCTTACTTGGGAGGCCAAGCAAGAAGGGTTCAAGGTCAAGGCTAGCCTGTGCTACAGAGTGAGTTCAAAGCCAGCCCAGGCAGCTTTGTGAGAGTCTGCCTCAAAGCAAACATGAAAAGATGGCTAAGTGTGTAGAGCACTTGCTGAAGACTTGGTGAGGTTCCCAACACTGAAAATGAGAAAAACAGAAAATAATGCTGGGAGGATCAGCATACATGGCTTCGTTTTTCTCTTTTCAAATTGAGTTTTGTTTTGTTTTGTTTTGTTTGTTTGTTTGTTTTTCAAGACAGGGTTCAAACTGATTCTTAAAACATTTTCTTCTTTAGGAAAACATAAATGTCCCTTGCCACAGCAACAAAAAACAAAAATTAAAGTTATTAGCAACCCCCCAAAAATGAAGATCCTGTTTGTTATTTGTAAACAAACAACAAAACCTATCAATAGAGGAAACAGCTCAAGGTCAGGAGCCAGCCCAACAGCAGCGGGCAACCGACAGGCCCATAGCAATGAACCCTCCTACAGCAACAGACTAGCCTACAATAATGGGTCCACAACAATGAACCCTCAGGCGTCCACAAGAGAGTGACCCTCAGTCAGCAATGGACCAGACCCTCTCATAGTAACAAGCCCGCCCACAGCAGCAGACACGCCCACAGCAATGGTGGAACAACTCCCACCCCACTCACCGGCAGCTCTGTGGAAAGATCTGCAGTCAGGCCTCCCTCGTATGATTGTGCACAGCTTTAACCAAAGCACTCAGAGGCTGAGCAGGCAGGACTGCAAACGGAAGGCGAGGGGAGGGGTGGCAGATAGACCCTAACAAACTCCTGAGCCAAATCTGCTTCCAAGCTAGCAAGGCGCGGGGAGACCAGGTCCTTAGCGTATGCTGGTCCCTGTACCTGCAAGCTTTCCACCCCTAGAACACCGCCTTCTTTCCGGTCCTCATGATGTATCTACTTAGAGACTGGATATTGAAGGTCACCCAGGAAGACAGCCATGGGCGGGGTGTGGTTGGTTAATTTATGAAAGACACGCGGCTGGGTCACCAGGGAGCTCCTGTACGGCTCTCTCCCCCACTTCCCTTGCCCCCTTCGC
Organism: Acomys minous; assembly: GCF_964271855.1. Taxonomy (NCBI): domain Eukaryota; kingdom Metazoa; phylum Chordata; class Mammalia; order Rodentia; family Muridae; genus Acomys; species Acomys minous. Next base: position 2,979,874 of record NC_140500.1, read on the forward strand.
TGAGCACTGGCTTAGGCAGTCTTATCATTTAAAACAGATTCCTCTGCCCTTGAGGGTTACTAGGGTTTCCTACTGAATTTCTGCTGTTGTTTTTGTTGCTTGTTTGTTTGTTTGTTTGTTTGTTTTTTAGATGGGGTCTCATTCTTTATCCTGCGTTCACTTGACCTGGAACTTACTATGTAGCTCAGGATGGCCCTGAGCAATCCTCCTGCCTTTAATGTATTAAAAAAATAAAATGGAAGAAATAAGATGCCAGGCAACAGATATTAGATTATATGAGGTTTATTATATGAGCATGGGGAGAGAAGGAAGGGGGGAGGAGTACCCCAGAGAGAGACAGAGATAGAGGAAGAGAGGGGAGGGGCAGAGGGAGGGGAAAGCCACGCCCCCATGGCAGGCAGGCAGCCTGGAGCAGAATCCTAACCCTGCCTCAGCCCTCCAACTGATAAGATGACAGGGACAGGCTACCTGCCACCCCCACTTCTCTACTGCCTGGCAAAGAACTAAAATAATCAAAATCTCGCTGGACGGTGGCACACCTTTAATCCCAGCACTCGGGAGGCAGAGGCAGGTGGATCGCTGTGAGTTGGAGGCCAGCCTGGTCTACAAAGCAAGTCCAGGACAGCCAAGGCTACACAGAGAAACCCTGTCTCGAAAAACCAAAATAAAAAATAAAATAAAATAATCAAAATCTGTTATAAAAGTCCTGAACCAGGCAGATGCGCGTCTCTAATCCCAGCAGAGGTGGGTGGATCTTTATGAATTGGGCTGCATAACAGAGCTCCTGTGTCCCCACAAAAACAGACAAAAAGTCATGAGTCACTATTCACTGAACCTTAAAAGTCTCTTTTAAGAAGTCAGCAGGATGAGATTCCAACTTAAGTCCCGGGTTTGCTTTGTTTCCCCCATAACAATTAGGAAGAGCTTTTTAAAATGGGAACTAGGGGAAGTGCTGGGAAAGCCAGGCTGGAGGAGAGCAGGGCCGCCCTCTCAGCTCAGAACACAAACACCCAGCCAGCCCACCTCTGACCGCACACCATGGCCTCTGGCACAGGGAATCCAGGGCGGACATCATCCTGGGTGGCCCAAGGGAGGAAGGCACAGTAGTGGTAGCTTCTGAAGATCAAAACACACAAGAAGGGTTTTCCAGGTCAAATCTACAGCCCATTTGCTAGGCCAAGGTCATGGAAAAGTCAGGAAATCTACCAGAACAGTGCCACCGGCAGGTCCTGCACGGGGGAGAAGCTGGGGCACACGCGTGTGTCATGTCAGGTGCATTCTGTATCACTGGCTGAGGCATGGTGGCCCACACTGGAATCCCAGGAGGCTCTCTCTTCTCCTAGGCTGGCCCTCTACCTCCACCTCCCCAGGGCACCGTCACACCCATGTCTGGGTCACCTGTTTGAATACTATCCAAGGGTCTGTCGTTTACAGAGTTGCATGTGGTCACTTGTAGCCCCAGAGCCTCCCTCCTACAGGGGTCAGCCATGGCTAGAGAGCTCCGTCTGCCCCATTATGTCATGAAGTAGCATGCCCTTGCTGCGGCACATCAAACGTGACACCAGCACCTGCAGGTCCAGGGGCTCCTCTCCTTCACCTGTGGGCTCTGCACACGAGATGCACCAAACAGCTGAGAGACGGCTCAGTGGCAGCCTTCTCAAGGGAGGGGAACAGGAAGACAGGTGCAGCTCTTTCCCACATCAGCATCATCCCCGTCACATGGACCATGATGCTCTCTGCCCGGACGCCTGGGATCTCCCGTCTGCGTGCAGCAGCACTAAGCCTGGGGCAGTCTTAGTTCCACACCACTCCCATAATATGCCCAGCACACAGAGAGAAGAGCGCGTGCACACGTTAGAACATGCTGCACAGGCATTAACATCCCGTCTAGAGAGTTCACTTGTGTTCACAGGCTTCCACCCGCAGGACATAGGCACAGGGGCCAGAGCTGGGCTTCAGGGTCTCTGTCTGGTAGAGCGAAGGCCAGACTTAGTTCTGGCATGCCACTGGTGAGTGGGCCCAACTCTGAGGAGAAGAGGGTCCTTAGTTTATGCTCTAACGTGGCCAGGTTCCAAGTGCTGACCACAGGCTGGGTTTCTAGAAGCACAAAGAGCCAGGCGTGCTGGCGCACGCCTCTAATCCCAGCACTCAGGAGGCAGAGGCAGGCAGATCTCTGTGAGTTCAAGGTCAGCCTGGTCTAGAAAGTGAGTACAGGACAGCCAAGGCTAACACAGAGAAGCCTTGTTTCAGAAAAAGAAAAACCTGGAAGCACAAAGAACATTCCTAATCCTACATAATTCCCTTTTCCACTTGGGCAGTGTCCACGCTCGGATGAGGCCGTCCAAGTCCTTCCTGGCATCAGGGCTCAGTTCCTTAAGAAAGGCAAGCACACAGCATCTGGTGCAGACACACACGCAGACACACGGCCTAACCTGGCCAGTCCTGCCACCCCGGCCACCGCAGCTTATGCGAAGGCAACTGACCTCGGGTGGTATATCCGCCAATGACGTATATCTTCCCCTTGCACTCGCACGCAGAGAACTCGGCCAGAGGGTTGGGCAGGGGGGCCACGAAGTTCCACGCATCCTGCTCAGGATTGTAGCACTCCACGTTGGAAACGGCCTGCCCGCCGATGGCGTACAGCTTACAGCTGACGGCCACGAGCTTGAAGTTAGAACTGAAAGACAAACACAAGCCGCTAAGGTCAGCGCTGACTGTGAGGCGGGGAGAGGAGCGCTCCAGCATGGGGCACGAGGACCTGCTCAAGTCGGGACCATCCCGCAGATGTCACTCTGGCACCCACGACTCCGCGTTCTGCTGGTCAGAAACAGGAATCCACAGACATAAGCAACTGCAAACAGGCAGCCCCTGGTGACAAGAACCAATCTTTGGTTGGTTAGTTGGCTTGGTTTTTCGAGACAGGGTTTCTCTGTGTAGCCCTAGCTGTCCTAGACTCGCTTTGTACACCAGGCTGGCCTCAAATTCACAGCGATCCGCCTGCCTCTGCCTCCCTGGGTCCTGGGATTACAGGCGTGCACTACTGCGATCGGCTGACAAGAAACAATCTTGCTCGTGGGCCTGAGGCCGGGAACGGGGCACCTGTTCCACACTAAACTCAATTTTCCTCATCTGAAATTGTCACGCCTGGATCCAGTCTGCAGCTTCAGAGCCAAATGTGTAATTAGCATCCCGCATCTGCACTGGGCATGCGCATACATCCCAGCTTCGACCACACAGTGCGCATCTGCACTGGGCATGCGCATACATCCCCGCTTAGAGCACACATCGTGACAAACCGCCCGAAGAGCAGTCATTACGTTATATTACCTGCGGTCCGAGGTGAATTAAGGACTGAGGGATGTTGAGTGATGTGCAGTTAATGCCATTTTACATACGGGCCCTGAACCGGTCCCCAGTCATATGTACTGCTTTCACGTCACTGTGGTCTCCATATCGGACAGAAACGACTCACAGAACGGCTCTTGGCTCACAGTTTCAGAGGATCTCAGCTTATTGTAGCAGAGAGTGCCTTAAGGGGCAGAACAGCTCGGGCAGGCGGCAGGGGCATGAGACTGTCACACCATAGCGGAGCAGGAGGCAGATAGAAGGAACGAGGCGGCCGCTGGGTGTGGCCTTCAAATCCCACCCTTTGTGACTACAGCCCTGTGAGCTCCATGGGATCTGATGCCCTCTTCTGGCCCCCTCAGTCATGGGCACACACGTGGCATACCATCACACAGACGTACACTGAAATGTATTGTTTGTTTCTTTGTTTGAAGACAGGTTTCTCCATGCACCTTCAGCTGCCCTTGATCTCCTCCCATGGGCCAGGCTGGCCTCCAACCCACAGAGATCCACATGCCTCTGCCTCCCAAGTGCTGGGATCAAAGGTGTGTGCCACCACTGCCGGCCCCACATTTAAATATTTTAAAAATACGTCTTTTAAAAGAGAGAGAGTAAACAAGTACATATGTCAGTAAGTGTGTTGTCATCGGCTTCAAATACTAGCGAAGCCAGGCAAAGTTGGTTGTTTGGAGGATGTGTGCCTCTGCGGAGACACACAACAGGTATGTCCACAAGACAGCCGTGAGCTACAGCGCAAAGCCATGCGCCTATCTGCCTGGCTCAGCCCCAGCTCCTAAGAACCAGCTGGACGGCCCAACCGTTTCAGGCCCTCCTCCCTAAGGACAGGGACTCTCACCCCAGTGGGAACTCAAAAACAAGAGATGCCTCGGCCCAGGCCCGACCTCCAGCCACAGCCCTTGTGTCTAACTCCCACGAGGACTGCTCCAGAAAGAACGGCATCCTGGGAAAATGCAAGCAGCAGCTAAGGAAGTCGAGGCAACAGCAGGAGTGGGAGTAGGGAGCAGTGGGGTATTTTGTTTTCCAAGTGAGAGGGTGAACCCAGCGTTCTTCACCTGGATCCTCAAGGCCATTAAACACAGCCATCCATCCATCCAGACTTTGCCCTGGTGGCAGCAACGGGGCGGGAGGTGGGGGGGTGTCCCAATTCACGTTGCTTACTCTCCTCACTGCCAATGGTCCTTAACATCCAACCATGATGCCCTCTCTGTGTGCAGATCTGCTGAACCAGAGGAAACAACGTTCGTAAACAAGCACTAAATCTTAACCGGCCCAGGCTGGTTTCACTTCCCACAGGTACACAGATAGTAAATTTTGTAATATCAAGACACCGTGTGCGATTCACCCACCGTGCTCATCTGTCTTAAGCAACAGGCAAGACCTCTTTTTCTGGGACTGAACGGACAGGCAGCTAAGCAAACAATCCCATCCCTCCAGCCCCATATGCGCAAGCTCCCGTCAAGAGGAAGCTTTGTTAATGTTGGGTTCGCTGGCTGATGGGCTAGCCACCTGAAAACAAACCAAGGGCTAAATTTAGAGCCACATCACCCAGGGCTCCAACTCCGGGCTTTTCCAGAGAAATCTAAACTCCACTGCTAAACAGCTGTGTGATCTGGGACAGTGACTGATGCTCAGTCGATCTGTGCCTCAGTTTCCCCACTTCTGAAGTAGACAGTCTGCCTGGGGTGGTAGTGGGGGGGTATTCCTCGTGTCTTAAGCCTTGGTTTTGTTTTTAAGATTTTATTTTTGATTCTTTTGTTTTAGGTTTTGTTTTTGTTGTTTTTGGGGTTTCTTTTTTTGCTTTTTCAAGACAGGGTTTCTCTGTGTATCCTTGGCTGTCCAGGAGTCGCTTTATAGACCAGGCTGGCCTTGAACTCACAGCAATCCGCCTGCCTCTGCCTCCCAAGTGCTGAGATTAAAGGTGTGTGTGCATATAGGGGTGTGTACAGATGTGTACAGGTGCCCATGGTGACTGTGACTCTGGGAACTGAGGTCAGGTCCTCGGGAACAGCAGTGTGTGACCTCTACCACCAAACTATCCCTCGGGCCCCTCTTCGTTTTTAAGCTTTATTACATTTATTTATTGTGTCGCCCGGTGGGTATATGCGTACACATGTGCATCTGCATGCATGTGGAGTGCATGTGCTACAGTGTAGAGATGGAGCCAGAGGACAACTTCAGCCACATGACTCAGGTTGTCGGGTCCTGTACCCCCGGAGCCCTCTCTCCAGCCCTGAACCCCAGTTTCTTCTCATTATGGCACACATGGCTTCCAGAAACTCTGCAGTCTGTGCTCCTGTCTAGAGATGCCGGCAGCCCCACCTCCACCTGGTGCACATGTGAGCCGTGAGTTACCTCACAACCATCTCTTCCTCCTCATACTGATCCCTGACACACTATGTTCAGGAAGAAATACAACTGTCATGCCAAATACAACTGTAAAGCCTTCCTCTTGTAGCTTTAAACGGTTCACTTGCAGTAAGTAAAAAGCACGTGAGGAAAACTAGACGTGGCTGCAATTTAGTTTCCACTAAATTGGAAGAAACAAAGCCCCACAGAGCTGTAGCCTGCTGACTACAAAGCATCGGCTCTGCACGCCTGACACCCTGGGTTCAATCCCCAGAGCAGAAGTAAGGGAGCAGTGGGAGAGCTGTGTAAGGGCTGAGGGAGGACAGTCGGTCTCAGAGCTCAAAGCCAGCCTGGATTACAAAGCTCAGGCAGACTGAGCTACACAGCAAGACTCCAACTCAAACACACACCCCTGAAAACGAAGTGATGTGTTCCTGGGCCAGTTGGTGTGCACCTTTAATCCCAGCACTTGGAAGGCAGAGGTGTGGGGGGGGGTGGAATCTCTGTGAGTTCAAGGACAGCGGGATCTACAGAGTAAATTCCAGGCCCCCCCCCAAAAGCTGCACGGAGAAACCCTGCCTCGAAAAACAAAAACTAAGTGATACCCGACCACAGACTACCAACCAGCCACACGAACCACACACAGTGAGGAGGGCGACAGCCTTTCTGTAAAAACAAACTACACTCAGTGGGGAAACGGGGTCACAGAGATCCCGGAGTGTGACAACAAAGTGACCACAATAGCTGACCCGGTAAAGGGCCTGAAGAAACAAGAGCGTGGCAGTGGCTTGCTACAGACAATCCTGCCACTGTGAAGTGCTGCTCTGCCCCAGGCCTGGAAGAAGGTGCACAGGGCCCATCCAGTCCCTCTGTCCTTCCTCGGCTGTAGTGACCTCTGCTGGGGACCAGGACGGAGACAGGAAAACAGACGCACTCTTTGTGGCCCCTACAACCACCTGTGGGAAACCCAGAAAGCAAAAATCAAAAGCAGTTTCAGCTGTTGCCCAGAACTCGGCTGTGGAGGTTAGAACAGGCCTGCTGTTTTCTCTCCTGCCCTGGTGCCCAGCTGTGTGGGCGCCACAGGCGAGGACCAACCCTCTCAGAGTGCTCCCCGTCCAGGCCCCCCTGCCAGCAGACAGCTGGTGGCGAGGCCTCTCCAGCCTTGCCGCATTCTCACACAAACAGGACCTACCCAGCTTCGCCTTCAGAGCAGAAGGCCAGGGCTGAGGAAGACCCGCGGGACAATCTTAGAAACTCAAAAAAACATTCCCAAAGGACTCTGCAGTTCTAACAAGCCCTAACTAAGGTGGGGAGGGGAGGCGATTTTGTGGTCAAACAAGCATTTACATGTCAAGAGACAAATCTGTGTTCAGGCAAAAAAAAAAAAAAAAGAAAGAAAGAAAAAGAAAAAAAAAAGATGGTGTTGTACACCTGAAAAAGGCCTCCAGACTTGTACAGCGTTTTGTTTGAACTACATTTATTTGTGTGTGTGACCATCTACACACAGGCCACGGCACACACGGGAAGGGCAAAGGGCAAACTGCAGGAATTAGTTCTGTCCTTCTGTCATGTAGGTCCCAGGCCTTGAACTCGGTTCACCAGGTTTGGCAGCAGGTGCTTGTAACCAGTCCAGAGCCATCTCGCCAGCCCATACGGTCACCTTCACGCCTGTAACTTTATGCTGTGAAGAGAGATTTCAAAGATTCATGTCTAAGTCTAAGGAGGCAGAACTGAGAGGCAGGTCTTTCTCATCTGGGAAAGGCTTCCACGTACGGGGTATAAAAATCAACACCTATAGCAAACTCAGCTGAAAAGTCAAAACTGTCTCTTAGGAGAAGCCATTTAAACCCAAAGCTTAGGACTCAGGGCTTACACACCCAGCACCACGCCGTCTGCCCTGACAGGTTTCTGCCTCTTTTTAAGATAGAATAAACTGCCAACATTAAAAAGTGAAATACCTCATGTCTGACAGCCCAAACTCCTCAAATCCACTAGGGAATAACCAGTGTGGTCCGGGGGGCGGAGCCCCATGGGTCCCCACAACTCCTACCCACTCTCTATGCACTGACATCACCTGCCTTGCCACTTTAGGGTTCCAGCTTTGAGCCACACTTAAAAAAAAAATAGGCGTAGGAAAAAACCACATTCAATATTGTATAACAGCCAGAGACGCACAGGTCTAGCCGTGTAAAATTGCCAGTATGATAAGCTGGAGCCGGAAAGGTAGCTCAGCAGTTAAGAGCACTGGCGGTGGCCGCGGCCGCAGCGAGAGCCCGGGTTTGATTCCCAGCACCCACGTGGTGGCTCACAACCACCTGTCACTCCAGTTCTAGAGGATCTAGTGCCCTCCTCTGGGATCTGTGGGTACTGCACACACACAGTGCACATACATAGAGGCAGAACATGCACAATTTAATTAAATACACCAGGCTGGAGAGATGGCTTCTGGTTAAGGGCACTGTCTGGTCAGCTTTTCCAGAGGTCTTGAGTTCCATTCCCAGCAACCACATGGTGGCTCACAACCATCTATAATGAGATCTGGTGCCCTCTTCTGGCAGGCATGTGTACATGCAGATAGAGTACTCATATATTAAATAAATAAATAAAACCTTCCCCACCTCACCCCCAGAGACAGGGTTTCTCTGTGCATCCTTGGCTGTCCAGGACTCACTTTTCAGGCCAGGCTGGTCTCAAACTCATAGCGATCCGCCCAACTCTGCCTCCTATAGTGATGGGATTACAGGGGTGCACCACCATGCTCAGCCAACTCAATCTTTTAAAACAGGCAAAAATCATTTGTTTACAAAAATACAGTCAATAAGCATCTGCCAAGAGTGATCTTTGGGTGAGAGGAAACCACACTGAGGCCCCGCCCCACTGCACAGGGTGGGCAGTGCATCTGATCTTGGCAGGAGAGGGGACTGGCCAAATCCACCAGTGTTGATGAGAAAATTACACCAGTATGTCACAGGCAACTGGGCAGCAGCAGCCAAAATATAAAATGTGCACGCATCTTGCTCTGCCCACCCAGAGGTTCCTAGATTTTAACCTGGAACCAACTCACATGTGCCAAAGACAGTCACACACACAGATCAGGATGTAAACAGCACTGTTCCAGGGACAAGCAGATGCCACCAGCCACAGCCCAGGATGCCACATACCATGAACAGGACAGAAGTAGCTGGCTCATACCTGCAATCCCATCACCTGTGTGGCTCACACCTGCAATCACATCACCTGTGTGTGTGGCTCACCCCTTCAATCTCATCATCTGTGTGGCTCACACCTGCAATCCCATCACCTGTGTGTGTGGCTCACACCTGCAATCCCATCACCTGTGTGTGTGGCTCACACCTGCAATCCCATCACCTGTGTGTGTGGCTCACACCTGCAATCCCATCACCTGTAAAAAGCAGGAGGACCTGACTGACAGAGCCAGCTGGGACTACAGAGTGAGACTCTTTCTCAAAACAGCAGCCCAGGGCGCTGGTGTAGGCTTCTGGTCATCCACTCATGAGGTGGAGGCAGAGAGTAAGAAAGACAAGGTCTTCCTCAGATATACAGAGAGTTCAAGGCCAGCCTGGGATACCTGAGACCCTGTCTCAGAAAAAAATTATTAAAATAACAAGACAAGCGGACCAAAAGTTACACCAACAGTATGCATGTTGGCTGGAATGTGGGAAACCGGCTAGTGGGGCCTCCTTGGAGGAAGCAGGTCCCAAGGGAAGGGGGAGGGGCATTTTCCTTCTCTGCCATGAGCTGAAGCATCTGTTCCGCGCGTATGCGCTCTCAGCTGTCACTCTCCACACACCTGCTTTCCCTTACTGTCTCAGCCAGTCACTGCAATGACACAATCAAGGGACATGGGTTGCTTAACACGGTCAGTGTGGCAGGACCTGGACCTACAGAGACGGGCTCCTGTGAGGAACCGAGATGAGCTGACGGTGTGCGGCACTGTCCCACCGTCCGGAGTCCACCCTCTCTGCGTCCGACAGCTACCTCAGGCTCTCGCCGCCATGTCTCTCCACCCGGGAACCTTGCACCAAACCCTCCCTTTCCGAGGCTGCCTCAGGGGCTTGTCACAGTGTAGTTACGGCAGACCCGCTCACTTTACAGTTTCTAAGGCAGACGCCAGAGGCAGGAGCAAGGACAACATGGCCATGCTTAAAGAGAACAGAAAGAACATTTTGAGGAAAACAGACCATGGATCTGTAGCTAAAAAGAGAGACCTGTGAGAGGTCAGGGCTGTGGAGGTAAGGAGCTAAGGAGGACACAGAGTCCACGTGGAAGGAGCTAGAGACAGAACCCAGGACCTTCTGCCCACTCTCAGAGCACCACCTTTGTTGATTCAATTAAAGCTCTTAGTAGTAGTAGTAGTAATAATAATAAGTATTATTATTATTATTTTGTTATTGTTATTATTATTAGCTGTCCTGGCTGTCTTGGACTCTCTTTGTAGACCAGGCTGGCCTCAAACTCACAGAGATCCACCTGCCTTTGCCTCCCCAAATACTGGGATTACAAGCATGCTCCACCTCTACACATTATTTTTAAATAATTCTGATACTAAAAGAAATCCCTGGGGCTGGAGAAAGGGCTCAGAGGTTAAGAACACTGACTGCACGTCCAGAGGTCCTGAGTTCAATTCCCAGCAATCACATGGTGGCTCACAACCATCTACAATGTGATCTGATGCCCTCTTCTGGCCTGCAGGTATATGTGGGCAGAGCACTGTATAGATAATAATAAATAAATAGATCTTTTTAAAAAAAAAGAAATCCCTTTATTATTTTGTTTTTGTTTGCTTTCAGAAAGGGTCGCTGTAGCTCAGGGTAGACTACAGAGCCTCCTGCCTCAGCCTCCTAAGCCCTGTGACCACAGGTGGGCCACTGCTGGGCCCTCGGTATCATCCGGATGACATGGGTTTCATATTACAGAAAGCTGAATGAGAACAGTCAGCCCCCCTGCAGCACCTCCCAAGGGGAGGAGTCATGCACTCATCTCTGCCACTAACACTTCAGCTTGCCAGGACCGTGTGTGTGTGTGTGTGTGTGTGTGTGTGTGTGTGTGTGTGTGTGTGTTGGTGTGTGTGTGTGTGTTGGTGTGTCTGTGCCTGTGAAGGCCACTAGGGGGCATCAGATGCCCCAGAGCAGCAGTGACAGCATCCACTGTGGGTGCTGGGGCTGAACACCCCCAACACTTATGCAAGAGCAGCAAGTGCCCTTAAGCTCTGAGCCATCAGAACAGGGAATGTTTCCACAAATAATGTCTGGCCTAAAGGTCCCTTCATCCTGTGATGGGCCTGAAAGAGACCACAGTGGGACTCGGATGGCATCAGGTGCCCTGGCAAAAAGTGCCTGTCCTCAGCTGGACAGTGGCGCACGCCTTACATACCCAGCACTGGGGAGGCAGAGGCAGGAAGATCCCTGTGAGGCCAGCCTAGTCTACAGAGAGAGTCCAGAACAGCCAGGGCTTTTCAGAGAAACTCTGTTTTAAAAATAATAATAATAATAAAAGAACAACCAACCAAGCCAAGAGCACCTGTCCGAGCCTTAGTTACTCTCCTCTGGCTTCTGGGATGCTGGCAATTGAGTCCAAGGCCTCCGGAGTGCTGGGCTGTGGCTCTCCGGCTGAGACACCTTTACCCCACTCTTTGTTTCTGCTACCTTATCCAGGCCGGCGTGGAACCCGCTCTGTAACCCAGAAAGAATTTTAACGTGGGCCCTGCCTGCTTCAGCCTTCTATCTAAACAGCTGGACAACAGGCCTGCACCACAAACACCTCACTGCCCCCCAGCAGCCAGACCCTACCGTCTTTATTTCCGCCCTTTCTCTTCCTTTACTTACTTTTTTGCTTTCCTTTTCTTAACCTAACTCCTTTCCTTACTTCTCGGCTGGCTGGGGAAGATGGGGGAGGAGGAAGAGAACGCATCTGCCTCTCAGACACAAGCAGAAGGGGACAAAAGTGAACACTACAGGCTGAAGGATACAATCTGACAACCACTGACTCGGTAGACACTGTTACATTTGAACATATAAGTAAGGCGGGGCTTGTGCACTGCAGAAAGCCACTGAGGGAGTGCACACCTTCAATCCCAGCACTCTGAGGGCTGGAAGGCAGCAGGATCACTTAGGAGTTCAAGACCAACCCGAGGATCACACCGAGAACGAGAAGACTACCGAGAGAGTACACCGGAAGGGCACGTATACAGGCTATATGCAAATGCTACAGCCACAAGGGCCTCAGACGTATCTGAGGCACCCCTGGTAAACAACAGACTCTGAGGGCAAGGGCGCACCCTCTCTGTAGTGACAGCTTCAGTCTCGAGTTTTGGGTCAAAGCTGATTGCTGTCTGGGGAGTAAATAAGAAACAAAAGAAGGCGAATAGAAAGGAAAAGAGAAGGGCAATTGTACGTCATCCTAGGAAGCGTGTGCCAAAGCGTAGAAGGATTCAAAGTCACTGACAGCAGCTACGAAAATTCCCCAAGCCAGAGTTACCAGTTACTGCCAGTGTCCGTATAATTCGGGTCAGGCCAGGAAGAAAAGAGAAGAAACAAACAGCAGTCACCTCTCGCCAATAGCCTTCTCTGCAAGCAGAGCAAGCAGTCTTACCTGGGACCCACACCTGTAAGAAGACCACTGGACTAGCTCACCCGGCAAGCCCCGGGGTCACCTGGGAACTCTGCCCGTGGCAACAGGCCAGCAGCAGTCAGCGAGATGCCATCGCCTCTGGCCAGCCAACACCAGGGCAATGAATGAAGGGCGCAGGCCCCGCTTGCACTTACCGCTTCTGGTTCATGGAGGCCACCTGCAGCCACTCGTTGGTGGTGGGGTTGTAGGAGTGTGCGGCCGAGATCTCCTGGCTGGTGATCCTGTACCCACCCACGATGAAGAGGTAGTTGTCCAAGATGGCTGAGCCGTAGCCCCTGACGTTCACCAGGTCCGGGGGCAGGTTGTTGGCCAGCGGGAACCAGCGCTCCGTGGTCTCCTCGTACCTAAGCATGGACGGGGGTTCCCCCTGATATGGATGCGGGGCCAGAGGTCCCCCGAGGAAGTCCCCCAGGGCCACCAGGACCGGGGTCCCGTGCATGCGGGCCTCCCTCAGTTGCTTCTTCAGGCTGCAGTCCCCCGGGGTCTGCGGCGGCGACACCAATAGCGGGAACTGCGGCTGGCACAGCACCTGGTGGAAGCGCAGCGCCATGAAGCGCAAGCAGGCATCCTGCAGGTCGGGCAGCCCGTACACCTGCGCCAGGCGGTACAGCTCCAGGCAGTTGCCCAGGCGCACATGCGACAGCAGCAGCCGCAGCAGCGCCGTGACCTGCAGGAAGGACGCGGCCTCCACCAGCTCCGCCAGCAAGCTAGCCTCGGCCAGCTCGTCCTCGCCCAGGCCCCAGCCCTCGCCGGCGTTGATGAAGTCCAGGACCAGGCGCAGGCCGGGCGCGCTCAGGCCGCGCAGCTGCTGCACCTCGGGGCCCGCCTCGGGCCGCACGGCCTCGCGCATGCCGGAGCGGTAGAGCGCGCGGAAGTAGTCGCTCTGTTCGATCAGCTTGCTCTTGCTCACCGGGTAGCAGCGGCCTTCCAGGCGGATCTGCACCATCTCCTCGGCCGACATGGCTGGGCCGCTGCGCCCGCCGCCCGGCCGCGCAGGCTCCTCCCCCGGGCGCACAGCCTCCGCCGAGCCCGGCCTGCGCCCGCGCTTCCTTCCGCCGCCGCCGCCGCGGCCCTGGGGCTCAGCCCCGCCGGTGCGTCACGCGCCCCGCGAGTGGAAGGCCTCGCCGTGTCCTTTCTCCACGTGTCTGCGTGGGCTCGTGCGCGCGAGGGCAGGTGCCAGGGAGCCAAAGGCGCCAGATCCCGAGTTCCGGGCGGTTGTGAGCCGCCCTACGCGGAAAGCTAGCTCCTGTCGTCCGCTGCAGCGGCGTGCACTCTGACCCACTGCGCATTTCCTCCCCGCACAGAGTTTAAAGTTTTTGACAATTGGTTAGGAAGCAAACGCGTCAGTTCGCGGCGCCCTCCCCCCACCCACAAGTCACTGTAGTTTTTCTCCTGGTATTTCCCGCAGTCCCACCGGCCCTGAGTGAGTTTTCCTGGACCACCCCGCACTGTGAGGCTTCGGACTGGCCGGGCGGTTTAAGAGTTCTTGGGCTAAGGAGTTTATTAAACAAGTTATTTACTCCATGGACAAGACAGACAGGGAGGGCAATGGCATGGTGGGGGCCCCAACACCCCCCAGCAGCAGAGACCGAGCAGCGTGTCTGAAGAGAGCCTGCCTCAGAGTGAGCACCCGAAGGGGCGGGTGGATGGATGGAGAGGACACCTCTGAGAAGTTAGACCCCAGGTACTCTCACACCCACCCCCATCATCCCACCATAGCCGTTAGGAGAGAAAGTCTTCCCGACTTCCCTGGTGGGATGCTTATTGGAAGACTGGATCCCAAGGGCCGTGGCTGCGGTGACGTGTGTGTCTGTCAGCCATTGTAATACAATCAAGGGTAAGGACCTAGAAGACGCTCTAGCGGGCCCAGCCTTCCAAGGGGAAGGGACACGACAGACACATGGCATGGGGCTTGGTATACTGTGTCACTTTTTTGGATTCTCTGAAAAATTTGGCATACTACCCTGTGACTGACAGGCCCCCAAAGACTTCCTGTCGTCATCTGTCACTCTCAGTGTTTGGGGTTTGAGGAGGGGTGCAGGTGAGGGACCAAGGATTTAGCAGACTCTGTGGCAAGGCAAAGTGCCACATCTACCATTAGATATTAGGCTGGGGGCTCCTGGGAGCGCCGACTTCAAAGAGGCCAGTCCTGGATCTGTCGTCTCTGCCTCCATCAGCAACAGGGCAGGATTCATGGGTCACCAGAAGAACAGGCTCTTAGTCTCTGGCTCTTTAGAATCCTGGCCAGTGGAAGCTTTTGTTTCCAGACCATAGAGATGCCTTCAACTGGTATTCTCTTGCCTTTTAAAAACAAACCAAAAAGCCAACCTTTGAGACTGACTCTCATTAGGGAGTCAGTTCAGCTACGGTCACATTACCATGGTGAGAGCAGCTGGACTGGACCTGACCTGTGATCTGACAATACTGGGCACCGGTCCCACAAGGTTTTTGGCCTCTGATAACACAACGGGACATCTTAAAAGACCCAATAATTTTTGTAAGCCACACAGAGTATTCTAGAAAGCTGGACATAAAGACAAACACATAAGAACACTCCTGCATTACAAAGCAGCTGCACTCTGATTTCAAGGCTCCATGACTGCATTGCCTAATGCCATCATATCGACTGGATTTAACTGTCATGGATCAATACATAGCAATAACTTGTGCTCAAAGGCCTCCAGCGCAGGAGGTCACAGCCCTCAGGGAGCTAGCGACTGCTGCTTTGCTAAATGTGTGTCCTGTGTTCACACCCACAGATGAGTCTCGCTCTCCGCCTTTCCCCAGAAGCCTCTTTCTGTACTGGGCAACAGAGTGGAGACCGAGGGCTGGGCACAGGGCTGAGAATAAGTGACCGAGTGTCCACCCCTAAATGAGGCATCTATAGCAACCTCTCCCTAAGTTTAAGGCCATCCTGGTCTACATAACAAGTTCCCAGCCTAGCCAGACCTGTACAGGGAGACCCTGTCTCAAAAACATGGGGGTTGAGAGAGTGGGAAAGCGTCATGTTCACGAAATTCTTAGGATGCCAGCCAGGACATGTGCAAAAATAAAAACTTTTATCTCCACAGCAGACCTACTGGATTAGGCTGTTGGGGTGTAAAGCTTTTGTTTAAATGCACATCTCACTTTTAAACTCTCTCAAGAACATCTTAGAGCAGAACACTTACACAGCACACTCGAGGCCCTGGGTCTCCACACCAGCACCGAGAAAGGAAAACATCCTGTTATTAATAAGTAGCCAAGCGTGGTGGGCACACACCTGTAATCTCAGCACTCAGGAGGCAGAAGCAGGCAGATCTCTGTGAGTTCGAGGCCAGCCTGGTCTACAAAGTCCAGGACAGCCAGGGCTCTGTTACATAGAGAAACTGTGTCTCGAGGAAAAAAAAAAAAGAAAGAAAGAAAGAACTGTAACTTCCCAGCTGTGGTGGCCCATGCCTTTAGGTGGCACAGGCCTTTAGTCCCAGCATTCAGGAGGCAGAGGCAGGAACACCTGAATTCGAGGCCAGCCGGGAACGTGGCTGTGGGGTTTCGCTGAGGAAGCCAGACAGTCTGAGTTTGAATCTTGGGACCACGAGGTAGTAGAACACCAACTCTGGGAATTTGTCTCTGACCACCACATGGGCGCGAGGTGTGAAGTGTGCGCATGCGCGGTGTTCAGCGGGCAGGGGGGGGGGAGGGAGGTAGTCAGGTACATAGGGTCGGCTCCATTCCCCTATTTACAGGGGTCACTGGGGATGGAACTCGGGGTTGCTAGGCCTGAGGAACCAACCACATGCATGTCCTTTAATAGCTGTTGTATTTCCCTTCTTTATGAGTATTTGGGGTGAGCGGGTATAACCGTTCCTTTCTTTTAGGAAGAAAGCTCTTGACCTGCTTTCTTGAAAACTACTGGCAGTTATCGAAAAAGAATTAAACATTTTAAGTATATTTCTTTTTCTATTTTTCAAGGTGTTTTGTTTTGTTTGTATAATAAAATGTCAAACAAGGACGTGAACTGATTTTCTCTGGAGCCTGGACAAACAGAACTTTCAAAAAAAAAAAAAAAATGCAGTCACCAGCCCTCCAGCCTAGACTGAACACCTCACAAAACAATGCGTTGTTTCTGAAAGCAGAACCTCCCTTAATCTGATGTCAAGAGACCAGGTGATTGTTTTTTTTTCAGCAGGGCTCCCAGCTAGAGTTTCTCCTGGCCTTCCCATCTGCCTAGGAAAAGGTGTCAGTGACGCTTCACTCCTGGAGAAAAAAAGAGAGCTGAGGGGAGCATCCCGGCCTTCAGGAAAGGCAGGGTCAGGACACCGAAGCCTGCTGGGAAGGGCTGAGAGACAAGGCCGGGGGAGGGGGGGGGGGCAGCTCTCCTGGGGCCCAGCTGGGGAGGGACAAAGACTCAGGAGGCAGCAGCAGGGCGCCCTGGCCGCTGGCCGCAGCCTGCCCTAGGTCAGCCCATGGTCAGCTTGGCCTCCCTGCGAGCACGGAGAGATGCAGGCGGCGGGGCTGCTGCTGCTGCTGCTGGGGCTGGGGCTGGGGCTGGCTCGCACGGCGCACGGGCTGTGCTCGCCCACCGTGTTCTACAGGGACTGCTGGATCCGCCGCTTCCCGGGGCTGCTCCTGGACCTGGAGGAGTCTCAGAGGCTGGGGGCCCAGTTCCTCAGGTACTACTCGGAGAACACTGGCCAAAGGTGCGGCCGGAGCTGCTGCCTCCGGAAGGACGGTGAGTCCAGCACGAGGCCCAGGCAGAGGGGCTGGGCCAGGAAGGACCCCAAGGCGGGCAGCGGGCAGTTCGGGGCAGGTGGTTTTGAACGAGGGCTTCATGACGCTGTGGAACCCATGGCATCCTGCTTTCTTTGATACAGTGCTAAGTGGACATACTTCTTTCAGGGCTAACTAACCGGTTTTTTTTCATATCCCAAAATGTTTGCAATAAACTGGGTGCCATGGCCAAAGTCGGTAATCCTAGCACTTAGGAGCTGGAGGCAAAGGGTTCAAAGCAAGCCCCAGTCCCACCGTGAGCTGAGGCCAGCCTGGTTGAGACCTTGTCTCAAAAACAAAATAAAATAACAAAAAGAATTCACAATAATTTACTTTTAAACTGTTATTGTTTTTTGCTCCCTTGGTTTCTTTTAAAATATTTTTTCAAATCTTGGAGAATTTCAGTGTTTTGGTCATATTCACCCCCCACTCCTCTTTCTTAACTTTCCCCAGTTCCCTCATCACTTCTCAATTTCATACAATGTTCCCACTGAATCCAGTTGCCCACACCCAGATCCTCCAGGCCACGTAGGGCTGTGGGTTCATGAGGTGTTTCTGTCTTTTTGCTGACACGTACTCTCACGTGGCCCAGTTTGAACTTACTTTTCAGGGGAGGCTGGCCTTGAACTCCAGGCCATCCATCTCAGAATCCCAAGCGCTAGGATTGTAGGCAAAACCCACCAAGTTTAAAAACTTCTCCTTAAAATAACTTTTGGTGGTCTTAGTGCCATACCCATTTTATAAGCTGTGTCTCAGGGTTATGGGATGTGGGGCACACTAGACCGGAAGCTGAGGGGTGACCTCTTCAAACTTCCCTAAGAGATCTCTTTTCTCTATAAATGGGATTTGGGTATAAGTACCCCTCAGAGAGCCACAAGCCTTCAAGGTCACAATTGCCTGAAGATACTTTCATTTCTTTTTCAGTTTTCCCTAGTTCTTTTTTTTTTTTTTAACAATTTTTAAAGATTTATTTTTCTTTTATGTACATTGGGATTTTGCCTGCATTTGTGAGAGATTGGATCCCATGGAACCAGAGTGACAGATAGCTGTGAGCTGCCATGTGGGCGCGGAGCCGTCTCTCCAGCCCAGCTTTCCCTAGTTTTAAAGCTACATGGAAAGAAACAAGAGCGATGGTGTGTTGTTAGAGCAACCACTACAGTGGCCTCACCTTCTTTCTAACCATAAGTTGACACTGATTATCCACTAAAGAAATTGCTTACCCAGTTACATATACACATTTCTGAAGTAAAATTTAGAGTGTGTAGGAGAGAGCAGCCAGGTTTTCAAGGAACATGGTGAGAGACTTGTCACAAGCCATGACCTTCAAAGGTAATGAGGCACAAAGAGCAACCGACTTGACGAAGAGGAATTTCTCAAAGCCCAGCCGAGGCCCAGCGCTGCCGGTCTGTAGGGTGTTTGCCTGGCACACTGGAGCACCCAGCACACAGACCCGTGAAATCAGGGAGACCAGAAGTTCAAGGCTGCCCTCAGCTACATAATGAGTTTGAGGTCAGTTTAGGATACATGAGATCTTGCTGAAATAAGAAACAAACAGGGGCTGGGGAGGTGGCTTAGTGGTTAATGTACTTGTCAGGTAAGTGTGAGACCCCAAGTTTGCATCCTCAGACCCCACTTAATGCGGGCACAGGGGGCTGGGTGTATATAATCCCCAGCAGCCCTAAAGGGGGATGAAAGGCAGAAAAGGAATCCCTGCAAGCCAGCTCACCCAATAAGCCGCAGCGGACACCAAGAGAGGGCACCTCCAACAGGGTGGGAGAGGAGGATGTCACCCACAGTAGGCTTTGACACATGCACACTCACATATATCACACTCATATGCCTATCACACATGCAAGATTAAATAGGAAAACATTCCAGGGCTAACTTCTCCACCCCAACCCAGAGCCTCTGCACCCGAGAGTCAGGGCAGGAAGGCAAGGCCAGACTTGTCACACGCCTGCACAGAGCTAGAGCACTGGAACACACGCATGAAATATAAGGCCTCCTTCTCTCTCTCCCTCCCTCCGTCCTTCTCTTCCTCCCTCCTTCCCTACTTCTCTCCTTCCCTCCCTCCCTCCCTCCTTCCTTCTCTCCCTCCCTCCCTCCCTCCCTCCCCTCACCCCTTTCCCTTCTTGAAGCAGCCCATGCTACCCTACATTACAATCCTGATCCTTCCCCTTCAGCCTCTGGAGAGCTGAGGTTGTATGTGGACACCATAATCCTGGCTCCACAGAAAACATTCCCAAGGGCTGGAGAGATGGCTCAGTGGTTGAGAGCCCCTCTTACCCTTGCAGAGGAGCCAGGTTCAGTTCCCAGCACTCACAACAACTGTCACTCCAGCTGCAGGGTCCAATGTCTCTTCTCCATGGGTATTTGCACTGACGTCACATACCTACCCTCTCACAGATGCACAAGTACACATATTTAAAAATAATCAAAGACTTTCATGAGAAGAGTTATTCCAATAAACACCACTCTCTATAAGCCAGGTGTGGGGCTGATGCCAATAATCCCAGGACGTGGGAGGCTGAGGCAAGAGGACTGCCATGAATTTGTGGTCACTCTGGGACGCATAATAAATCTGAGTTCAAGGGTCCTATATCGTTCTCTATCACACAGTGGCTTTCTTATCACAAATCTAAATATTAAGTAACAACTTTCACAGTTCCTTTCCCTTACAACGTCCCAGTACCACCCTCAGGGGCTGCTTTTGCAACCCAGTGTATTAGCAAAGCATTAGAAAAGAATTTTGCCCTATTATTTCTCCTCTGGAAAAAGCAAGCAATGTCCCAGAAGTCAGCCTGCAGCTGTGGCTCCCCATGGCGAGCCCTCCAGAGAGGCAGAGCAGGGCTCCACACATCAGTGCCCTCCCTGGCCCCACTCCACCCCACCCCCAACTCCCACCCCTGCTCCCCTCCAGGCCCCCCACCCCAGCCCTGGCTCCCACCCCTGCTCCACCCCAGCCCCTGTCCTGGCAATGAGTCAGGTGGGACACTGTGTCTCTCTAATCCTGTTTTATTAAAGAGTGTGACACCTGAGTCAGGTGACATATGACCTGGTCCTGGCTGCTCCTCATGGAAATGAGGAAGGGTGCATCTTCCTGGAACTCTGTAATCTCAACACTGATTTGGACAGGGAGATCAGGATGGGCATGTGACACGCAGATATGCCCTGCCCTGACTATCAGGGAATATTCGGAATAGTCTGCACCCAGGTCCACAGCCTCAGGTGTCATGTGATCCTCTGGTTCTCCAATGAGCCAGCTGCTTTTGGGAAGGCTGACACCACTCTGTCCTTCCCAGCTGTGGTTGCAGCACCTTTCTATGCTCCTTCTCCTGCCTGTGGTGGCCCCAGGACCTTAGCACTCAAGAGAGCATGTTATGCCCGGAAACCAGGTGGGTGCTTTCCAGAGCTTTAGTACACAATGATTTTCATGCACAAAAAGTACTAAGACTGAAATATAATGATTCTGTGGGGTAGGATGGCATGTGCCTTTAATCCCAGCATGTAGAGGCTGGGAGATCTCCGAGTTCAAGGCTAGCATGGTCTACATAGTGAGTTTCAGGCTAACAGGGGCTACACAGTGAATTAGACCCTGTCTCTAAACAAAGTCCATCAATCTAAGGCTGGTTATGGTGGCTCACACCCACAGTCCCAAGCAGGAGAATTGCTGTGAGTCCTGAGTCCAGACTGGTCTACATAACAAGTTCCAGGCAGGCTACAGCCACTTAGCAAGACCCTGTCTCAAAAAACTCCAGGTGTCCTCTGTGTCCTCTGCAGAAGGAAAGTACCAGAGAGTATTTGGAGTAATGCTCTTGTTCAGGTAGGCGCACTGAACAGTTTCAGTAGTTCATACTGTTCTGTAAAATGTCCAACCACAGCACATTAGGTTAACTCAATGTTTCAGAAAGAAATTGAAGTTACTCAGAGCCCATCTGGTTGGTAGCAAAGCTGGGCTTGATGGTTTTGTCCCTGTGACCCCAGGACTAGGAGGCTGGGCAGGACAGTTATAAGTTCAAGGCCTACCTACCTAGGCTATGTAGTGAGAGACCCTGACTCTCGTGCACACACACAAGTGTGGAAGCCTGGGCCTACGCCAATTCCCTTGGCCTTTTCAGTCTCCTGCAACGTGGCTGTCTTCTTCCATGACCCCATCCATGACAATGTCAACTGCCTCCACGTCCACTGCCCGACCCTGGAGAGCTGCATCCTGGAGCCCGGGACCAGCGCCATCCTGTACAACATAACAGCAGGTAAGCCTGCCTCACAAGGCTTTGGGAAGAGAGTGCTAGCTCTCTAGAAGAGCTCACAGCCTCCAAAATCCGGCTGGCCAACACCCAGGCAAAAAGTCCCAGACGTGTTTTCCAGCAACCTCTGTCTGCAGACGGTCTGGCCACGAGGACAGAAAGATCTCCCTGTTGGCATTCATTCCAGGCGACAGCTCAAGCACAGTGGACAAGAGCAAAGGCTCAGAGGTGGGATTATACTGGGAACTCAGCAAAAAGTGAAAATAGGTGTTTTTACTGCAGAGGCTGGGAAGCAAAGAAAGTGCTCACGGGCTGCCTGAGGTCTGTGGACCTGGCTATAGGACCCTGTAGGGTTGGAAGTCGGGGGCCAGGAAGCTCCCCAGATGAACACCAGCATCTTACAGCTCCCTACAGGTCACAGCATTGACCTGCCTCAGATGGCCTGAGGAGCAAGGCCCAAGACTCTGTTCTCATCGCCACACGTGCTCTTGCACACACCAGTGTGCTCCACACGTGCACACACGCACACCAGCATGCTCACACGCACACACACTCACACACCAGCGTGCTCACACATGCACAAGCACACACACAGACACTCACACATGCACATGGTCACATACTCCGCCTCAGCACAACGGCCAGGAAAACAGGAAATTGCAGAAAACAAAAGACGGGGCAAGGCAGACCAAGGAGCCCTGAGCCACCATCAGGACAGCGGGAAACCTGATGAACAGGGACACTAGGAGCCACAGTGGACACAAGCTTCAAGAGCGAGTGGGGCACAGTAGGACACCTGTGGTCCTCGCGCTCCGGCTACAGTCCAAGACAGGAGCATTACTAGTCCAAGGCCTGTGCCACATAGTGAGGTCCTGTCTCAACAACAGCAAAAAGAAATAAGGGCTGAGCACAAGCACGCACTGAGAAAACGCTGCAAATACAGACACGTGGTTGCCTTGGTCTAGGCTGGTAACATCCAGGATAGAGGTTAGCTGCCCAGCCAGGGAGGCCTGGGAACTGACGGGTTTATCCCAACAGTGGGAAGGAAGATCCATCAGGGTGTGTGCGGTACTGGGGCTGCCCACCAAGTCACATCTCTACCCGCTTAGTTACCTTTTAAATGAAGGAGATGAGAGAAAGGACAACCCTGTTGCTGACAGCCCAGCCTGCGTGGTGCGGGCAAGAGAAGGCAGAGGTCAGGGTTTGGGCACACGCAGAGAAGATGCCGTGGTGTCCAGGTGAAAGCACAGCTCTGAGAACGCAGAGAAGGGCTGGGCGGGTGTTTCAGTGCCATCAGTACTGTGGGGGCAGCTGTGGGGTTTGTGTGTCTGTGGTGGGGTCAGTGAAAACATAACTGAAGACCAAGGACGGCATTCTGGCTTGCTTTCTGTTGCAGTGATAAACACAGCAAAAGTACAGTGCAGTGTTTCAGTGATAAGTGTCCCCCACAGGCTTGAGCATTGGGATGCTTAGTTCATCAATGGTAGCGCTCCTTGGGGAAGCTTAGAAGGCACAGCCTTCCCAGAGGAAGCACATCGCTGGGGCAGACGCCCAGACTGTACAGCCTTGCCTTACTTCCAGCTTGCTCTCTCTGCTCCACGCTGGCACCTCAACATGTGAGGGCTCTCCTGTTCTGAGCGCCATGCCTGCCGCTTGCTGCCATGCCTGCAGCCTCTATGCACTCCTAGCCACAGCGTTTTATCACAGCAACAGCAAAGTGACTATTGGGTGTGTGCACGTGTGGGGTCATTTCATCCCACACTCTGACTCCCAGCTCACAACCCATCACAGAGGGAGATGGGGCAGCAACCCGAGGTAGAGGCACTCAGCTTACTTTTTATACAGCCTGGGCCCACAGTGGGCCGCGTCCTCCTCCATCAGCCATCAGTCAAACAACACACCACAGATATGCCACAGGCCAATCTAAGGAGGCTCCCTCTTCCCAGGTGACTTGAGTTTACGTCAAGTTGACCATAGTAAGCAGGACTGATGGGCAGATGGCTGGCACAACCAGCAGAAGGCTAAAGGAGAGGCAGGCAGTCTAGATGGAGCCCCAGAGACACTGATGGGACACAAGTGACCAATAAGTAAGAATGTCTGTCTGCCTCAGAAACTTAAGTTTTAGAAAACGACGAGGATGAAGCACTGCCACAGAGGCCAGGCTGGATCACTGGAAAGCTGCACAGGCTTCTCGCCCCTGAAGACACAACCAGAGCAGGGAGGCTGAGACTGCTGGCTTTGTTCCCAACTTCAAAGGGTCCCTTTCCCTGGCTGTTTTGCTAGCTTATTTTAAAGCAGTGTGTGGTATTCCCCGTGGCTGCTGGCACTGTGAGGACCCTGGCACAAAGCTTTATTCACGAAGCCTTCTTCTTGGTACAGCCATCTGTGTCCATAGCAGAGTGTCTTAGGACACTAGGGAAGTGGCACCCAGCCTGCAATAAACCTCACAGCTAGAACTGGACTTTGACTTGGCTCAGCCACCCAGCATGGCGAACCCCGCAGGTCCCAGGCTGTGCCTAAGGCTGTCACTAGGAAAGTACATGTAATAGGCTGCACACATTTGTGAAATCCTCAAGCTGTTATTGTCGTTATTATTATTATTATTATTATTATTATTATTATTATTATTATTATTATTATTATTAAGAGATCTCATTTATCTTTCAGGCATAGATGATGATGATGATGATGATGATGACGATGATGATGATTATTTAGTTAAGAGATCTCATTTATCTTTCAGGCATAGATCCAGACCTGCTGGTTTTTGAGCATTCATCTCGCACATATCCAAACACCCGCTCCTCATCTGAACGGTGGGATAGACTGCGGATTCTGAAAGCTATGGATGTAGGTAAGGGAGAAGACACAGATGACCACACACTGCCATCTACAGAGGCCGCAGCATCAAACACACATCAAGATTTGGGTACAAACACAGGCATCAGTTATTCCAGGAAGTCAACCACAGAGGTGGAGACAGGATTCAGTTCTGTGGATGTGTCTACTGCCACCAAGGCCAGCACGGTGTCACCCAGCACAGACTTCACCCACAGTCTGGACAAGACTATTTCTCCTTTCTTTGGACCCACAGGCACAAAAGTGTCTCAGGTGCCCAGCCAATCCCGGCTCAACATTAGCAAACAGTTTCTCAACAAAACCAAGGGGTCCCAGGGTGGAAACCACACATCCGAGGAGGAAGCGCCTTGGGATGGAGCTCCGCTGTCTGCAGGGGCCTGGCTGGCTTCTGTGACCCTGGGCGCTGTCGTCCTCTGCCTGTGCTGCTGTGCTGTCGCCAGGGCATCCAGATGCTGCACCAAACAGCAGGGCTGGTATCACCTGGGACAGCAGAAGCCGGGCTCTGGGTCGAAGCACAGCGCAACGAAGGGGAGTTCCTAATGCTGGAGCCCGGCCAACGCTCTGAGTATGCTTCCAGCTTTCTGTAACACCGTGTTAAAAAAGCTATTCCAGGGTACCAATTCCTACCCAAAGGCCAAGGCATGGTAACTGTCAACTTTCCTGATGACTTCCATCACGAATCTAGACATTTTGTTTGTGACACGTGTTTTCTCCAGCCCCAAACAATGAAGCGTTCTATGTGCTAACATCATGGCTTAAAAAAAAATCTTTTATAAAGCTTGATAAAAAATAGTATTTCAAACTGTACAGTCACCAGAAGTACACAGTTGTCCAAAAGGCACACACGTCACTTGGCATCTCCAGCAACTTCGGCTTTCTGTGCCTGGTCTGTTTTGGCGTCTGCATTTTCCGCAGGGTTACTTGCCTCAGCTTTCCCCTTCTCCCCCTCTTAGGCCTGGGCTCTGGCTCTGGGGAGCAGGTTTGGCAGACAACCTCATAGATCTCCTCGGTGGCCTGTCCTTCACCCTGGCTTCTCCTGTAGCGTCCCCGCTGGCCTTTCTTTTGGGCATGGCGGCTGTGGGAGACGCTGGCGCAGGACTCAGGGATACAGCGCACGGGCTCGGTCAATGTCGCTGCTTCTTCACACTGCTCTGAGAACAAACTCTTGAAGTTGTCCTCTGACCTCCAAGAGAACTGTGTCATGCACACATGTGCGTGTGCGCACACACACATACACCAAAATAATAAGTGTAATAAAATATCCACCATGTGTGCATGTGCACACACACAGTAACGTAATAGAATATCTACCTTATGATTAAAAAATAAACTTCCTTTAAAAAAAATGAAAAATTAAAGAAAACAATGACTAAAAGAACCATTTCCTCAGATGTTAATTATTCAGTGGCTTAAAAGATGTTTCTTTCTCTTTCCCCAGTATTAGGTGGAAAGTAGCAATTTCCTTTAATATAAAAAAAGGCAGGGCCAGAGAGATGGTTCAGCACGTCTAAGTGCTTGCCTGACCCCAGGCTTTCAACTCCTGGGACCCACAGAATAACCCACCCCAAAAAAGCTGTTGCCTTGCCTGCACCCAGATACCAGCAAGCCTCCACATACAAACGTGTGTGTCCACATACCACACATGTGATCAAAACACACATATACGTGCAGGCATGTGTACTCACACAGGCATGCACTTGCATGCTTGCTCACACACAGGCATGTACGTGCACAAGAAAGAAAACATGTCTATCAGTGGAGTATCAAGTATCAAGCAAAAATCTGATTAAAAATTTACCTTGATTTGCTCATGAGTCAAAGCATGAGGCTTCATAAACTTTATCAACTTCTTCACTAACACACTATAAAGCTCCACATCATTTGTGGAAGAGATATCCAGATTTAAATTATAAGTTTTAGTCATGTGTGCATGGGAGCACTCCTGGGATTCATGTCCCTAAAATTGTATTTAAACAAGAAATTCAAGAAACTATCTATAAATAAATATCTGTATTCAAACTATCGTTTAAAGGTTATTCACGGTTCTTGCTTTTTTGCGAGGGTCTTGATATGTAGCAGAGTTGGGCTCCTGGTCTTCAAGTGCTAAGACAAAGGCATGTGTCAGCACGCCCAGCCCCAACTTGACTTTTAATTCCTATGACTCGCTTAGGGATTTTCCAACACAGTAGAGGTACAAAGAGACGTTCCTCCTGGGAACCTGATGCATTCCTTGAAGAATCTCACAGACTGTAATTTGAGAAACAAATAAACCCAACTCTCCTTCAGCTGGGTCTTATTTTTTTTATGTTTTTAAGATTTATTTATTATGTATGTATACAGCATTCTGCCTACATGTATGCCTGCAGGCCAGAAGAGGGCACCAGATCTCATTACAGATGGCTGTAAGCCACCATGTGGTTGCTGGGAATTGAAGACAGGACCTGTCCCTGATGTACATCCCGGCCCTATACCCTGCACTCCCTCCAGCCCTACCCTGAACCTGCTTCCCTTCAGGCCACATGTGTCTTTAAAGTGGTGATACGCCTTTAAAAGGGGCTGAGGAGAAGGCTCAGGGGTTAAGAGCACACACTGCTGTTCAGAGAACTTGAATTCAGTGCCAGGACCCGTGTCCAGGGAATCTGATGTCGCTATCGGCCCTGGGCACCAGCACTCACATGCACATAGCGTACATAGCACACAGTCATACACATGGACATATAATCAAAATTTAAAAAACTCACCCCCTTCCTCAGCCTGAGTACTAGAAACACGTATCTGCGCCATTCAGCCCCAAAGACGTCTCTAAATATAAGCTTTCTACGTAACAAAACAGCTCATTTACCTCTCTGTATGCAAGGACCTGACCCCGTGCCAAGTGTGTCCTTTACAATCTGTCTGCTTTGGGCATTACTAGTTCCAAAGCCTAGTCTCATTTTCCACAAACATTCAGTGACTTCCAGATCCACTTAAAAATACTGTCCTGGGGCCAGGCGTGGTGGCACACACCTTTAATCCCAGCACTTGGGAGGTAGAGGCAGGTGGATTACTGCGAGTTCGAGGCCAGGGCCAGCCTGGTCTACAAAGCGAGTCCAGGACAGCCAAGACATGAAAAGAGAAACCCTGTCTCAAAAAACAAAAAAGAAACAAAAATCCTGGCCTAGGGCTGGGGTTGCGGCTCAGCAGCAGTGTGCGCTGAGGATTCATAAGGCCCTGGGTTCAAGCCCACACGGTACAAAAGGAGCCACCCCACCCTCGACTCCAGGGCCATGGGCCATGCTGTCCACCTGCCATTATTTCTCGTGCTGACCCCTGAGCTACTGCACTGTAGGGGCAGGTGGCTGAGGAGCAGAGAAGGCTGTGGCTGGCTCGCCACTTGTCCTTTCTGCCATCCAGACTGAGACAATGCATGCCAGAGGCAGAGTAGGCTGCTAACCAGAGCTGAAGAGACACGGCCACAGGAGGGAAGAGCCCGCTTCAGACTGCAAGACCGGAGCGGTGGGCGGGCTGCACAGCCCACAGAGCCTCCAGTCCTCTACTCACACACGCCTACGTCAGGAGGTGGCAACACATCTGGATGCAGTTCTTGTCGCAATAGCTTTACATCCTCCAGGATTGCTGTATCTCTAACAGAAACAAGTTTGATTAGTACTGGTGCTGTGTTGCTGTGTGACCACCTAAGGCCACAGGAGAGGGCAGTTGTGAGGAACAGCTATCTGCAAGAGTTTCTGTGTGCTGTTCAGTGAAGTTTCTGAGCAGAACAGTGTGTGAAGCTGCAGCAGGTGAGGAGCAGGAGCTTGCAGCACTTGCTCGTGAGAGCGCAGCCCTCGCTGAGGCTGGCCACTAGTCAGCTGCTAGGCCACATTGCTACAGCAACCGTAGTTGCTGATCAAAAGCAACCACTAAACACCGGAAGTGAAGACACATGAGCTAACAAATCAGAGGTGTTGTATAAAGACAAAGTGAAAATGCCCCAGAACCAGAGAAGCCACCGATGCCTAGTGGTGCCCCTGCCCGTGTCAGTTAGAAACCCCAACACACCACAGTGCAAAGGAGCCGGAAAGGGGCGACGTTAGCGCACACAAGACAACAGTCTTAAGTACTTTCCCGTTTATGTCAACTCTGACTAGTTCCATCAGACCTCACACCAGATTTAACAGTCTCCTCACAGACTCCTTGTACTGCGCGAGGCTCGCCTCGGTCTCCCCCTCATTCTTGAGACGGACAACACTCCTCTGGTAATCTCCGACCTCTTTAGTGCTCAGCAGCTCTTCCCTGCTCGGCGGTGCACTGCTCTCCGCCGCTTTTATCTGCAGCAGCGTCTGGAGGACGTTTCTCTCCGAGGAGCTCTTTTCCCACACGTACTCGTCCATGTCGTCCTCTGTCCTGTTTTGTTCCCATTCTTCAGTTTTCTGAAAGAAAAAGAAAGTTCAGAACTCTGAGAAATGTTATCAAAAGACGAAGTCCCTTTGCTTGTTGGTTCTGGGAAGGAGAAAGTTATAGCGCAAGGCCCCGTCCACAGTGCACAACGCCCAAGGCCAACCTCAAGGAGGGCTGCCCTGCCTTACCAACGTCCCTGAACAGAGACTGCCCTTGCAGGCAGCTGCCCGCTAAGCTCCCAGAGGTGCCACTTAGGTAGCCTCTGCCCTGGAGCAGACGGGGACATTTTATACTAGACAAGGTGTCATGTTGCCCCGTCTGTCCTCGAACTCCCCATGTAGCTGCCGATGGCTCTGAACTTCTGCCTCTCATGGGTTGGGATTACAGGTGTTTAATGCCACTCACGTTTACCTCACATTTCTAATGTTAAAATAAAGAACTGATAAAAGTATTATCTTTCTGACAGACCTGGGAATGACAGTGAATATACAGCACCACGGCAGTTAAGCCAGCAAGTGGGGGACATAGTACTGTTTTTATGAGGTTCATCATTTTGAAAGAGCCTTTTTCTTTCTTTCGTTTTTAAGCAAATCTTATTGTCTCTTCCTTCTTCAGTCTTTCTTTTGGCCTTGAGTCTGCGAGCCTGTCTCCTGGGCCCAAATGCTGGGTTATGAATGTCTAATGCCCCACTTACTTACAACTGCTACTTTAAAACAAGATGCAGCAGGCCCACAGCAGTGCACGTGAAGAAAAGCAGGTCCATAGCCCCACCCCAGCAGGCACACTGCAGGTCACACAGCGCAGCCCCACCCCAGCGGGCACACTGCAGGTCACACAGCACAGCCCCACCCACAGCGGGCACACTGCAGGTCACACAGCACAGCCCCACCCCAGTGGGCACACTGCAGGTCACACAGCGCATTCCTACCCCAGCGGGCACACTGCAGGTCACACAGCACATCCCTACCCCAGCAGGCACACTGCAGGTCACACAGCACAGCCCCACCCCAGCGGGCACACTGCAGGTCACACAGCACAGCCCCACCCCAGCGGGCACACTGCAGGTCACACAGCGCATTCCTACCCCAGCGGGCACACTGCAGGTCACACAGCGCAGCCCCACCCCAGCGGGCACACTGCAGGTCACACAGCACAGCCCTACCCCAGCAGGCACACTGCAGGTCACACAGCACAGCCCCACCCCAGTGGGCACACTGCAGGTCACACAACCCACCAGGACCACGTGAGTGTGAACCCCTGGCTGCAAGCCCATGGAAAGAGTCTTTCTGAAAACTGCTGGCCACTTTCTTCCTTGAAACATTCTCTGATGCTGTACATTAAGAGTAGTGTCTGCTTTATTCAAAGGGATCCTGACACTGAGCTATGACCAGGGCTTGCAAGCCAGGCCCAAATTTGGGGAGCTACATGGGTCGCTGGCTTTAGTTCTGTTCTGCTTATAGGGAGCTGGAAAGCAGGACCAGCTTCAAGCAAACACACTGAAATCTGTAATCTCACAGCTCTGAGGGAGCGTCCACTGCAGGCCTGCTGGGTCATACCCCAACTTCTGAGGGAGCAAGCAGCCACCCTTCCTACATGAGAAGTCACTCACTCAAGCCTGGAACACTGAGGAGAAGGGACTGAGGGAAACTAAGTCATGAAACTGCAGCCCAGCCAAGACCAACTCAATCATGATGGCTATGACAAGCCTGAGGTGCCGGTGCTCAGGGGGAGGAGTCCTTTCTGTGGACACTATCAGCTGGAGCAGCAGGGGCTTATGGGAAACACAACTAGAGGAGATGCTGTAGTGCAGTGCAAGCCTGCGCTCAGACAGATCTTCCCTCAAAAACATGACAGGGTTGGACAGATGGCGCTGTGGCTAAGAACATACACAGCTCTTCTAGGACCTGAGTTTGGTTCTCAGCACCCACATCAAGGGGCTCACTATGTGCCTAGAATGCAGCTCCGGGGAACGCGGCACCCTCCTCTGCTCTCTGAGGGAACTATTTATATGCACATACTCCTTGCACAGGCACACCCATACACAATTAAAGATAAATAAATGAAGGAAAAGAGAATATTTGTTGTGCAATAAACAAAGCTGCAAATAGAAGGAAAATGTAGTTGACAACCACAGAACAAGCAACGGACAGCCTCAAACTCATGGCAATCCATCTGCCTCAGCCTCCCAAGTGCTGCTGCTGGGGCCTTCAGTTCACATTCACTCTGAAGGGAATCCCAGATATTGTGCCATTTCATTGACAGTAACTCAGTATTTCCTTCTTTTTTCTTTTATTTATTTACTCACATTACATTCCAGTTGCTATCCCCTTGTTCTTTCTCCCTGTTCCCCCACTCCCTCCCTCTTCCTCCCTATTCCCCTCCCCTAGACCTCTGACAAGGAGGGCTTCCTCCCCCATCGTCTGACTCAGCCTATCAGGTCCCCTTAGGAGAGCCTGCATCCCCTTGCTCTGTGTGCCCGAGAGGCCTCCCCACCAAGGGGCAGCGGTCAGAGGCAGTCCCCGCCCCCCCCACACTCGTGGAGCCTGAGCGTCCATCGGCTACCTCTGAGCATGGGCCTAGGCTCGCATCCTGCACTGATCTTGGTTGGTGTGTCAGTCTGTGCAGACACCTGGGGTCCAGGTCTGTTGGCCCAGTATTTTTCTAAAACAAATGGGCTGTTTTTAAAAGTTTTAAGGTCAGTGCAATGATCACTTTGGTCACGTCTAAGTTCACAGTAGCTTGACCTAAGTCAGTTTTTCACTCAGGCCACCATCAATGTGCTACGTGCAGACCCTGGTCCACAGCTGGGAACCCCGCCTGCGTGGCCCCAGCCTGCATCACACACGGGCACTGGCGCGGAGTGCAAGTCTGCGTGGCCCCAGCCTGCATCACACACGGGCACTGGCGCGGAGTGCAAGTCTGCGTGGCCCCAGCCTGCATCACACACGGGCACTGGCGCGGAGTGCAAGTCTGCGTGGCCCCAGTCTGCATCACACACGGGCCCTGGTGCGAGTGCAAGCAGGGACTTTCCATTCTCTCCTGCACTGCACAGCCTCTCGGTGGCTACAACAGTGAAGGCCAAAGCCAAGCTTTCATCCTGTAAGCTGAAAGTCAGTCCTGAGAGATGATGAACCCTCCACAGCACTGCTGCAGCCTCTGCTCCTGCCACCCTGCTGCCACTGGCACCCTCAGCTCTGTCCTGGCTGCTTGGGGCTGCATGGACCTTGGTAACTTTCAACATCTTGAAGAACAGGCTGAGCTGGAAGTAGACACACACAACACGCTCCACCCTTCACACTACCTGAAATAAGCACCTTTCCTAGGAACAATCCTCAAGTGAGCCTTTCTTATTTATATTACTTAAAATGACCTCTGGGTCATAATTTTCCTTTTAAACCTTTTTTCTTAACTTTAATGTCTTAGGCCGGGTGTGGTGGCACACACCTTTACTCCTAGCACTTGGGAGGCTGAGGCAGGTGGATCAGCTAGCCTGGTCTACAAAAGCGAGTCCAGGACAGCCAAGGCTACACAAGAGAAACTCTGTCTCAAAAAACCAAACCAAACAAAAACAAAAACAAAACAAAACAAACAAAAAACAACTTTAATGTCTTTTAGAAAATGTTCACCATCTCACCAATGACCTTTAAAAATAGGGGTTAGGAATAAAAGGACAAAGTTGGGCATGTGGCACACGCCTGTAATCTCAGCCCCTGGGGAGGCAGAGGCACTGGGATCATTATGAGTTTGAGACCAGCCTGGTCTACAAAGTCAGTCCAGGACAGCCAAGGCTACACAGAGAAACCCTGTCTCGAAAATCAATAAAAAATAAAAGGCTAGGGGCTGGGAGGTGGCTCAGTGACTAAGAATATTTGCAAGCATGAGAACTTGAGTTCCAATTTCCAGCACATCTGGAAAGCAGGAATGGCTACCGGAGCCTTAGGCCCAGTGACAAGGGACAGAGACAGTCGGATCCAAGAGCTCACGGCCAGCCTGTCCAAGCAGCAGCTTCCTTCCAGTGAAAAGCCATGTTCCAAGGAAGTGTGCCCATGTGCACATCCATGTACACCTGGGAAGCACAGGACAGGAATGCAGAGGTGAGTTCTGACACAGCAGCTGCAGGTTGTATCCACACACATTCTCACAAAAAAGAGGGAGAAATTCAGCTGTGCATCCACCAACACTGGAGATATGGCTCAGGGTAAGAGCGCTGCTGCTTCCGAGGACCTGAGCTCAGTTCTCAGCCTCACAGCAGCCAGCCCCTGTTAACTCCAGGGATCCAATTCTTTTCTCCTGGTCTCTACGAGTGTGTGTGCGTACACACACACACACACACACACACACACACACACACACACACACAACTTTCCATGCCATGTGATCCTGTTTTCCTTTCCAGTTGGCCCCATCGTCCATCTAGTCACTCATTCAATAAATGGTTTGAATCAACTGCGAGGCCGGCCCTGTGCCCTCCTGCGGCCTCAGCTCACTGCGGGGCCTGATGGTGAGCAGGTACCAGCTGCAGAAGACAAGGATCCCGGGGGAAAACAGACTCATAAAGGTCCCAACACTAGCAAGCGACGGGGAGGATGGGGCCAGCCAGGCAGAGCAGCACAGACACAGCCACACGGGAGCCTCACTCCACAGCAGGCGCTGTTTCAGGTCCTAACACCACTAAGTCACCGACCTCTGGCACACAGCCCTGTTGAGTTACAACTAGTATCTGTTTTACAGACCAGGACACTAAAGCCCAGAGCAACTGAATAACTCGTCCCAAGCACAGCGGGCTGCAGTGGTGGGCCAGCGTGTCTCAGGAGCACAGACCTGCGGAGAAGAGCTCAGAGCAGAAGGATAGCTCCATGTGAACCTAACAGCCTTCTCCTTTGTGAGCACCAGTTCACTACAGACAACATGGCTCCAGCTAGTGTGAC
Organism: Acomys minous; assembly: GCF_964271855.1. NCBI lineage: Eukaryota > Metazoa > Chordata > Mammalia > Rodentia > Muridae > Acomys > Acomys minous. The sequence continues at coordinate 3,013,397 of NC_140500.1, forward strand.
GGCCGCTCAGCGCACTGCAGGGACAGAAGTGCTTCCACACGCACATCTCAGCTCCACCACAGTATTTGCAGCTCTCTGACTAGGACATGAGTCGTAGTGCTATTTCACTAGTTATGATGACAAGGACACCACTGTCCTACACAAGGGAAAGCAGCTTAACCACTAAAAAAGAAGAGGAGGAGGAGGAGGAAGAGGAGGAGGAGGAGAAGGCTGACGAGATGGCTCAGTAGGTGAAGGTCCTTGCTGTCACGAGTTCAATCCCTGGAACCCACTCGGAAGCAACTGCCTCCCAGCGGTGTCCTCTGACTCCAGAGGGCACTATGACATGTGTGGCTGCTCTCCCAAGCACTCACAAAACAAACATGTAACTGTAATTTAATAGATATAAAATAGTTAACTTGAGAAAATTAATAGATGAGTTAAAAAAAAATCCTGCTAGTTATTTCAGCTGCCAAGGGTAAATTTTAACTGCAAAGGATCCCTCAGTTTGGACCAGTTTAAAGCAATTACTGAGTGCTGTGTACCAGACACTGTGTGGGATGCTGGGTAGCAGAGATGAGTAAAATACGATCCTTGCCCACCGTGAGGCAGATGCGTGCACAGGCGCCTATCACGGAAGTACCAATGTCCCCCAGGAAGGAAGGAGGGCAGTGGGAAGCATCCTGGAGCAGTGCCATCCTTCAGTAAGTCACACGCGCGCATCTGGAAGGCTGACCGTGGGGAAGGACACAGCAAAGCCATGACGCGTGGGGGCTGCAGTCCCTGGCTACTGGGGGCACACGGCCTGGATTCCCAAGTGACCAGTAATCAAGGCACATGCTGGAGTCAGCCTGTGTGTGAAACCACAGGAACCCAGTCAGTGTCGGCCAAGCAGCGGCTGCAGCAGGGATTCGGGTGAGGATGAAGAGAGGCCTGCACCAGGCTGCAAAGCAGGAAGAATAAAGAGGGAACTATCAACAGACACTCCAGGCCGAGCAGGAAGACTCGGTAATGTACCAGACAGGGAGAAGAGAAGGATTAACCCACAGGTGTTTTATCTCAGCCTCGGAGGGAAAGAGAAGCGGGCTGAGCAAGCGCTGGAGGAAAGCCTTGCCTGGGTGATGCTGTCGCTTCTACCTCGTGTCCAGATTCCTGCCTGCAAACACCTCCATCCTCCTGCCCACACTCTGAGCCCAACACTAACCAGTCAGCCAGAAAGCTGCAGCTCAGGGCTGTGCTCCTTTGTAGGCCTGGGTACCTCTCCTCCAGGTCAAAGTTTCTCAGCATAAAAACAGAAGCTGTCATACATCAGTCTTGCCTTACTGATTTCAGGGTCAGCACCACTGTAAAAAGGGTGGCCCTGCACTTAAATGCTTTGTGCTAAAACAGAAAAAAAGAAAAGGTTGCTTTGAAGCACTTTCAGAGGGGCTCACTGGGAACAGCAGTGACGGTGGGAGGAGGAGCAGAGGGACAACCTGGATGACAGACCACACGTCCCCTCTCCAGCGGGGCTGACCGGGTCGGTGTTGACGGCGAGCCCAGCACCTAAGTGGAACTCACGGCCAAGCACAGGAAACCCCAGGGCTGAGCAGGCTCAGCGTTAGACCTGATGCTGCTCCTGGACGGACGGAGAGCAGAGGGCAGCCAGCGTGAGAGCAATACTCAATCAGGGAGGACAGGAGATCACTAGTGCTTCTGCCACAGTGTCAGCGCCTTAGGGTTCTGCCGAGGCTAGCCCGATGCAGGTTCTGCCGAGGCTAGCCCAATGCACAGGTCTGCAGGGACTGCCCATCAGCCTGCAGCCTCTGTGGTGTGAACGGAGACTAAGTGACAGTGCGGGGACAGCAGGGACTGCACATTAACCCACAGCCTCTGCGGTGTGAGTGAACAGAGACTCCTCATTTCTTTCAGAAGTATTTACTGTAGGGTTCTCTTTAAAATGAACTCTCTTGGTAAGTACAAAATTATCTAACTCAGGGTCTGGGTTGATTCCTCAACACCTCACACAAACACCAACTTAGAGATACTGTCAGCATCAAAGCCAAGCAGTTTTTGGCAGCCAGACTTTTCACCCTGACTTCAGCTCACAGAACTCTGTCCACGTAAATGTATAGGCTGTACACAGGAATTTGAAATAAATGCTCTTGAGTTCTAGGAAAAAATTTTCATTTTAGTACTTTTATCCAGAAATAATGGAAAATTACTGAGTGCCCATTATTTGCTAGCTATTACAAAAAATTCTCTGTTCCACCCAGAGCCTAGATGGCTTGCACATGGCTTCATTCTTAGACTGATGATCCATGTAGGAAGTCACAGAACCAAAGGCAGGACCCAGATCTGCACGGCTGACTCACAGCACAAACTGAGCCCGTCCAGGACACTGCTCCAGCGCAGCTCTCTTCACTGCCAGCACTGAGTGACCTCTGAAGCCCTGGCCCCGACGCCAGTTGTGAGTGACTGACACTCTTGTCACAGACTCCACAGAAACCCATCATGCTAAGGGAGACGCATGTCGAGCACCGAGCGACCAGCCACCAGCCACGGACAATGAGGCAGCTGCTGGGCAGGGGCATCAAACGCCAGGGGGCAACATCAGTTTCAAGAATGAATTCCAGGCTGGTGAAGGAGAAAAGAACTCAGCCCAATAAAACCCTGTTCTAGCAGTCCTGCGAAGCTCCCCAGCTCATCTGCATCTTACAGCGGACCAAGAGCCAGCTTTAATATAGGAACTTAGTCATATGTGGCTGCTTACTCTGGCGTCAGGATAATTAGCATGAAAGACGAGAGGCTTCTTGCATGAATTCAGACGACAGGCTGCTGAGCTCCATGTCACAGAATCTGGTAAGTCAACCCCCACTGAGTTTATCCGTGCCTGTCATTTCCTTTGGGGCAAATTCACTTTACAGGGAGCTGGCTGAACAAGAGCCTCTAATCTGGCTGCTTTTTTTATTTGTTATTAACTCTTGTGACGGCAGCTATGGACCTGTAGCTAACTCAAGCATGTTCTTGGTTCAAAGGGAACTTAACTGTCTCAAGCCGACAGCAGTTCTCAATCACTTGACAAAAAAGAGATTAAGTGCTGTCACTGGGCCATTCCCAAAGCCAAGATATAAAGCTCAGATGAAAACTGGCATGAAAATCCTTCCGGGGGCTGCCTGCTGTTATTCCGGGGGCTGCCTGTTGTTATTCCGGGGGCTGTCTGCTGTTATTCCAGGGGCTGCCTGTTGTTATTCCAGGGGCTGCCTGTTGTTATTCCAGGGGCTGCCTGTTGTTATTCCGGAGGCTGCCTGTTGTTATTCCAGGGGCTGCCTGCTGTTATTCCGGAGGCTGCCTGTTGTTATTCCGGGGGCTGCCTGCTGTTATTCCGGGGGCTGCCTGCTGTTATTCCGGGGGCTGCCTGTTGTTATTCCGGGGGCTGCCTGTTGTTATTCCAGGGGCTGCCTGTTGTTATTCCTTCCAGGGGCTGCCTGTTGTTATGTTATTTTTCCCTCCCTTGAACTCTCTCACGATCATTACCAGTAACAGCAAAAGCGCCACAAGCACTGGAAGCAGCCACGTGTGCTCACCCAACAGTTCCCAGGCACTGCCACTGACACCATGGAGATGCCTCTCTCCTGCCCCCCACTTCGGGCCAGCACCCAGAACCATGCCCACGAGAAGCCACTGCATCTCTGGATGACTGGATGACTCCATTAGGAAGCTCTCATTCAGTGGCTATCATGATGGCTTTGTCACCATCACTTCCACCTTGCTGTATCTCTAAGAGCAGAGCATGGAGCCCGGGCCTTTATGGCCAGCACTCAGGAGCTGGAGGAGGAACACTGTCCTGAGATAGGCCAAGAGAAGCACCCCCGATTCTCACACACGTCATGCACCCACACAGCGCATCACACACTTACCCAGGATTCGTGGTACAGGACAGTGAGCAGGTACAGTGCGTAGTCACAGTTCTGCCTCCTCAAAGGGCATCTTTAAGGAGGGAAGAAGAGGTCAGAAGTCTCAGCATACAGAGAATTCTAAGACATTCTAAAGATGGCAAGGAACATATTTTGTTCTGTGCTTAGAATATTCACGGTAGCTGGGCTCGGTGGCACACTGGAAGGCAGAGGTAGCTGGATCTCTGTGAGTTTGCCCATCCTGGTCTACATAGTGAGTTCTAGGCTAATCAGGACAATATGGTGAGACCCTGACTTAAAGAAAGAGAGAAGGGGGCGGGGGGAGTGAAGCGGGGAGGGACAGAGAGACAGAGAATGAGAATACTCAGGATATTAAACACTGCTACTATTTCTGTCTTTGCGCTCATCACTAACGTGGTTATCTGTGCACTGTAGCTGTAAGCTACTTCACACATGACCATGCCCAAGCCAAGTCCTCCTGACCATCTCTGCTAGAGTCCAGTGGATGGCTCAGTTGGTAGAGCACTGGCTGCCCATGCAGAGGACCCGGGTTCGGGTCCTGGAACCCACACACCAGTTCACAAAGCCATCTGTAATTTTAGTTCCAGGGGATCTGATGTCTTCTTCTGGCCTCCAAGGACACTTCACATACATGATATACACATACACACGCAGGGAAAACATTTATATACATAAAACAGAAATACATTTTTTTTCTAAGAAGCAGATGCTGATACTTTCAAAAATGAGCTATACTGTAAATCCACTGTTATTATTTTAAAGTTGAACTAACACCCCAATATTAAGTAAGACTTAATATGAGATTGTCATGTTACTTTTAGAGTAATAAAATATAAAAAGGTAGCAGCTGCCTCCAATCTTTTTAAATGTAACATAAGAGCACCATGTGGCTTATTAAAAAGTCCTTTAACTCTAAATAACTGCTAGAATAAATCATAAAACAATAGAAAAAACCCAGCATTATCAGATGGTGGCACACCCCACACACACAAACCTGCCTGCTGTAACCGTGAGCATATTAGTGGTCTGGCAGCGCGCGCGCGCGCGCGCGCGCGCACACACACACACACACACACATACACACACCTGTCCGTTGTGATGGTGAGCATATCAGTGGTCTGGCAGTACGTGCGTGTACACACACACACACACACACACGCACACCCACCTGTCCGTTGTGATGGTGAGCACATCAGTGGTCTGGCAGTACCGCTCTCCTACAAGTTTAATAAGCTTCTTCTTTGCATGATTGTCTAAATTCAAACTGGAAAGTTTAACCTTAAAAATACAAGAAAAATTATGTTAAAAAAATAAAAAAATTTGCTTCATGAAAAAAAGCACCACAGCTATTTATTTTTTTTTATTTTTTTTTAAATAATTTATTTAATTTTATTGTATGTGCATTAGTGTTTTGCCTGGAGTTACAGACAGTTGTGAGCTGCCATGTGGGTGCTGGGTATTGAACCCGGGTCCTCTGGAAGAACAGTCAGTGCTCTTAACCGCTGAGCCATCTCTCCAGCCCCCACCACAGCTATTTAAAGCAACATTAAATCACACAAAACTTCCCAAACCTCTCTGTATAGTCAGTGGTGAGAAAAACACAAAGCACAGCTTACTCTTGGAAAGCGGGAGGACAGAGTGACAGCGGTTTGGAGCTCTTCACTGTGCCCTCCCCGCAGGGTCCACCCTGGGAAGCACTGGAGAGCAGGCTGCTTGCTGGCAGCAGTGGACAGACAGCACAGCCCGAGCACTCCCGGCCAGTCTCTGCCACTGTCGAGGGACATCAATGACACCCAGCCTGGAAAGCTCCAGGGTTAGGACATCACACCAGAGAAGCAAGAGCTACAGGAAGAGTTGACACTCCTCAGACGCTGGCATCGCCCCACAGGCTGTCAAGAACGTCTCCTGCAGGCTGGCAAAATGCTTAGTGGCTTAGATACTAGCCACCAAGCCCAGGGACCCAAGCTCAATCCCCAACCCCAAATGGTACAAAGTGAAAACACACTCCCACAGGTTGCATCTGACCACTATACCAGGGCATTGTGTGTGCACACATACAAACAAACACACATACACACTCACACACACAAATGGATGCTTTTTTTCCTCTTTTTTTCTAGTTTTTTGAGACAGGGGTTCTCTGTGTACCTTGGCTGTCTTGGACTCACTTTGTAGTCCAGGCTGTCCTCAAATTCACACAGATCCACCTGCCTCTGCCTCCCGCGTGCTGGGATTACAGGCGTGCGCCGCCACCGCCCGGCATGAATGCAGGTTTTGAAAAAGGATGCGAAGCCTGTAAAAAAGCTTGTTCCTCTCCCTCCTCCCACTATCAACAAGCAGGTTGTTAGCTTAATCAACGAGCAACTCAGCCCATGATAACCCTGACTAATAACAGTATGGAGAAATAGTTATGTAAAAATAGCAAATACGCTACATTATAAGATGCAAATGTATGCACACAGCATGTACAGTGACAACAGTCAGAAAAACGGGCACCTCTACAGTAGGGTGACGGGCACCTCTACAGTAGGTGACGGGCACCTCTGCAGTAGGTGACGGGCACCTCTGCAGTAGGTGACGGGCACCTCTGCAGTAGGTGACGGGCACCTCTGCAGTAGGTGACGGGCACCTCTGCAGTGGTGATGGGCACCTGTATAGTAGGGTAATAAGAGCATAGTGATTGTTCTTTTTTAAATGTCTATGGAACTGTAACAAAAAACAATAACATTTTCAGTTCCAACTTTTGTGCCTCTGTTCAAAAAGAGGTAGCAATGTTGACTTTTTATAATGGTTATTTTAAAACTCATATTCACATTAGTATCTTACATAAAACGGACTCAGAAGTGGCTGTGTGGCACACTCAGGCCACCTGCTAGCCCAGAGAGGCACCACAAACTTCTCATCTGAGCTGGACCAAAACCACCCTGACTTCAAGGTCAAACACCATTCACAGCATCTCTTCTAAAATACACGTTCACAAGATGCTGTTTCCAGTTTTGTGCTGTGAACATTATTCCCTAAAGAACGCTGCCACTTCTGCTCACAGGAGGCTGCAGTGAAATGCCTGCACACAACGAGGGACGTCCAGGTACGTGAAGTGCAAATGAAAAACGACAGAACTCGTACCACACGTGCGACTAGAGCCGAGCTAGGCTTCAGGCTTGCTGCTTGTTCTGTGACTAAGTCACTTTACCTTCCAGCAAGACTCAGTTTTCTCAGGACAACTTAAGTCACAAGATTATTTCGCAGAAATACACAAGATAAACAGAAGAAAACACTTTTAAAATTAAATTCCTATAAAAAACATACGGTGTCTTTAATTCTTAACTACTTTTTGACTCTTGAGAAAAACATACCTATCTCACTCTTTAGATTCCGAGTGTGGGGACTGAGGTGATGGCTGCAGACATGTGCGGTCTTGCATTCAGAGCCTCAGCACCCATGCAAACACCAGTGGGCGCCTGTAACTCTCGCTCAGGCAGAGACAGTGGATCCCCTGAGTAAGCTGGCGGCTACATAGACCAGCAAGCCCTGGGTCCAAATGAAAGGTCCTGCCGAATTAAATGAGGTGGAGAGCAATACAGGGCGACTCTTGATGCACCTAGGGCCTCCATCTACACTTACATAGACGCACATGCACACGCGCACACACACACACACACACACACACACACACACACACACACACGCACGCATATACACATCACATACACCATCACCACACACATGCACACAAACAAGTATACACACATGCACACACCACACAAACAAGCACACATATACATGCACACACTACACACAGAAACAAACATATACACATGCAAGTACCCTCATACATAGAAAGCATACTACACATGCACACACATATACAGAGAAACAAGCATACACACATGTGCACACATGATACACATATACAAAAATAAATGTGATCCTTGTAAATATTACTGCTGCGGTTTGGATGTTAAATGTCCCCACAAGCTCATGTGTTTCAACACTTTGTTTTGAGACATTCTGGAACCTTTGGGAAGTGGGGTCTGGCTGGTAGAATTGGGGTACAGGGAGGAGGGCCTCTAGGGTTATGGCTTGGCTCCACTTCCAGGCCAAGCTTTTGGCTTGAAGATGCAGAGATGTGACAAGCTGCCTACACTGCTGCCATCTTGGAGCAAACTCTCCAGCCTCCATGCTTTCCTACCATCAAACTGCTCGCCAAGATGAATCTGCCCTAGGCGGCTCCGCTAAGCACTGCTTCTCAGCAGTTAGAGGCATGGATGACACTGTGGCACTGTCACCTTCACCACACGGCTTTAGTTTAATCCCCAGAATTCTCATGAGGTGGAAGGAGAGAACCAGCTCCACAAAACAAAGCCAGTGAGTGCTTAGTAAAAGACAGGTTTACTCCTACTAAGTACACGTGATTACCAAACACACAGCAGCATACCAGTATATACAGGCGGCTACACACGCAGAAAAGTACGCATTTGTTTTATAATCACATATAAAATGCATTTAAAATACATCTAACTACTCACAGCGTTCAAAAAGCTCTAACCCTCCCCTAATATGGGGCGTAGGGGAGCAGGCCTGCCTCTGACATGGACTCTGGGGCCCACTCGTTGTTCACTTCCCCTAGCTGGGCGACCTTGCCAGGCCACAGAGGAAGAGGATGCAGGCAGTCCTGATGACACTTGATAGGCTGAGGTCAGACGGTAGGGAGGAGGGAGGGAAGGGGAAGGAGGAGGGAGGGAAGGGAGGGCAGGCCTGAGAGGACATGAGGGAAGGACTACAATCAAGATATAAAATGAACAAACTTTTTAAAAAGCTCTTACCCTCAATGTCACTACTCGTGCTTTGGGGTTCCGAACAGATGGTCCCGACGACACATAATCAGCTGTATCGACCTCAACTGGAAAGTGCCTCTCACACTTCTCATCGCTGTCCAGAGCAGCTGGCCACTCCGTGCAGAAATCTGAAGACAGAAAAGTCTGCTCACTTACAGCTTTGTGCTCTGCACTGTAACGTGAGCTGGCACACAGCAGAGGTGTGCACAGGCTCCCCTTCACAGTGAGCACACACGCTACTCCCTCACCTTTCTTCTGGGGTCCATCCTAGTCAGGAAGCTTGGTTAACGGGGTGATTGAGAAGGTCATGTCTGGTGGGGAGCACAGAGCTGGGGAAGCTTACCATGTCCACGGCCCAGCCCCAGCCCTGATATTAAGGACACTGCCTTGGTGAGTATCAGGCTCCGTGAGCACTTGCTGCTTTTAGCTCACCCTTCCCTACAAAAGGCACCCAGTTCCAGGCCCAGAGTCCCTGCCTGTGAGCAGTGAGAAGGAGTGCTGACTCAAAGGACAGCTGAAGGGCGGTCGAAGCTTCCAGGAACCACTTACGTCATCCTAGGGTCCTAACACGAACTCCTGCTCTTACTGATGTCATCCTAGGGTCCTAACACTAACTCCTGCTCTTACTGACGTCATCCTAGGATCCTAACACTAACTTCTGCTCCTCATGGAGCCCCAATGAGCCAGTGGGTGAAATGGATAACATCAACAGCTTGTCTCCATCTTCAAGCAGGACAGCCCACAAAGACATAGGCCTGACACCAGACCACAACAATTTTCCAAGCACTGTGAACAGGGCTCTCTCACCCCCACACACAAGTATAAGCTCAGTTCCCAGTGTGTGGGTGGGAGCAGCTGCAGCTTCCCAGTCATGAGTATGTGGCTGCACGCGGCCTGGCTTGCAGCTGAGGATGAACACTGCTTGTTCCTTCAAGAGGCTCACTCTAAGAACAAGTCATGGCTGTCAGTCCCTCAGGTTATGAGCGCTAGATCTCACAGGCCCAGGCGTCCTCCTATCGTGGGCTCTGTGGGCCAATAAGCTAGGGGGCACTGAGAGTCCCTTCTCCTGTGACATTCCCCCAAGTTAACACTTGCCCGACAGCAGTACTTTATCTTCCTTTAGGTTTGATCAGGGCCAATAAAATGTCACTGTGAGTCACAGAGCTTCTCTGACCTGTCCTGGTGCAGCAGCGGGTTGTGAATTCAAGGCCACCCTGGCCTACGTAGGAAGTGCCAGCCAGCCCAAGCTACCCTGTAGGCCTGTCTCAAAGAAACCAAACCAAAACGAAAGCCCCCACAAACAGCCCCTAAAGCCTGTGTTTCAGGACAAGGTGGCATCACTGAAATGGAGAACGTTGGGCCTGAAGAGAAAAAGAGAGCAGGCAGGGCTGACCATCACTCTGTCATCTGCTCTCACACGGCACCATATGCCATGGGCACAGGCCGCCCACCACTCCTAAAAGATCAGTCTGTTGAAGCACATGACTTTTGGTTTTGCTCAGGATATTTTTTTCTTTTAAACTGCAAATAAGTCATTTCAATCACCAGATGATAATTACAGTTTTTACGTTAAATTACCTAAATTATGGTCCAAAAAGCGCAGCCAACTGGAAAGCACATAATAGGCCCCATTAGTGTCTCCTCATGATAGGTGCCGCCATGGGCAGACTCTGAAGAACTTTGGCTTTTATTAACTTCGCCACTGATTATTCAAGCTTTGGTAAATTACTGAACTTTCCTGCATTTCACATTTTCCATTTCCAAGTTAGATATAAAAACCTGAAGTGACCTACTTCGAAAGAAAACCAAGAAGAAATGTTGACTACCCCTGAGTCTTTTGGAAGATGCAATCCCAAGCTGGAGATGGCAGAAGTTCAATTAAGGAAAGGTGAAAATGCCCACGCACACTCTGCAGGGCAGTGCTGCCCCTGAACATGCTATACAAAGCTCCATTTCAGAGCAGCAACCAGAGAACGCCTTTATCAAAACCATCACTTGCTGCAGTGAAGCACATTTAAAAACAATGCTTAAAAAGGAAAAATGGGGTTGACAAAATGGTTCAGTGAGTAAAAACCTCTTGCCAAGGCTGACTGCTGAACCTGACCCCAGGCTGAAAGAAGAGAACTAACTTAAGTTGTCCCTGACCGCCACATGCATACCATGGCAAGCACAGGCCAACACATGCACACACACACATATACACATACACAGAAGAAATAAAACATAATTTACAAAATATTTTTAGGTCTGGAGAGATGGCTCAGCAGTTAAGAGCAGTCTGTTCTTCCAGAGGTCCTGAGGTCAATTCCCAGCAACTACACAGTGGCTCACAACCATCCATAATGTGATCTGATGCTCTCTTCTGGCCTGCAGGCAGAGCACTGTGTACATAATAAATAAATCTTTAAAAACATTTTTTTAAATTAAAAAGGTGAAACTGGAATTTACCACGGTGTACAGGCATGCACTTGTGAACTGGCTTTTACAAGATTAAAAAAAAAAAATGGAATTCAATCTAAGCCGAGTGCAGCACCAATTTGGAACCGTTGTCAGTTTTAGATATGTCCTAGATTTTGGTCTTTTCCTAAAAAGTCAGACCAAGTCCTGTGCACACAGACAGCGCCTTAGCAGGACAGTCAAGACACACTATGACAATGTCCAAAGGCATTAATTTGGGTACAGAATCCCTGATTGCTGGGATTTTCAACTAGGAAGAATCAAAGGTGCTTTTCCTGTACATAACCAGGTGCTAACCAGGTAAGCACAGTTAGTCACATGAGGTGCGCGCGCGCGCGCGCGCGCGCACACACACACACACACACACACACACACACGCACATGCTCGAGCACACACACACACACACACACACGCACATGCACACACACACGAGAACCACATGACAATAAGTGCCTCTGTGTGACCAACGCTGTTGGGAGTGACATTCTTCCACCGGTTCACTTGTATGAGCTCGTTGCCCCGCTTTGGGAGGTGGGGCCTGACTGGAGGAAACTGGGAAACTGGTGTGGGGGTATCTGCTTCCTGATCAGTAAGCCACCTTACAATCCAGCCTGTCAGCCAGGAGCCACAGCCAAGCCTTCCCAAATCAGCTGACAGCAGGGGCCACACCTCCTGCAGTTGCTGCTATTTATTCCTCCGCAGGCACTGTGGACAACAAACCCAGTCCTCTGGGGCAATCACAAGAACTAAGTAACGACTTTGAGGCGGGGAACCAGCAGCCGGCTTCTGCTATCTGAGCAAACACATCGATGAGCCACTTTTTGTCAACGCTTTAAAACAACCAAGTCAACTCTGTAATGCTGACACTCTGGAGGGAGAGACAGGAAGATCGCTGCAAGGTTTAGGCCAGTCTGCTCTACACAGCAAGTTTCAGATCAACCTATACTACACAGCAAGGCCTTGTCTCAAAACAATTAAAAACAAAGTAACTCTAGGTTAGTTGTTTGCTGTGTAGTAGCCCTGCTGCCTCCGTCCGCCCCACACCCCGCTGCTCTGCCCTTCAGCACCGCCTGCCCCGCTACTCTAAGTCTCAGTCACTCGAGTTACTGACAAACTGCAGTGTTCTCTCCAGTCTAGACAAGTCAACAGCAAGTACCGAGCCCACTTATGAGCAAGGCTTGGGAAGCCTGTCAAGCCCAATGTCGGTGTCAGGGATGTCCTGGAGACCTCTGAAACTGTACAGCTATTGCCACTACTCTTGCCTTTCTGTCCATCAGAGCCTGACAGTAAGACTCTGCTGCTGAAGACAACGACGTGATACAGGGCATGAAGATGTCACACTGCTAATGACCAGGAGCCGCCCCACCCCCCACCCTCCACCCCCCCCCCCCACTGGCTAGTTAACACAATCCCAGAAGTCGCTTTGCACGCTGCCGGGAATAAGTCATCAACAGTCTTACCCAGCTGTAAACCACAAATTACAATAACGAATGATGTGGCAAGATAAGCCCACATGTGCAACAGTGACACAGACGTGCATGTATCCAAGCACTCTCTGAGTGGCCTTAGGGCCCACTCCACAGGAGGAACACACACCTGAGACAATGAACCTGGTCAAGACGCCGTGGGTGGGGACCTCACCGGCCTCAGGGCGAACACACTGCTATTATCCAGGTAAAGGACACAGTATCACAGCGCCCTCTAAATTCATTCTCTATACCCTAACTTAGGGCAGCTCCAGGACTCCATCAAAGCGGCCTTGTGCAGGGGACAATGGTTAATGCAAGCGTCACAACTGGCTGAAGTGTCTGTGGAATGCTCAGTAAAAAGGGAACGTGTGTGGCACCACCCTACCCACCCCAAGGCTAAGTGGAGAGACTGTGAAAGCCAAGGTCAGGGGAGACCAGAGTGGAGCTGTCTGGACATGAGGAACTGCTGCGTTCACAACTCTTCAGTAGCTGTGGCTGCTGGCACAGATCACTCCAGGCACGTGGAGTGGGAGGAGCTCCCGATTCCAATGTCTCCCTAGGGGGGAGAATCACTTCCTTAAGCGTGGTGGTCAGCTCATGCTACAGCAGAGGACGCACACCACGGGTACATGGGCAGAACAAAAGGGATTCCGTGTGTTATTAACAGAAACAGATAACGAGGTCACAAACGTGGAAGTAGAAGGAACATCAGGGTGGGATTGGGGTAAAAATGACAAAAATATATTACATGCATGTGTGAAAATTTCAAAGATAGGCAAATTTATTGTTTTCTTAAATTATATACTTTCACATTTGAACTCATTCATTTTATGAAATGAACAATATATTGGATGACTAAGAATGTGACAAAATGTAGCAACCCAGATTTTGGATCAATGAACGTACTGACTTGAAGAACACTGCTTTAGGAAGACACACAGTGGATCTCAGAATCACATGGCAACTTGTACAAACACATGAGTTGTTCCCGTGGAAAGGGCAGCACACAACATAAACCCCGCAGCAGCAGCACATGTCAAGCAGCCTGAGCCTCACGCTCCTGCAGTAATGCTGCCCGTCCCTCCTGCTGCTGCACACCCACTAAATACCCACGACAATGTTTGTTTTCTAAATGTAAAATGGAGCCAGGGTAACAGAGTCTACCACCTGGTGATTAAGAAACTATGCTTTATCTGGTTTTTGTTTCTTTTTGTCTTGTTTGTTAGTTTGACATTTTGATATTTTAACAGTCTAGGCTAGCTTCAAACTGCCCATCCTCCTGGCTCAGCCTACTTAGTGCAAGGATTACAGTGTGCATTACCTTGCCTTGATTTCAACCCCTACTTAATTTTTATGACCCTATAGTGCTCAGCAAATAACTACCTATAAAAGGGCTGAGAGACGTGGCGACGCAATTAAGTGCACTGGCTGCTGTTCCGGGTGGAAGGACGCAGGTTTGGTTCCCAGCACCCAGTGGTGGCTGACACCCATCTGTGACTACAATTCCAGGAGACCTGGTGCTCTCTTCTGGCCCCTAGGATACTAAGCATGCATATGGTATACAAATACACATGCAGGTAAAACATCCACACACACGACAGTGAGAATAACAAACATCAACCGCTCACACACATAACTTCTTGTTTTTGTTTTGTTTTTTTGTTTTTCAAGACAGGGTCTCTCTGTGTTCCGCCCTGGCTGTCCTAGACTCACTCTGCAGACCAGGCTGGCCTTGAACTCACAGTGATCCACCTGCCTCTGCCACACATAACTTCTTAAACACTAAACCTTTGTTTAGTGTTGAGAGGCAGGCAGGCGGTACTCTGGCATGGGACAGGCTGAGGCAGGAGTACCCTGTGTAGCTTGGGCTGCACAGCAATGGTCAAGCCAACGTGGGCACCTAGCACACAAGAACAAGATCCTATCAACAAAACCAAAGTAAAGAAAAAGACAGTGACTCAGAACATAAGGCCTTGTCTCATTAGGCCTGAGACGCTTTGCTGTATGCTCATCCAGAACCAAGCCCCCAGAGGGAAACGTACCTTTTAGAGCTTCACAGTGCCTCTTAATTGCCACAGGAGTCAAATGCAGAAAATTGGGTATCTAAAACAGAAATGTTTTAAAGAAAATGAATTATACCCAAATTTTCCCTACCACCACCCCTTTGTTTGTTTGTTTGTTTTTGTGGCCTGCAGTCTCACTATTTTTCCCTGATAATTTCAAACTCATAGGCTGAAGTGACCTTCCAGCTTCCGGAGCAGCTGGGGCCACAGGCACACAGCACCATGCCAGCTGTGCCATAAACACATAAAAAGGATCCTAATCCTATGAACTAAACCACAGCCCAGTACATCATCCAGGTAAAACGTGATGGCTTCCCCACAGCAGTTGCTCTAAGCACAAAGCAGAGTCTGTAGGACTCGGTACGGCTCTATCAGACTCAAACGTGTCTATAAGACTGCAATCACGCATTCTTTATGGCAGGTATCTACAGTGCTCATGTATAGCTTCTACAGAGACTGAAGGCACGCAGCACACAGGGTGCCAGCTCACAGCCGCACCTCCAACACTCAGGGACTACAGCAGGGAGGTCATCAAGTCAAGGTCACGGTGGGCCACACAGCAAGACTGTCAAAAAATACATACATACATACATACATACAGACAGACAGACAGACAGACATGGAAGCATTAAGGATAGCAATCTGTCAATCACCCAATTCTCCAAGAAACCTGGTATATTTCTCTTTGCACATAATAAGCACTTTACAAACTGAATGAATGAAGCTAGCAAATCTTGACTAGATAGCTGATTGTATTAATTAATTTTTTGAGAAAACAGTCTTCTGTCGCCCAGGCTGTCCTGGAACTTACTATGAACTCCTGATCCTCCTGCCTCAGCCTTGCAAGCATGTCCCACCACTCCTAGTTTGTTGTTGTTGATGTTTTTTAAGATGTGGTTTCTCCATGTAGCCTTGGCTGTCCTGGACTTGCTTTGTAGACCAGGCTGGCCTCGAACTTCCAGCGACACACTTGCTTCTGCCCTCTCACTCCCAGCTCTTGGTTGACCACTTTAATGAAGTCAGGGATCCACTTGGAAGTCAGATCTTCGAAGCAAGCAACTTTTACCAGCATATTTTAAAGATGAATCTCACATGCTCTTTTTAAAAATATATATTTTATGTTAATGTATATGAATATTTTGCCTGCATGTATGTATGTATGTATATATCTATATCTATACATTATGCATCTACACACACACACACACACACACACACACACACACACACACACACTCTGCATGCCTGGTGCTGGAGAAAATAAGACAGAGGAGGGCACTGAATCCCTTGGGTCTGCGGCTACACGTGGTCGTGAGCAGCCACGGCAGTGCTGGGACTCAACCCAGGTCCTCTGGAAGACTATCCCGTCCCCCAACTGCTGAGTCATCTCTCCAGCCCCCACCAGCACACTTTTTATATTAATGTTAAGCATGTAAAAAGCAATGTATCTTAAACTCATTTGGAAAGAAAAATTAAAAAGCAGAAAGCTAGTCTAAAAACGATGCCAAGATTCTTGGTCAGAAAATATTTACCTAAAATCCAGGGAAAAAGGAACTTAACAGTGCGATGTTGGGGTGGGTGGCTTTTTTGTTGTTATTCTCTTCTTTTTGAAACATAAAATTGTAAATCTCAGGGTCACAAAAGGGAAAAACCACAGTTGGTGGGGCTGCGATGCGCTCAGTGAGGCCACCAGCCCAGGGACAGGTGTCCTTACCCTGAGCTCTCTCCACCTGAAGACCTGGTTCTCTGAGCAGTTGCTCTCTTGTCCCTGGACACGCTCTCCTCAGGCAGCTCACCCGCCCACTGCTGGGCCAGCACCTCTCGCCCTGCTCCCTAACAAAGGTTTAACTCTAGCCCTTGGGAGTGGAGCCAGGAGGAGCAGAAGATAGGTGCTGAGTCCGAGGCCACTGTGCGTGGAATCTGCACTTCCTGAGTTTCAGTATCAGTTTATTTTGCCCTCCTGAGGTATACAATAGAAAAGGCCACCAAGGAGCCACGGACTGCTCGATCTTTATCGAATGTCCACGGCTCTACGTCCTCTCCCGCGGAGCTGGCTGAGCCAAGAACCAGCCTCTCACCTTCAGAAGTTCCAGGTTCCCCTCCTTTGCCAGGGGCACCCCCTTCTTTACCGGGTACCCCATTCGAACAGGCAGAGGAACAGCCGAGGGCTTAAATGGCGCCGCCACAGGGTAAACACTGGGCCAGTCCTGGTCAGCATCCATCTTCTCCGTCCTAGGGGGTAGTGCCTAAGAAACATGAAATACTTGAAATTGTAAAATATGAACATATTCTTTACTTTTAAGACAAAAGCTATAATTAGGCTACATAAAAGCTGAATTATCCTTCACTAAAACTAATTTCCAGGACTATGAGGAACTGATAAAGGTGCCTGCTGTGCGCAGCTGACAACTGGAATTTACCCCGGGCATCAAGCTAAGGTGAAAAGAGAAAACAGACTCCAGTGTGGGCCTGACCTCCACACTCCACCTGTGACACATGGGCCCACACAGCCCACACCTCAATAACAATTAGTAAAATAGGCTCAGCATAAATATCTGCACAGCTGCATCTGTGACAAGATTTCGTTTACTGTCACATTTCCTTCACAAGAATTAATTTGTTGGGGCTGGAGAGATGGTTCAGAGGTTAAGCACATGGACTGCACTTCTGGAGATCCTGAGTTCAATTCCCAACAACCACATGGTGGCTCACAACCATCTGTAATGTGATCTGACGCCCTCTGCTGGCCTGTAGCTGTGATGCAAGCAGAACATTGTATACAAAACAATAAATAAATAAATCTAAAAGAAAAAAAAAAGAATTTGTTTATGAAATTTTTAAAATGTACTTTAAAATAGTTTTTAAAACCTCAACTATGTAAATCAACACACAAGGAAGTGGGAAGACAGGGCTGGGGGCGCGGCTCAGCTGGCAGAGTGCTGCTCACAGTGAGTACATGGAGCCCCGGATGGACCGCAGCAGCCAGGTGTGGGGGTGTACACCTACATTGCCGCACCTGGAAAGGGGTCTCAAGTTCCAGGCCAGGGGCTGCAGACGGCTCAGCAGTTCCGAGCACTTGCTGCTCCTGCAGAGACGTCAGGCTCAGTCCCCAGGGTCTGCACAGTGGCTCACAACTGTCTGTAACTCCTTCCAGGAAACCTGATGCCCTCTTATGGCTTGTTTAGATAGTAAGCACACATATAGTGCGCAGTACGCGCACGCACACACACACACACACACTCAGGCAAAACATTCATACAAATAAAATAAAAATATATCATTAACTTTTTTTAAAATTCTAGGTCATACTTCTTGCCCCACAGTTTGAGGCCATCCTGGGCTACAAGAGCCCAACTCAAAAGGAGGGGGCTGCGCAGGTGTGTGGTGTGGGAGTCCTGTGGAGGGGGCTGCGCAGGTGGGTGGTGTGGGAGTCGAGTGGAGGGGGCTGCACAGGTGGGTGGTGTGGGAGTCCTGTGGAGGGGGCTGCGCAGGTGGGTGGTGTGGGAGTCGAGTGGAGGGGGCTGCGCAGGTGTGTGGTGTGGGAGTCGTGTGGAGGGGGCTGCGCAGGTGGGTGGTGTGGGAGTCCTGTGGAGGGGGCTGCGCAGGTGGGTGGTGTGGGAGTCGAGTGGAGGGGGCTGCACAGGTGGGTGGTGTGGGAGTCGAGTGGAGGGGGCTGCACAGGTGGGTGGTGTGGGAGTCGAGTGGAGGGGGCTGTGCAGGTGGGTGGTGTGGGAGTCGTGTGGAGGGGGCTGTGCAGGTGGGTGGTGTGGGAGTCGAGTGGAGGGGGCTGTGCAGGTGGGTGGTGTGGGAGTCGAGTGGAGGGGGCTGCGCAGGTGGGTGGTGTGGGAGTCGAGTGGAGGGGGCTGTGCAGGTGGGTGGTGTGGGAGTCGAGTGGAGGGGGCTGTGCAGGTGGGTGGTGTGGGAGTCGAGTGGAGGGGGCTGCGCAGGTGGGTGGTGTGGGAGTCGAGTGGAGGGGGCTGCGCAGGTGGGTGGTGTGGGAGTCGTGTGGAGGGGGCTGCGCAGGTGGGTGGTGTGGGAGTCGAGTGGAGGGGGCTGCGCAGGTGGGTGGTGTGGGAGTCGAGTGGAGGGGGCTGCGCAGGTGGGTGGTGTGGGAGTCGAGTGGAGGGGGCTGCGCAGGTGGGTGGTGTGGGAGTCGAGTGGAGGGGGCTGCGCAGGTGGGTGGTGTGGGAGTCGAGTGGAGGGGGCTGCGCAGGTGGGTGGTGTGGGAGTCGAGTGGAGGGGGCTGCGCAGGTGGGTGGTGTGGGAGTCGAGTGGAGGGGGCTGCGCAGGTGGGTGGTGTGGGAGTCGTGTGGAGGAGCTGGGTACAAGGAAGATAAGAGTGTAAACACTCGGGGTCAGTGCGATGGCTCAAGAAGTAAAAGGACTTGACCCCAAGCCTGACAACCTGAGTCCAACCTCTGGGACCCACACAGTAGAGAGAACTGACTACTGAATGCTGTCCTCGGACCTCCACAAGTGTGCCACAACCTACACCTGCAAACACACACACACACACACACACACACACACACACACACAAATACATGTACTTAAAAACATAACGAATAATGACTTTGAGATTAATCAAGGTTAAACAGATTTAAAAATCCATGTGTCCTAGGCGCAGAGATAAATGCCTTGATAACTTGCCAACCACATTAACACACATGTATGTATTTAAGTGTTATATAGAAGAGATGGCCCCCATACAAAAAGTAGGGTTGGGGCTAAAGGCATGGCTCAGTGGCTGAGAGCACTTCCTGTTCTTGCAAAGGACCCAAGTTCTGTCCCCATCACCCATGTCAGGCGGCTCACCACCACCTGTAAGTGCAGTTCCAGGCACTCTGATGCTCTTCTGGCCTGCATAGGCCCCCAACATGCATGAGCTACACACAAGCTCATGCACACACATACAAATGTATAAACAGAAATAATACTTTTTAAAAGTGTGCCTTAGGCTGACAAAACTTGGTAATGCCCTCTGAGCATCAACGTCAGGGTGGCACATGTCCAAGAGTGACATGCTCCTCTGGGTCACTGCTCTAGGTGACCACTGCTCCTCTGGTCACTGCTCTAGGTGACCACTGCTCCTCTGGGTCACTGCTCTAGGTGACCACTGCTCCTCTGGTCACTGTTCTAGGTGACCACTGCTCCTCTGGGTCACTGCTCTAGGTGACCACTGCTCCTCTGGGTCACTGCTCTAGGTGACCACTGCTCCTCTGGGTCACTGCTCTAGGTGACCACTGCTCCTCTGGGTCACTGCTCTAGGTGACCACTGCTCCTCTGGGTCACTGCTCTAGGTGACCACTGCTCCTCTGGGTCACTGCTCTAGGTGACCACTGCTCCTCTGGGTCACTGCTCTAGGTGACCACTGCTCCTCTGGGTCACTCACTGCTCTAGGTGACCACTGCTCCTCTGGGTCACTCACTGCTCTAGGTGACCACTGCTCCTCTGGGTCACTCACTGCTCTAGGTGACCACTGCTCCTCTGGGTCACTCACTGCTCTAGGTGACCACTGCTCCTCTGGGTCACTCACTGCTCTAGGTGACCACTGCTCCTCATATGACCTTAGCTCCTGCAGATGCCCAGAGGGCGACTGGTGAGACTAGTGCCAATCAATGAAGCAGGCATCATGCACCAGTCTGTCTCCGGGCTTTGCACCACGTCTCGGGAATGTGTGAGTGCATCTACTGTCTGAAGCTGACGCATTTGAAGGCTCACTATCAGCAGGGCTACGGCAGCCGCCCAGAGACCTTGTAAAGCCTCCTCTGGCAGCATCCCCGGCCTCATTTTAAGAAGTTAGAAATCATTAGCATAGAGCAAAGCAAAATAAATACACATGCACCTTTCTTCTCGTCCGCCTTTCACTCCTGGATATTGCAGAACCTAAGAGACAAGAATTTAAAGAAGCATTATTGTTCAAAGGCACAGTCCTGCAGATTTAACTCAACTTATTTAGTATTTAGTGACATGAAAATGCAACAGTAACCTATTTTCTCCCGGTTTAGAGTAATGGGAATAAAGACATTCCATGGCAATTAGGACTCCTCGTCTAAGGAACGCCCCTTCCTGTTAGGGAAGAGGGTCTGACACTGCAGCCCAGGGGCTCGGCACTCCTCCCTCAGCCGCCCAAGTGCTGAGGTTTGAGGTGTGCAACATCCATAAGCAGCTAAGGAAATACTTTCAGTAATTCTAAGGCTTACAGTACAGTAGGTTCATGTTCTGAAGTTAATGCCTAGTTAGAATTAAGTA
The DNA here is from genome assembly GCF_964271855.1 of Acomys minous. Lineage (NCBI taxonomy): Eukaryota > Metazoa > Chordata > Mammalia > Rodentia > Muridae > Acomys > Acomys minous. The sequence continues at coordinate 3,034,373 of NC_140500.1, forward strand.
TTCTGGATCGTTAAAGATTTGAACTGTCTAACAACAAAAATGACTAGTAACAAAGCTTATGAACCGAACACTTAAGTCACAGGACTGCAGAAGCCGGTGGGTTCCTCACATTCCAAAACTGCTTTTGACATCACGCACGCTAAGCCTGCTAAGAGAATGTTTCTGTAGAAAGTGCGCCACTTGCTAAGTACCCGTACACGCATGTTCTGGCTAGGTCATTTAGCCTTACTCGTTGTGACAAACACAAGTCTCATCACTGCCCTTTTAGACGCTGCCTTAGTCAAGGAAATCAAAGGACAAGAAATTAAGCTGACTTCAGCAGACAGGCAAGGTCTCACGTTTTGGTCCCTGGTCTCCAGCCTGACCTTTAACAGACGCACAGCGCAGTGAGCTTAGTACCAGGCTTTTTAATCCTTCTCTCAACGTCGCCCTCTGCTTAGACCACACCCCCCTCCCGTCCAGGATCCTGGCTCTCCCCTCTCTGCCCCACTCCATCTCTTTGATATATTTCTTTTCATCACAAACTAGGAGCACAGTAACCAACACAATACAGCTTCTGCTCAGTATGTTGTCACCTGTGCTGTTAGCCTGCAGATGTGTGGGCCCCACTGCTGCCACCTATGCTATTAGCCTGCAGATGTGTGGGCCCCACTGCTGCCACCTGTGTTGTTAGCCTGCAGATGTGTGGGCCCCACTGCTGCCACCTGTGCTGTTAGCCTGCAGATGTGTGGGGCCCGCTGCTGTCACCTGTGCTGTTAGCCTGCAGATGTGTGGGCCCCACTGCTGCCACCTGTGCTGTTAGCCTGCAGTCTGTGTGGGCCCCGCTGCTGCCACCTGTGCTGTTAGCCTGCAGATGTGTGGGCCCCACTGCTGCCACCTGTGCTGTTAGCCTGCAGATGTGTGGGCCCCACTGCTGCCACCTGTGCTGTTAGCCTGCAGATGTGTGGGCCCCACTGCTGCCACCTGTGCTGTTAGCCTGCAGATGTGTGGGCCCCACTGCTGCCACCTGTGCTGTTAGCCTGCAGATGTGTGGGCCCCACTGCTGCCACCTGTGCTGTTAGCCTGCAGATGTGTGGGGCCCGCTGCTGTCACCTGTGCTGTTAGCCTGCAGATGTGTGGGCCCCGCTGCTGCCACCTGTGCTGTTAGCCTGCAGATGTGTGGGCCCCACTGCTGCCACCTGTGCTGTTAGCCTGCAGATGTGTGGGCCCCACTGTTGCCACCTGTGCTGTTAGCCTGCAGATGTGTGGGCCCCACTGTTGCCACCTGTGCTGTTAGCCTGCAGATGTGTGGGCCCCGCTGCTGCCACCTGTGCTGTTAGCCTGCAGATGTGTGGGCCCCGCTGCTGCCACCTGTGCTGTTAGCCTGCAGATGTGTGGGGCCCGCTGCTGTCACCTGTGCTGTTAGCTGCAGATGTGTGGGCCCCACTGCTGCCACCTGTGCTGTTAGCCTGCCGACTGTGTGGGCCCCGCTGCTGTCACCTGTGCTGTTAGCCTGCAGATGTGTGGGCCCCGCTGCTGCCACCTGTGCTGTTAGCCTGCAGATGTGTGGGCCCCACTGTTGCCACCTGTGCTGTTAGCCTGCAGATGTGTGGGCCCCACTGTTGCCACCTGTGCTGTTAGCCTGCAGATGTGTGGGCCCCACTGCTGCCACCTGTGCTGTTAGCCTGCAGATGTGTGGGCCCCACTGCTGCCACCTGTGCTGTTAGCCTGCAGATGTGTGGGCCCCACTGCTGCCACCTGTGCTGTTAGCCTGCAGATGTGTGGGTCCCACTGTTGCCACCTGTGCTGTTAGCCTGCAGATGTGTGGGCCCCACTGCTGCCACCTGTGCTGTTAGCCTGCAGATGTGTGGGCCCCACTGCTGCCACCTGTGCTGTTAGCCTGCAGATGTGTGGGGCCCGCTGCTGCCACCTGTGCTGTTAGCCTGCAGATGTGTCGGCCCCGCTGCTGCCACCTGTGCTGTTAGCCTGCAGATGTGTGGGTCCCACTGTTGCCACCTGTGCTGTTAGCCTGCCGACTGTGTGGGCCCCGCTGCTGCCACCTGTGCTGCTGGGCTGCAGATGGTCTCTCATAGACCTCCGTAACCGTAAGAGTCAGGACTCCTAGGAAGCAGAACCCTAACACCAGGTAACTAGGGATACCACATATTCTTGACACAAATGACCCAGTAAGTCTTTGCTTCCCTGTGAAACCTCACAAGCCAGGCCTCCATCTTCTGCACTGCTCTCAACAACCTTATCTTCAAAGCTCTGACTAACAGCCCACTGAGCTCTCAACACTCAATGGCTCTTCTAGCCCAACATTCCAAAGCCCTTCCACAATCCTCCCTAAAACATGGGTGAGTCTGTCACAGCAACATCTAACAGCCATCCATGCATCCCACAGGTTCTCTCTCTCTGGAGAACACTGAATAATAAGGTGGGCAATATCCCCTAGAGGACATAGACTTTAAGCTAAAACCTGAGGGCTAGTGAAAGGTTATAGAGGACTGTTAACTCAGAACACGGCCATTCTGGCAAGAGATCACCTCCAAAGACCCTCTAGGTCTGTGTGATCCGGCTGGAATGCAAACACGCCTTTAATCCAGAAGACAGAGGCAAACAGACCTGAGTTCAAGGCCAGCCTAGTATAGGGCAAGTATCAGGAAAAGAAAAGCTTAGGTCCAGGCGTGGTGATACTTACCTTTAATTCGAAAGGAGGGTAGTTAGTTTATAGAAGGAAGCACCCATGTTTGAAAATAGTGTTTAACTGAGTGGCAGAAAAGGTGGCAAATCAGAGAAGATTTGACAGAATTGGATATGCCCAACTCTCTCGAGAAGAGAGGAAAGGGAAGCTCCGTAAGTAAGGGGCAGTTTTACTGAGAGAGGAGGCAGTTTTTACCAGGACAGTAATAGAGAGATGGGTTGCAGAGAGAGAACTCAGGTGAAGACGGAACGAGCCAGAAAAAGAGAAGATGCCAGCAGCATCTTAGAAGATTAGAGCAGATGGCTGAGTTAGTCTGAGGCCAAGCAGAGCAATTCTGGGCCAAGAGAGAAGCCAGATTAAGTAAGTCAGCTGGGAGAAGAGTTTGAGCCAGAACAGCTGAGCTGAACCAGCCAGCGCAGAGCTCAGGAAGAACAAGAAAGGGTGAGCTGATTAAGCAGTAAGTCTCAGAGGTTAAAACATTCTAGGCCTAGATTAGACTGTATGGAGGCTAGAAGCTTCCGGGACTAGGCCTAGGCTAGCAGACTAGGGCAGTAAGCCTCTCAGACAACTGAATCAGGAGAGTAAGTTCCTTTTACAGAAGGTAGCCATGGAAACAGGCAGGTGAGAACCATGTGGAGGCAGCAGAGATGAGGATGGCAGACAGAGTCCTGAAGGGCCCATACTTTCACAACTTGATAACATTTCCTTCTTTGCGTTTTAGAAAAATAAACTTTTAAGGCAGTACTAGCTGAGAATCTCTGGCTTGTTGGATGTTTTCACGCAAAAAGCCCCAAACCAGGTCAAAGTAGGGATTTCATACCAAATTCTAGAAACTGAGAAGGGAGGCAGCCCTGGCAGGCAATGGGAAAATTCTAGGAAATCCCAGCTACCTGGTGCCTGGGTCCTGCAGTGGCCTGGGGGCATGTGAAGCTTGCTTGCTGGAATCTATCTATCTATCTTTCTTTCTTTCTTTCTTTCTTTCGAGACAGGGTTTCTCTGTGTATCCCTGGCTGTCCTGGACTCGCTTTGTAGACCAGGCTGGCCTTGAACTCACAGAGCTCTGCCTGCCTCTGCCTCCCGAGTGCTGGGATCAAAGGCGTGCGCCCAGCACTTGCCTAAATTTCTTTTTCTTTTCTTTTCTTTTCTTTTTTTTTTTTTTTTTTTTGCCTGAATTTCTAAGAGGAATTCCTCTTTCAATGATGAACGTTTGAGTATTCCAATACATTCTGAAGAGATGTCCCTTGGCCAGAAGATAAGAGTTATAGAAGTAGATTTAGAAAGCAGGAATTCCTAGTAGATGCTACGATGGGACAATCTATGGCCATTTTATGGTACCATTCACATCTGGACTGAATCCACAACGAAATGAGCGCCATCCCCTCTCAGGTGATGCAGACTAGGAATGCCTGCAGCATCAAACTAAGTCATCGCACTGCAAAGAGAGGCCTGCTATGGAGAAGCATCATTCCCAGAACGCTCACACGGCCACAGCGCCACACGCCCCTTCTATCTGACGTTACAGAATAGCTTCCTGGTTAGGAAGCGAGAACACAGGACAGGAAACGGAGACAAGCGACTCAAACTGAGTCTGGCTGATACTGAGGAAAGAAGAGACAACTGAAAAGAGGGCTGCGGTGTTTGATGTGCTTCAAGAAGGCAGGCTTGGCGAAGGCCTGACCTCCTCCTCCTCCTCCTCCTCCCCCATTCCTGCAGACGGTGCGGACACTCATCCGAAGGCTCGGGGAAGTGGCCACCAGGCTTCCTTGAACGCTACCCTCAAGGCCCACATCACGTCCATCAGTAAATCCTGCTGGCTTCATTGTCAACACACACCCCATGAGCCGATCGCCTTCTGCGTCGTCACCATCACCTCACTTGGAATACCAACAGCCTCCTGCAAACAGGTCTCACAGTCTGTAGAAGTGGGTTCAACCCAGGAGCCAGGGACCTCTGACAGGTAGGAATTACACTATGCTGCTTCTCTGTTCTAGTGCCAACCTCCAATCTAACAAAAACCCAGGCTCAAACAAAAGCAGATGCCTCCAAACCCTTAGGGACCAGTCCCACACCTCGCGTCACACACAGCTCTGGTCAGGGTGCTCCTCTTTCTCTTCCTTGACCATGCCCGCCCTCCTCAGGCCAACAGTGCTCTTCTCTCCAGTCTACCAGTGACTTGTTCAAACGTGTTTTCCTCTGAGAGGTCTCTCCCCACTACCTTACCCTACTCGCTAGTCGCTTCTTCAGTAGCACACCGTTGTCAGCACTCTGCTTTCCCTTTCCTGGCGGCACTATTACATTTCATCGTAACTGAAGCTGTGTGCACGCAGGGTGTGGACTCTACACTAGTTCAAAGCCTTGCTGGGACGCCACCTTCTGCAGCTCTGGCTTACGACACAAGAACGAAAACTTGGGAGGTGGACACGCCTTAAGGCTACGGCGGGCCACCGCGATGTATTAATAAGGGCTCTATCATTTATACGGAAACCATTTGTGGATGCTCAGCAAGGGAGTGGAAAGGCGCGGTTTGCAGAGAGAGGATCTGCAGGAGAGCAACAGCGTCAGGAGGACGCGGAGGGGCGGGCCCTGCAGGAGGGAGGGAGGGAGGGACCCGGTGGCCCCAGGTGGCCGCTCCCGGCCGAGCCTTTCCTGCGGCGCACAGGTCGCCTCCTACACCGCAGCGGCCCCGCTCCCCAGCCCGAGCCCCTGCGGTGGGACGCTCGCTCGCTCGCTCGCTCCTGCACGTGCGCGGCCACCTCCCGAGGAGCGACAGGAGGCGGGTCACGGGGCGCGCCCTCCCACCCACACTCACGCGGGCCGGCTCTCGGAGCCGCGGGCATGCCGACTGAGGAGAAGGTGCGCAGCCCTCGCGCTGCCGGACACAGCGTCGGCCTCAGCCGCAGCGCCGCGGCCGCCATGCTACAGGACGGCGAGCCGGAGGGGACGCGCGCCGCCCGGAAGGGGCGGGACCGGAAGCGTGTAGGCCTGGGGCCGGAAGTGCGTTGGGCCTGGTGGCAGGTGTGCATTGATGGGGTCTCTGACCCAGACGTCGTACAGTCTGCGTCTACTGCTCTGGGTTTTGTTGTTGTTTGTGTGTTTTAAACAATGGGTGCTCTCAGACGGTTTTCTTCTTTCCTTTTTACTTATGGGTTTTTTTTTTGTATATTGGTGTGTGCCTGCGTTGCCCACAGCGGCCAGCAGAGGGCGTGGGGTTAGAGAGGCTCTGGAGCTTCCGTGTGGGTGCTGAAAACAGACCCTGGGTCTGAGCAACCCCTGCTTAACAATTGATGGCCACCTCTCCAGCTTCGTCTCCCCCCCCCCCCTTTCTTTTCAGTCATCCTGCTCCAGTCTCCAAGAGCTGGAATGGAGCATAACTCCTAGCTTTACACTTCATATATTTTAAATCCACTGTGTGTGTCGCACTTGTAAGAGACCTGGTTCTTTGGTTCCTTGCCCATCGCCCACCACCTAGTTTCTGGGAATAAAACTCCAGTGGAAGGCTCACACCTTTACTTGCTTTACTGTTTCAGCAGCCCTTATACTTCCTAAGTGACAGCAGAGCAGCAGAGCACATAACGAACACCAGAGGCGTGGGGGCGGGGGGGATGACACAGCATGGCTGTGGCCACAATTTTTAAAAAATGGCTTTTTGAACTAGATTGTTTGGTGTTAAATTTTGACCTTGTCTTTTCTTTCTTTTCCTCTGTTGGTTTTTTGAGTCAGGGTTTCTCTGTGTAACAGCTTTGGCTCGCCTGGATGCACTTTATAGACCAGACTGGCCTCAAACTCAGAGATCCGCCTGCCTCTGCCTCTGGAATGCTAGGATTAAAGGTGTGCACCACCATGCCTGTGTGTGTGTGTGTGTGTGTATACGTTTTGTATACACCTTTTGAAAGGATATATATATATATATTGAGATACCTCAAGATCTTAACAAAAAAACAAAAAACCTCAGCCTGCTCACTCTGAGGTGTTGGTCACTTAATCTAAATGTCTTCGAACACTATTTTTAGCCTTATTTGTATTTTATCTGTTTATATTTGTTTTTTAAATGAAGAAACGTGTGTGTACATGTGCACAGCATGTGTCCCAGGGACAGAACTCAGGTTGTCAGGCTTGGAAGCAAGTGCCATTACTACTGTTCCATCTTGCAAGTCCTTTTGTGTATGTGTGTGCGTGTGTGTGTCTGTTTTGTTTGCTTTTTTGGGGGGAGAGGCATCCAGAGTTTCGGAGGTTGAGGCAATTAGATTGCAAACTCAAGGCCAGACTAGGCTGCATATTATGTACTTAGATCCTGTCCCCAAAATAGCCCAGGACCAACTGAGCCTTTTCGCTCCAGAACCCTTGGTAGTATCTAAAGATGCATTGAAAAGATACATATATTTATTGTGTCATCTACTGTAACATAAAAAAACCCTATAACATGACTTCATTCTTTGCATAGTTGGGTTGACAAGGCATAAAACAGGCTTTTGTCCAATAGACATTCATCAATAATCTGTGAATAAACCTATCAATTTATGCTAAGTCTCTTTAATACACCCATTGATACAAGACTGGCAGTGAGCAGCCTCCACAGTCAGGGCAGAGTCACAGCTGCTGTCGCTCTGATCACTTTCTTGTTTTTTGTTTGTTTTGTTTTTCGAAACAGGGTTTCTCTGTGTAGCCTTGGCTGTCCTGTACTCACTTTGTAGACCAGGCTGGCCTCAAACTCACAGCGATCCACCTGCTTCGGCCTCCCTAGTGCTGGGATTAAAGGTGTGCACCACCACCACACCCAGCTCTGCTCACTTTCTTACTCTTCAGTCTAAGGCCCCAGCCCATGCCCATGGCACGGCACTGCCCACATTCACCGTGGGTCTTCCAAACTCCCAGGCACATCCAGAGGCGTATTGTCTTGGCGATTCTAAACCAGCTACGCTAACAATTTGTGATTAACCATCATAAATACTGTGCCACTGGAGAGAGGAAGTGGAGGTCTCAATCCGTATCTTTACTGTTCATATTTTGCAGTGCTGGGGGATGAGCGCCTTGTGTATCTTAGGCAACCACTCTACCACCGAGCTATGTCCTCAGTCCTCTCAAACTTTGCATAAAGTTAAAACTGCTAAGTAATTATGTGTATTGATACTCAACTACTACAACAATAAACACCGCGTCTCATGCCAATGTCCAGTGTTGTCTCATCCTTCCTTATTCTAGCTTCTTAAGGCGAGGGCTTCAGCCCGAAGATGTGTTCCAAGGACGGAAGAGAAAAGCCGAGGAAGCTGTGGACTCAATTCTTTCTTGAGGCAGGAAGTCGTCACAGGGATTACAGAAATTCTTCCCCTGCTTTCCCCAGAACTTGTCTGAGTGACCACTCTTTATTTATTTCATATTTGTTTGTTTGTTTCTGAAACATGGTTTCCCTGGGTAGCCTTGGCTGTCTTGGACTCACTTTGTAAACCAGGCTGGCCTCAAACTCAGAGCGTGGACTGCCTCTGCCTCCTGAGTGCTGGGATTAAAGGCGTGTGTGTCCACTCTTAACAGGAGGTTTGCGTGGGGAGGGGGGCTGCTATTGCTTAAACTTGCAAGGCGCATGTCCATTTGAACACAAGTGGACGGAGAGCAGGAGCAGGCTCTTTAGACTCTGCCTATACTGAAGGAGCAGCTATCTCTGTTCCCTGCGCACCCTGTGTGCTGGTGGGGGTGGGACTTGGTGGGCCTGGATCAGTGCTAAACACTGAAGACTGGATTTCAGATCATCAACAGCAGCAGTGCAAGACAGGCATTGTCTTCTTTGTTTTGTTTCTGAGACTGCATCCCAGGCTGGATATGAATTTGTGGGAATTCTCCTGCCTCAGCTTCCAGAGTGCAGGTATGATACACACTCTTCCTACTCCCTTCATCTTTAACCTTTGAATGGAAAAACTAGGTGTGGGATTCCAGAATAAAAAAAAAAAAATCAAATGGCATATCTCCGGAAGTTTAACTGAAGAAAAAACAAACAACAGCACAGCGGGGCAGGGGTGGGACAAAGCAAAAGAGATTACCAAAGTGCCCTGGGGAGTCACAGAGGAGAACCAGCTAGATGGGCACTACTGGTGACCCACTAGGTACCTGGATACCTGGGTCTCAGAACAGGCCGCAAAGGGCTGCAGTCCAGAGGGACAAGCACAGGCTTCAGGTGTGACCTCAACAGTCGTGCCCACTAGGGGTCCTGGTATAGACTCAGTGACCTCCAATGCGCCTTTCTAAACAAACAATGCAGAACAGGCCCTGACACCGAATGTGCTTCTTACTCTAACGGCCGCCCACGATGGGGTTAACCAGCCTTGCAAGAGCCCTAGATTCCCACACAGACAGGACCAAGGCCGTGGGAAGCCATCAGAGTGAAAAGCTGTTCTTGGAGAGTAAGTGTGTAGTGATTTGGTCCATGCTGTTTAGAGACAAGTTTCCCTGGGTATCCCTTGCTGACTTGAAGCTCACCTCCAATCCACAGGCACCCTGCCTCAGAGCCCCCAGTGCTGGGATTGCAAGGCTGCAGCACACGAGCACGGCCCATGCTTTCCTAGGGCTGCACACGAGGGAACAGCGTAAGACCGGGACAGCACAGAGTATGAGCAGGAGCCAGGAAGTGATGACCACACCCAGCTCCCTCCCTGCAGGGTGTTCACCTGCGTGGCCAGAACCAGCACTGCCTAAGAGTCAGACCCACTTTATGTGCTGTTGGAAGAGCTGGGGCGTCGGCTTTTTGTTAACAGCCCATGACTGGGAATTAAACATCTTAGACAAATAAAAATAACACCTACTTATTAGAGCCTTATGCGCAAACTGTGATAATGTATTTAAGGCACTGGGCTCAATGAGAGTTCAGTAAATAAAGGCAATTACTCTTTATATTGTTAAACCTCAGAAAAACTTTTCGGGGAAAAATGACCACCGTTTGAAAACACATTCCTTTCTGCAAATACAGATATTGCAACAAGGAACGCTTTCACATGTAACTTAATAAGTCATGATAAATTAACACTCAACTGAACCATAAGTTAAATCCATCAAAAGTCCTCTGTGTGCAAAGTTGCTAGAAGGCGCAAGCGTGGGTTGGGGGGTGGGGGTGGGGGCTCAGAGGACCAGGAGTGGCAAGTTTTGTTTAGGAGTCCTGAACCAAAACTGGCACCCCAAATGTACCCACACCTGCTCAGTAGTTGCTCCCCCTACAACAGCAGTAATATTTTATGCTTGTGACTATGAGACTAGCTCAAGCCCGGCATGGTGGTGACACACGCCTATAATCCTAGCATTCAGGTCAGGGAGGCAGAGGCAGGCAGACATCTGGTGAGTCTGAGGCCAGCCTGGTCTACAAAGTGAACCCAGGACAGCCAAGGGTACACTGAGAAACCCTGTCTCAAAAAAGCAACCATCCAAAGAAACTAGTTCAAACAAAGACAAGGTTCGTTTTGCAAATCAAATTTTATGTACAACTTATCAGTTTCTCTCCCAATTTTTAATTTTTGAATAAGCAAAGTCGAAGTTCTCCCAAGACACACCTAGGGTTGTTTTTGTTTTTGTTTTCCTTTCCATAATTGCGAAACTAACAAACTTTGACTCAAGTAACCACTTTCAGTTAGCGCCGGGGCATTTCCCCTTCCGTTGGGTCTTACAGGCCTGTCACAGCAGCGTGCCCAGTCAGAGGATGCTAATGTAAACCTTGCCCATGTCGCTCAGTGTATCTCTTTTACTCAGATGGTGTCCCAGCAGCTCTCTGATGGAGACACAATCCTCTGCCTCCAGCACAAACTGCTCCACAGCCCTGCGTCCCGGCAGACGGCTCTTCGCCGTGCCGCTTCGGACACTGTCCAGGACGACGCCTCTGATGGCTTCAGGTTCTCCCGGCACACCAAAGACGATGAACAGACCCAGACAGTCCTCTCCCACCAAGTCACAGAACTCTCCCAGCTTATCAAACCTGCCTCTCTTCCAAGACTCCTCTCCCTTGGACTCACACGACTTCGGGTCCCTCAGAGGGAGGGAGGCCATCCTCAGGGTCTGCACTGCCACCTGAAGCCGTATTTGCTTATCAGGTCCCCAGAAGGTCCAGATCCAGTCTGCTCCGAACAGCAGGGCCTGGTGCTTGGTCGTCTTGGTGGTGGTGAGCCAGTCGTCAGCCCCCCTTTCCTGGCAGAACGTGATGAAATGGACAAGGAAGATTTCACTCAGTGTACTAGCTGCGAGGCCGAGGCCGCTCAGTGGGTACTCAAACCTGAGGAACTCCTTCAGCTTCTGTGCTGCGTGGTCAACAGCCGTGCTGACCACCTCACACATGACGAGGACCTCCTGGCTGTCCTTCGGAGCCAGCTGCTGTGAGGCCTTTTGCCCCATCTTCCCCCACAGAGAACACGCTGCTCCTAGTGACCAGGCATGTAAATGTTACCAGGAGTTGCTTCCGAGATTTTCTTCAGCGAAGCCGCCTCTGTTGATACCATCACCAGCTTTCTAACACCACAGCTTCCTTGGTGTGGCTAGCCATACAGACCTGAGGCTGGACAAACATGTGAGGGAGGGCCCGTTTGTCAATTGGGTGTGCTGTGCTCCCAGACTTCTGCTGCCTGCCAAGTGACAGATGACAATTTCACACAAGACACCTGTTCTGCTCCAGGTTATGTACAGACCACCTTTGGTCTTGGTAAACTCTTAGATGCGGTTCCTTTTCCCAATAAAACAGTCAAACTAGACCACATGTGACTGTACGGGTTAGAAGCATACTCCTTTGTCTCCGCTTGCTATCTCCAGGTTTGTGTCACTTCTGCTTCCTCTTCTTTACTCCTCCGTGCTGACCCTTTGTTCCCCAGGTGTGTTGCTCTCATTTCCTTTTATACAGACTTCTTCTTACGCAGAGATCTCAATTTGTCTGATTCCGTGCTGTGGACCCAACTCGAACAAACATGCAGGTTACATGTTACTGTTTCCACCAGAAACCAAGACCCTGTCATTCTGAACAAAGGAGCATTAAGTGATTCACTAAAAACACAAGGCTCTGAGTTGGAGGCCAGCCTGTCTACAAAGCGAGTCCAGGACAGCCAAGGCTACAGACAGACTTTGTCTCAAAAAAACCAACCAACCAAACAAACCAAAACACACATAAGGCAATTACCAATTGACTTTATTTCCTCTTAATAATGCAAACAGTGCATAATGCTTTTGTAAATAAAATATATAATCCAAAGTCTTTAGCTTTATCACACATCATCAGTTGTTACACTGACCTTAATAAGGAACATTTGGCATCTGTAACAGTCTGCTGGAATTTCCAACCAGGCTCTAATAACAAATTGAGCTTTCAAATGGTGATGTTTACCCATGTTAAACTAAAACCCCAATACAGGAAGAAGCCAGACAGTCATGAAGTCATGAATGGGAGCATTCAAGGGGGGGGGCGCACCGTGATCGTCAGGTGATTTGAGTTAGAAATAAACAGCAGTGGCACAAAGTAGTGAGCAGCCTCATCCCCTGCTGAGCACAAGAAAGGAATACTCTGACATTTAGAAATGGCTGTCACCAGGTCTACTGACACAGACTGAACTGTCTCCTGCCCCCACAGTGTGTGAGCACCTGCCTGAACAATTGGTCTCCTTATGTGTAGCCCTGAATGTAAAATGGATTGTCTCTAACGCACGCATAAACACACGCCACACCAACAGCTGCATTTTAGATTTCTACTTAAAAAAAAAAAAGTCTTTGAGCCTTGTGTTACAGAAAACATGAGCAACGTGCTATTGAACAGAATAGCCACTAGTAAAACACTCTGCAGCTTCAGAATACTTGGATCTTGATTCCAATAGCACGAGGCGCCTTCAGTTGACAGTGTAAGTTACAGCCGACCTGGCGGACTCACCGACAGTCAGTGTAAGTTACAGCCGACCTGGCAGACTCCCCGACAGTCAGTGTAAGTTACAGCCGACCTGGCGGACTCACCGTAACAATGAGTTTAGCAAAGAAGAAAACAAGACACAACATGTAATGGTTCTGTCTGGGTTTTGGCTTTTGGTTTTTTTTAATCATCCTAACAAAAACTTTTCTGAGGGGGATGGGAGTGCATCCAAAGGATCCAAGTTGAAGCTTCTAAACTGCTTGGCAATTTTGTGGGAACCAAAGAAGTCTATCCTAGCCTGAAAGAGTAACACTGTTAAAATTCATCAGTGGAGGAAAGAGGACTAGGGCTTCTTCAGGAATTAGCTGGATATGAACACTGAGAACACTGGGGTCTCTTTGTTTTTAATGTGATCTTTTGATCCTCTGTCACAAAATAGATGTTCTGCTTTCTATATACTGTATATATACACATATTTAGAAAAATATATAAAAATAAGACAGTAAGAGGCGAGTGGCAGCGTGGCTGCACTTGGTGACACCGAGTGCTCGGTGAGTGCCTGGATCTGGAGAGCATCGTGCTCAGCTTAGACGGCTGCAGTGAACACTGATGCGGCCACACCTCCACCCGGGGATGTGAAGGAAGCATCTGTAAATACCCAACTGTAAGTGCAATGCTTTCAATAGGATACATCACAGACTCTACATTAAATAGAGGCAGACAAGCATGCTGCGTTCACCAGTGTCTCCTTTTCCTCAGCATCTTCAGACTGGCACCGTCCCCCTCATGACTGTCCCACTTCTGAGTGAGAAGTTGGCATGACTGACAGTGTACCACCTGTCAGCTGTTGTGCACACTATCTGAAAAGGCGGCATCTGTGCCCCTGGCACTTGCCCAGGGCCTCTGGTCAAACGTTGGAGTCTTCATCTGTGATGCTGGCACTGGGGGAGCGAGCGGCCAAGTCTTTAAACATGTCATCTTCCTTCAACATGTGCTGGAATGCAAGGACAGCGAGTTACACACCTGCCTCCAACACGCAAGGAGCTGTTTGTGGCCTTAGGTGCTCTTAGAATAGCGTTTTCAACCCTATGTGCACTCACCGTGAGATTGTTGATGCCTTCGGAAAATGCACCTATCTGTCTCACCGTCCCTTCCGAATCCTCCATCTGCCAACAACAGCCCATAATGTGACAAACTCATTTGCACAAACTCCAAAGTGCAGCTAGCTGAATGACAGTCTAGGCAGGAAGGACGTAAGTGGCACTGAAGGCAGAAGGGGCAGCAGACAAAGCCACCCACTGCCTCAGCTTCGCTGCAAGGCCTCAGGTCAGCACCTGAAGTGGGCAGCAGTCTGTAGCTGTTCAGAATGCTTCACGATTTTTACTTTCAGGCATGTGAAGGCAGCACACTTCGCCAGTGACAGTGGCAGTGAGCGAAGCTTCTGAACAGTGTCTGAGTGGCAGTCAGCTCCTTACCTGCTCTAACCGATCCAAATCGTCCTCTTCATACAGGCCCATGTCTAGGCCAGGTCTCAGGCCCTTCTGGGAGCCGCGTCCCGACACCTGGCCCAGCTCCATCGGACAGACATACTCCTCTCCGTCTTCACGTTTCTTCTTCCTCAGATTCCCAAAGTTGCTAAAGGTCAGTTTCTTCGGCTTTAAAATCAAAGAAAAAGACACCCAGAGACCTGATAAAAATGCCTCTGACTAAGGACTAATAACACATGTAAGTTAATTATGCACTTCCTCACACACAAGGAGCAACTTCAATGATCAAACTATTGTTGAGAAAGCCAGGAGCACCCCAGACACAAGCAAGGCAACCAGATACCGCAAGTGGTCTTGGTCTAACTCTGAAAGGCTAATCTCACTGTTATGCCACAGGCTGGACATGCCAGGATCCCTTGGATTAGACAGAACTTAACAGGATTCCCTTTGGGGATGAGCCTAAGTTTTTGAGGCTATTCAATCTAAGGTCAGCAAATGACCGAGGTCCTAACTGGGCCTGGAGGCACAGGCCTGCCTACAGGTGTAGATACTTGGAAGCTGAGGCCGGCGAATCACAGACCGGGGCATGGAAATCAATGGGAAAGCACTTGGTTAGTATGGTTAAGAACCTGGGCTCCATCCCAGGCTGAGCGGAGAAGAAAGGAGCCAGGGCGGGAAGGGACAGCAGGTGGCAGAGCTGTGGCTATGCTGCTTGCCTATTCTGCTGAGTGGTAGGATGCCTCGTAGTAAAGCATCCGCACCCCTGGAGAGAAACAGCATCCTAGTCACCACACAGTCCCAAAGGAGAAAGGAACTCAAAGGCAGACAAGATAACAACAGAGAAAGGTGTTTCTGGGAAAACTCTTTTAACATGTTTCCACGTTAAGAATGTGGAAACAACACATCCAGACAAGTAGGAGTCACTCTGAAGAAGAAAAGTTGATCTCAAACCCTGGCAACCTTGAGTCTGCAATCCTCATGCCTCAGCCTCTGGCTGGTTTTGACTCTCTCTCTTAGAGTTAGAGATTGATCTTTATTTAGAACCCTCATCTACCAAGTTAGCACCTCCCACGAACTGGGGGCACAGT
This sequence comes from Acomys minous, assembly GCF_964271855.1. NCBI lineage: Eukaryota > Metazoa > Chordata > Mammalia > Rodentia > Muridae > Acomys > Acomys minous. The sequence continues at coordinate 3,049,478 of NC_140500.1, forward strand.
GAGCAGCACCCTTCACAGGCTTTACAATCTTCTGTTTAGGTGATGCCTCTGTAGGCCCCTGGCAGCGGCCACTGTGGTCTTCCTTGGAAGCCCTGACAGCCTGCTCTCGCTGAGCTTTCCTAACGTCTGGCTTCTGACTCCCCTTGGCCACCACATCAGCAGGTGATGCAGAAGTGATGCCTGCTGGGATCTGACTGCACAGCGGGTTCTCCTGAATTTCTCCCGACTGCCCTTTTTTCTTCTGTGTTTGCTTCTGTAGCAGGCAGTGCTGACTCAGGAGACGTTCCCATGCGTCATGGCGTAGCACTCCCCGTGTGCTGAGTAGATCCTGTGCCTGGTGAAACCGCACAGCTCGCCTTTTTTCGTGGTAACCGCCCGCTGGCCAGAAGGAACTGACTCCTTCTTTAGAGGACTTTTCTGACTTACGATCTTCCTATTGGTTCGTTTACTCATCAGCAGCACTGGAGATCACGCCCGAGCCTCGTGCCTGCCAGGCGTGTGTTCACACTCAGTTACTCCCACCCCAAGTCCTCTGTGTACCCACTTGCCAACAGGAAAAGAGAAGCCATCGCAATAGCAAACTGGACCCAAGTTGCAGTCCTCGGCACGGGCGACACACAGATGACAGCAGCAGCATCACGTTCCTCAATAAACACAGTGGCCTCAGAAGAAACTTCCCAACATGCAGTCCCTTCTCTGCTCTTGAAACTTATAAATACGTGCACATACAGACATTCTAAACTAATTAGTAAAGCTGAGTGAATCTTAGAAAATGGTGTGGTTCTGCGTTCCGGGAAAGGCCGGGATGGGGGGAGATTGGGGGTTGGGGGGGCACTGAGTCGGAAGCATGCGTTTCTCTCCCTGCAGAAAGTGTCCGGGTTCGCTTTCCTCAGGAACATCTGGCTCCAGGTGGAGGACACAGAATAAAACCTGTGTCACAAGATTTAGGGTCTTGCTGAAGTTTGGGAGAAAAAAGATTTCACGGCAGCAAAGTGCTAGGGCTCTTTTAAACAGCCAGTTTAGTGGCAGATGGCCACGGCGCCTGATCAGGTTATAGCTGGAACAAGGGTTCAGGAGCCTGGCCAGACGGCAGAAGCCTGCAGTCAAGCCTGGGGCCCCCGGTGAATTCTTCAGAGAGAAGGGGCCTTCTTCCCCAGCGCTAACAGCTCAGATACACAGCCAGAAGGGCCTTCGGTGAAGTGGATTGTGCGCTCTCACGCGTGTGTTTATTTCACGTGAACCCAGGACTTGTAAGCCCTGGGCAGTGGGGAGAGCTCTGATAGGACCATGGTAATGTTCTGTTTGAATGGCCAAAGATAACAGGTTGTGTCACCTGCTCCTGAGGCAGGCACAGAAACAAGGGAAAGAGCTTTGTCAATTCTCAGCATGAGAGCTTTTGTTGTGTTTTGTTTGGTTTGGTTTCAGGTTTTGTTTCGTTTTTTTTTTTCAAGACAGGGTTTCTCTGTGTAGCCTTCGCTGTCCTAGACTCCATATGTGGACCAGGCTGGACTCAAACTCACAGCAATCTTTCTGCCTCTGCCTCCCTGAGTGCTGGATTAAAGGCGTGAGTCACCACACCTAGCTGAGATTTTAAATCTCAAATTTGAGATTCCTGGGGTTTGAACATTCTCCGTCTTGGCAGTTCTGTGTCTCTCCCTGGAGGCACGGACCATCAGCACACCAAATGGAATACTGGAGCCTTTGCTGACATCTTGCAATAATTAAACGTCAAAACCAGAACCAACCTTCACTTTGGCAGTAGCTGTCAGCAGCACGTAATCCGGGGACTCCATGGCGTCTCGCTTCTGGTGCTGGGCCTCAGCACCGATCAGAAGGTTGAAATGGGTGGCCAGATGTCTGCGCAACAAGGTTTTGTTTGGTGGAATGTTCAGTAACTGAGCCATAGTTTCCACATTAAAACGAGGCTCAAGAACCTGTAAGAAAGATTTGGATTGGTAAAGATCAAGCCTAGCTGATGAGGAAGTACTTTACAGTTTACAAAAATCTTTCATTTGGGTAATCCCCAATAGCCCCACCAACAGCCCAGGGCATGGACACACTCTCTCTCTCTTTTTTTTTTTATGTGTAAAAGTGTTTGCCTGCATGTATGCATGTGTACCACATGTGTGCGGTGCCCATGGAGGCCAGAAGTGGTCTCAGATTACCTGTTACTGGCCCCCACGTGTGTGCTGGGAACTGAACTCGGGGTCTCTGTAACAGCATGTACTCTGAGCTTTCTCTTCAGGCTGGACTTTGGATTTTAATTTACATATCACTGTGCCTTAGTTAGGGGTAGCCCTGGTGTGGAACCCAGGCTTTAAGGGACACGGCAGCAGCACGTCTTCCTGTTTAGAATGCTGCCTCTGAACACAAGCGCTCACGGAACACTGGTGTGCAGAAATAGCCTGTATCTCGGCAAGGTCTAAACCATGGTCACATCAGAGTTGGCTGGATACTGCTCAAGAGTGAAGGGTGACAGAAAGAAATGGGCCTAAACCTAATACAGAAAAACACTAAAAAATGCTCTGCAAGTACAACCTAGCGTGAACACCCAGGAGGGCTGGGGTCACCTCAGTATTACTCAAAGCTGCGGCGTGATGAGTGTCTTTCCCTACTGTGCGTAGAGCCAGCGTCTACAGTTTAGAATATCAGCACACAGTGACGACTCATCTAGGGCGTAAGACCCAAGTTTCAACACAGGCTCACTATGCTCCCTATGTGCACAGCCTCATGGTAACCGGATGCAGTAGCTATGCTACCGTAGCTGGGTGTAGAATTTTCCACTTTTGATGCACATTTCACATCAAGACTGCACACCCATTAAACTAAAGGAAACCAAGAAAGCAATTTCAAACCGAAAGAGAACTTTACCATGAGCCCTCCATGGACACCGCTGCCTCTGAGATTGGGGGCATATTCTGCCAAGTCCACAGAGCGAAGCCACTCCATCACACGATGGTTGGTCCACTGCTGAACCTCAGAGGGGGTGATGAAATTCTGTGGAAACAAACACACACGATTTGCTTCAGGTGGTGATGACAGGACTCGAGACACTAACCCTGAACGCACAATCTAAAGCAGTCTAACAGGGCTGGCCCACGGAAGAGCACTATCTGGTGTCCCATGAAGTATTCAAAGAAAACACAAAACAAGTATTTGCTAATTTGACTGCTCCTTGAAAGAACTTTTACCTCAGATTCGAGCCTTTTTATGCAGTAGCAAGAAAAGGTAAAGGAAATATTTGCAGTGATGTCCGTGAATTGAGTTGGCAGTAAAAAGTATAGTTCATGAACAAGAGGAAACAAGAGGAAGCAGAAAAATAGCCTTGGGCTTTGGGGCACACTGGGGCCGTTGTGGAAATAAAAGCGAGGGGTGCAGGAAAGCCAAGCCACGTAAGACTGGATCAGTGGCATGGAGCTTTCTGCAGGCTCCAAAAGAAAAAGGTCCTGAGTTTTCCACACACGGACTGTCGAGTCAAACTTCTTGTTTGACAAGCTACCTCGTCGGACGGCCGCCTCCGCAGGCAGTTTGGCTCAAAGCTGTTGATCCTCAGGACTTGGATGGCCCTTTTGATGCTGAGGTGGTGCAGCACACTCACAACCTTCAGGGTCAGCAGGTCATCCTGCAGAGGAGGAATGAGGAGCTCACGCTGCTGCCCCCGGCAGGAGTCCCAGAACTCTGCATGGTGGTGGGAGCCACTCTGTTGTGATTTCAGTTTTCATTCAGTAACAGAACTCCTGTCCTGTCCTCAGCAAACTCCCCCTCTAGAGCCTCAAGCTCATATTGTTCCCCCAAAATCAGCCACATCTTTCTAAGTCTTGCAGATGTTCTGCTAGCAGAGCACCATCATCCCAGGGCTCTGAGAAGCACTCGCTGCTCACTACAAGACAGTCTGTCTTTTATCAAGGGCCAGGAAGAGACTGGGTCTGCATGCAGCCAGGCTAGCCCCAACTCAAGATACTGCTGCCTCTGCCCCAAAAGCTGCTGGCTGCGGGGCCTTGAGGGAATTCCTGTTTCCTCCTTCGTCCCCAGAACTTGGTCTGAAAGCAAAGGAGACTTGGAGGTCGGCAGCCAAACTGCCCTTCTTTTCTGTCAGCACACAGCAGAGCCAGAATGGTCACTAGGATCAAGTTCCCTGCTCAGGGTCCTCTGCTTCACCTAGCAGCCTGGGTGACCAACGTCGAAAAAACTATGCCCCTCAGGGCAAGGGTTTGGGTAACAGTAAAAAAGAGTAAAGAAATGCAGACTTCTAAGTTTCAACACGTCCCCAATCAACATCTTCGAGGAAACACTTTGGGCAGTCTGAGGCCCTGGGAGCCGCTTCAAACATGCCTAACACACCTAAACAAACCATCTCAGTGGCAGGTGATTCCAGGGCAGTACCGAGATGAACCTGTAAACACACCCAGAGGATAAACAGAGAGCTGCCCATGCAGGCACACAGCACACCTGTCACTCGCAACACATTTCTTGTGGGGGGGGGAAAAAAAGTCAAAGAAATTACTTTATTATAGAAATGTTTTTAAGAGTAAAAATGAATGTTAGTGGTTTATTCTTGAGGCTACTCAGCAAAAAAAAATTATTTCCTAAATTTTGTATGATTAATTTATTAAAATTAGTGTCTTATGATAAATTAGAAAAAGAAATTAACATATTTTAATCTAAAACTGAGATACTCATTCCAAACATTTCAATATAGGCTACTTTCATTTAATTAAAGTCTATCTAAATGCATAATGTTTTCAATATAATAAAATGTTAATTATTTCTGAGAATATATTTGAAATCATTTTACAAGGATTGCTTTCATTTGGGCATTCTGGTGCAAACCTTTAATCCCAGCACTTGAAAGGCAGAGGCAAGCAAATCTCTATGAGTTCAGAGCCAACCTGGTCTATATAGAGAGTTCCAGGCCAGCCAAAACCACAACCAAAACTATTCAAAAAACAAAAACAAAAACAAACAAACAAAACCAAAGCAAGTAAGTAAACACATGGTTCATTTTAAAATAACTTTAGACTTAACAAAGGCTTCTAGATAGCATGGAGTTCTATGTGCGTTTTATAGTTATTCCCAACATTCACATCCTATGAAACTATAGCACACATCAAAATTAAGAAACTAGCACAGATAAGAAAATAAAGTACAGGCTTTATTCAGCTTTTGCTAATTTTATGGCTTATTATCTTCATTAGTGCATGTGTATGGTGTATGTAGAGGGAGGCACGCGCGCGCGCGCGCACACACACACACACACACACACACACACACACACACACACACACACAGCCAAGTCCGAGCACAGCTCTGTAGTGTCAGTCCTCACTTCCATCTGTGCATGGGTCACAGGAATAGAACTCAGGCTGTCAGGTTTGCAGAACAAGTGCTTTTACCTGCTCAGCCATCTCACTGGCTCCCAAAGTGGCTTTTTATTTCCTGTTTTTTGCCACCTAAGATCCTTTCTCTGTTCCTAGAGCCAACCCAGGGAGCCACATCCTAACAGGGGCTTTTGTGTAGGATGCACAGGTCATGCTTTCCAGAGTCACTTGATGTCTCTCAGGCATGAGGGCCTTGCATGTGCTTCCTGTGGTTTAAGTCTGAAGTTGCTCACACTCCCATGGGACGTCTGACCACCACATCCCAGGGACATGGGCAGAGGCAGGTCAAAGGTTACTGTATTTGTCCTGGGTGGAATAGTGCTATGAAGAGAAGAGCCTGGAACCAGCCTAGGTTCAAATTCTTTAGGACTTCTCACCACTTAGTAACCATGGGAACGTGGTTACATTACCCAGCCTCTCAACTTCTTGTTTCCTCATCTTAAGAGTGACGATGATAATGGTACTTACTTAAAGGGTTACTGAGAATCAAGCATCCAGGTCAGTGCTTAGAACAGACAGTGGCTGTAAGACACGCCCTACTCATTAGGGTTGTTCACACAAGCCTGCATGATGTTCCCACCAAGCTTGTAAGTACTTTGGCTCAATGCTAAAGGAACACAAATCCCATGAACTGAGCTCCAAATTCCTTTCACCGTGAAAAAAAGTTTATGGAATTAGCAGGTTAAACTCTGTACTTACTTAGCAAAGAAAACACCTATGTGGCTGCCTTTTCAAATGCTCTTTAAATACAAGTATCTTATATAAAATATTAGTCACACTATGGTCTTTATTCCCTGGCTGGAAGCCTAGAAATATCAACAGATGAGGAAGCAGGGCGAGTCTAGCCTCCCTCCTCCTTGAGCCCAGGAACTGCTGACCTCCTGGGACTGATCTGAAGAGTGGAGCGTGTCAGGGGACAGTTGGGAGGAGGAAGGCAAGGTCGGTGGCCAGTCCACGTGGAGCAGCACACCTGAGTGTGTAATGCAGGGATGACTGTAGGTGGCCAGTCCACGTGGATCAGCACACCTGAGTGTGTAATGCAGGATGACTGTAGGTGGCCAGTCCACATGGAGCAGCACACCTGAGTGTGTAATGCAGGAATGACTGTAGGTGGCCAGTCCACGTGGATCAGCACACCTGAGTGTGTAATGCAGGGATGACTGTAGGTGGCCAGTCCACGTGGATCAGCACACCTGAGTGTGTAATGCAGGGATGACTGTAGGTGGCCAGTCCACGTGGATCAGCACACCTGAGTGTGTAATGCAGGATGACTGTAGGTGGCCAGTCCACGTGGAGCAGCACACCTGAGTGTGTAATGCAGGGATGACCGTAGGTGGCCAGTCCACGTGGATCAGCACACCTGAGTGTGTAATGCAGGGATGACTGTAGGTGGCCAGTCCACGTGGATCAGCACACCTGAGTGTGTAATGCAGGGATGACTGTAGGTGGCCAGTCCACATGGAGCAGCACACCTGAGTGTGTAATGCAGGATGACTGTAGGTGGCCAGTCCACGTGGAGCAGCACACCTGAGTGTGTAATGCAGGGATGACCGTAGGTGGCCAGTCCACGTGGATTAGCACACCTGAGTGTGTAATGCAGGGATGACTGTAGGTGGCCAGTCCACGTGGATCAGCACACCTGAGTGTGTAATGCAGGGATGACTGTAGGTGGCCAGTCCACGTGGATCAGCACACCCGAGTGTGTAATGCAGGATGACTGTAGGTGGCCAGTCCACGTGGAGCAGCACACCTGAGTGTGCAATGCAGGGATGACTGTAGGTGGCCAGTCCACCTGGAGCAGCACACCCGAGTGTGTAATGCAGGGATGACTGTAGGTGGCCAGTCCACGTGGATCAGCACACCTGAGTGTGTAATGCAGGATGACTGTAGGTGGCCAGTCCACATGGAGCAGCACACCTGAGTGTGTAATGCAGGATGACTGTAGGTGGCCAGTCCACATGGAGCAGCACACCTGAGTGTGTAATGCAGGGATGACCGTAGGTGGCCAGTCCACGTGGATTAGCACACCTGAGTGTGTAATGCAGGGATGACTGTAGGTGGCCAGTCCACGTGGATCAGCACACCTGAGTGTGTAATGCAGGGATGACTGTAGGTGGCCAGTCCACGTGGATCAGCACACCCGAGTGTGTAATGCAGGATGACTGTAGGTGGCCAGTCCACGTGGAGCAGCACACCTGAGTGTGCAATGCAGGGATGACTGTAGGTGGCCAGTCCACCTGGAGCAGCACACCCGAGTGTGTAATGCAGGGATGACTGTAGGTGGCCAGTCCACGTGGATCAGCACACCTGAGTGTGTAATGCAGGATGACTGTAGGTGGCCAGTCCACATGGAGCAGCACACCTGAGTGTGCAATGCAGGGATGACTGTAGGTGGCCAGTCCACGTGGATCAGCACACCTGAGTGTGTAATGCAGGGATGACTGTAGGTGGCCAGTCCACATGGAGCAGCACACCTGAGGCAGGGATGACCAGGCCTCAGCCCTTTCCATCCCAGTTATAGGATATAACTGGACACACCATGAAACACCAGCACTCACAGTGCACACTTCAGGATTTACCTTGCCAACTGTATCAATCCTCTATGGCTTAGGCTAATACAGTTCTGCCTGGCTGAAACTGGGTTTCAAATTACCCCAAAGCTGTTCCAACTGCCAAACTCTATACAATCCTCCCAGGAAGCACCTCACCGAGAGCTGCTTACCACAGTCATGTAGTGCAGCATGCGTCCGTCCACCCGCCCTTCGTCAAACTGGGTCTTGTACTGAGGAAGGCCAATGTCATCCAGCCACCCTACGGGAGAAACGCAGTGTCAGGGCCGCGGGCACAACGCCCACTTCTGTGAGTAGAGGGAGCAGGTGACGACGCTGACTCCTTTCCAAGCACAGAAGCCCTTACTCGTGACCCAGTGGAAGTCCAGCTTCCCATAGTTGGTTTCCTCTTCCGATCCCAGGGCTTGCAGGGCCAGCTGGAGCTTCTTGCGATGCAATGGCTGCTTGATGCCAAGCTCCTGTAACGACAAGCAGAGCCTTAGGATCCTGCCCGTCAGGGATGGACCCACCAGCAGACAGCGCGGCATCCTCCACAACGAAGCTCCCCACTCACGACCAGCTCCGTGTTCGTCAGAACACTACCTCAGGCTAATAAACCGTCTACACTGAGCTCTAGTGTGGCCCTCAAGCCAGTGCAACTCTGCGCCTGCCACAGTGGGATGCTAGACACTGCCTAGGAATTTATTTTATTTGTAAGAAAGAAACTGTTTTATGTATAACAGGCATTTTGCTCCTGTTCTGTGTACAATGTTCAATAATTACAATGTAAAATATGGAGTATTCTTTTATGAAGTAAATGGAATTACATATATCACACTGTCAATGTAAGTTTACAAAATGATTGAGACATAGAGGCTCTATGTATTTTGTAAGGCCTACTCATTATATAATAGCTATATGATTACATAGGCTAACACCTCAAGAATAGTAGTACGGGTTCCACTGACACTATTTGGTTTAGAATAGCAAAGGATCCCACATCCATACCCTGGTGTGGGGAGGCGCGGCTGGGGACCGAAGCCTGGGCCTCGCACATGCCGAACGCTCTACGCTGAGCCCCACCCCAGCTTCTTCTTAGTAAGTGCGCAGAGGCAGAGCGGAAGCAGTTACCTTCTCTAGATCTTGCTGGGAAGCCTGCAAAAGCGTCTGGCCAGATATAATCCAGTGCTTGCCGGAACTCAGGTAGGAGCCCAGGCCTTGCTCTGCTAACCAGCTGCACACCTGCTCCTTGGTCCACTTGGCAAATGGCATATCCAGGTCACTGTGGGGAGAGGAGCGGCAACCCTAAGCCAGCCCTACAGCTTACGGGCGACAGGCAGCAACTGCGCTTACAATCAATACGGAAACTCCCTGGTGACACACATTTCACCAAGAAAAACGCACTCTAAGATGAGCTATGGGAGTCGCTTTTTCAGAATCAAGCAACATTGTCCGAAGAGCAGACTCCCAAGCCGGAAACACTCTGCTTGACTGAAAGAAATTCAAGTATAAAGAGAATTCACTTCAGCAAGATGGCAGATATTCCCTGAGAAGATGGTGTGCACCTGCTAAGTACAGAAAGGGACACTCCAAGCAAAGGTTTTATTTTCTTTCACTTATACAGTTTTATAGCTTGAAAAAAAATTGAGGGTGACAGGCATGTATTTTTAAAATTATTAATTTATATTGTGTGTACACATGACAGAAACATTTAAGTAGCACCAGGGAGCTCTTTATTATACTTAGGAAGACATACGGCAGGTGAGACCAGCTGCTATCTGAAGGCGTGTCCAGCCAGGCCTGTGTGGGAGAGCGTGTTTGCCGCAGATTCTTCTTCTGAAAGGCTCTGCACAACACCTTGCCCTGCATGTTTGCCAGCCCCACCCTTTTATGTTCAGGAGGTCAGCCTCGGTGGCTTCAAACTGGCTCTACACTGTTAGCAAAGCACTGGGCAAGTTCCTGGAGCCCCAGTGAGTGAACATTCTACAGCCTTCCCCCACCTAGCATAGCAAGGCATTATGCATTTGTTGGAACAAAGTACGGCCTTGATAAGCTCGGGAATTCTGGCGACCATGTCTTCAGGGACTTTCAAAGACTCCACCAAGTGCTAATGTTTATCGATCAGTCATGATTAGACAGCTGACCGGTATGAACTCAATCCTCACCGTCACCTTTAGGGGCAGGTGCCATGTCTTACTATGGCGAGGGGAGGGAAGCAGAGCATGGGAGCCACAGCTCGAGGTCACCACAGTGAGGCCAAGAGAAGTCCAAGAAGACTGAGTCTAGAACATCATTTCTTACCGTACCTACCCCCACTTTTCAGTGCTGGGCCTGGGATCCAGGACCCCAACACAAGGTCTCCGCTACTAAGCCACAAGCCCAGCCCTTAGAACCATCTCCTAACCACTAGGCGACCCCACCTTTAAACAGCTCCGCCTTCAGACACTGCCCACATAATGATACCTATATAAAAACCCAGCCCAGGAAGCCAGAAGCAGTGAAGTACACCTGTTCCTGACACCCCACATGCTCAGACAGCCCTCACCCACACAGCTGACACCAACCACTGAAAAGCAGTGCCACTCTTCCCAGGCAGAGCAAAGTCATGGTGACATCACAGGTGTTCTTACCTGTTGGACTGTCCTAAGTCACGAGACCAACCGAGCCTGGGGCCTGCAGTGGCTCTTGTCCCTCCTCTTTTGAATTCAGGCTCAGACATGTCATCTGGGTTGAACGTAGTGGACTGACTTCTCCTAAGTCTGAGGACAACGCACATGGCCGTACATTAGACCCAGTATTAACCAAGGCCTGACGAGTTCATGAATCCTCTATCACTCTTCCTTCCAGAGAGCCTTGGTGTCCACCCCCAGCCCGACGTCCCACTATCCCCTGCACTGGGCGACATGAGCCACAGGCGCTGCCCCTGCTGCCCTTCCACTTACTTCCCAAAGAGTCTCATGATGCCTCGGGACTTCTTTCTGGAGTCTGGGGATGGTGGAGACATCGGGAATGCACTGGTCCCCTGTGAACCTTTTGGCTGCGATGTCCCAGCCAAACCTAGGTGCTCGGCTGTCTCCTTCTCTGTCTCAGCTGTCCCGAGGACAGAAGAAAGGCCACATGAGTACAACTAAGTACTAACCTTCTTGGCTTCACCAACTTAAGAGTTCCTCTCCGGGAGGTCTGCAAACCAGTGTTTCACAGAGTACAGAAATGCATATAAGTGTACATCCCCTAAGCTTACTCTCCCACATAAAGTTAATTAACTTGAAATCACCCTTTGAGGTAAAAAATACATGACAGAGCTTGGTGTGGTGGTGCACACTTGTAAACCCACCAGCCTGGAGGCTGACACGGAGGAGTGAATCTGAAAGAGGCTTGGGCTACAAAGTGAGATCTCTCTAAGATAGCAAGTGTCTCAGGAGTGTTCTTTATTTGATGGCCGTGCGTCTGTGATGAGACTGTCCCTCATCTAGTGCCTGGTGCAGCCACTCTTGCACCCACTTACATCCCTGCCCCACTCTCCTGTCACAACTTGCTCCTAGAGCTGTGTTCTGCTGTTTCTTCTTTGCTCAGCACCCACTTTCTACTCTTCCTACATTCTAACCAACTCTGCTCCCCCTCTTCAGGCTCTCAGGAGGCTCGGCTGGTCTAAGCTCAGCCGCGCAGGATGCTTTATCTTTACAGGCAGATGGTATCAGAACCTGAGGCTCACCTCACTCGCCAGTCCCATACCCGAGTCCCAGTTTAATGTGCCAAGAACAAACCCATCCAATTCCCCTAAACATCTTCTCTCAAATTTTATTTGGCACAAAATTCAAATTCTATGTCATTTTCTTCTTAACTCTCCTTTTCCATTTACATCACACAGTTGCAAAGGAATAGCAGTTCTTTTTCAAGAAATGGGTCACCAGGTATGGTGGGGCACCCCCATAATCCCAGCATCAGGAAGTCGATGCAAAAAGGTTTCAAGCTTGAGGTCAGACCAGGCTGAAAGTGAGACCCTGTCACAGCGGGTAACCCTCCTAGCCTATTATGCATTAGACACCCATGTGAGATTTTCTTTAGCTGTAAAACCAGTCTTTCTTAATTTGGCACTGAAAGAGCAGCATTCAAACTCGCCACTGCAGACTTCCACATATGCATGACAGCAACTGTCCACTCCTGGGACAGCAGCCACAAGCAAAGACAGGGCTGTTGCTTTCCAGAGTGTGAGACTTTATGTTTTATCAAGAAAAAGCAACACTTGGCTGGGTGTGATGGTGCACGCCTTTAGTCCTAGCACTTGGGAGGCAGAGGCAAGTGGATCACTGTGAGTCTGAGGCCAGCCTGGTCTATAAAGCGAATCCAGGAACCCTGTCTTGAAAAACCAAAAAAAAAAAAAAAAAAAAAAAACCAAACAAACAAAAAAAAACCAACCAAACAAACAAAAACTCAAAAAAGAAAAACAACACTTGTTCAAAAGAACAGGAAAAGTGTCTGAGAGGATCTGCAGGAGTTGTGTTTTCTATGCAGAAGAGCCGGGACTACAGGTCACAACAAGCAGCACTGGCCAACAAGCGCCAACCACTGCCTGAGGAAGAGAGCAGTCGCAAGCGGGTGTCCACCTACAGGAGTTAAACTTATGCAGCCAGCCCTCATTGCAGACGCTTCAGGCTCCACAAAGAATGGTACTGCTTTGCTAGGGCATTTGTGTCAACAACTAGGTATCTGTACAGGCTGACAGAGCCTCTATCCACTCCCACCCCACAGCCACAAAGGTTATGGGTACCCTGAAAATGCTCCCAGCCCAACTGAAACCAACATACTTCTTTTTTTTTTTTTTTGAAGGCTTTCTTCACACTATTCCCCATGGGGAGACAGAATGAACTTCTCTTAAAAGCAGTGTGATGGAGGACCCTCAGATCCCAAGTGAAGTCACCGGTCAGGACTAAGTATCAGCAACTTCAAAGTAATAAAATGTCCAGAATGTTCCCCTAAGTAAGTCAGCTCCTGTCTTGCAATAGACACTATTGGGGAAGGCCGAGATATGAACACATGGAGGAGGGAGATGGCTCAGTTGTGGGTGAAGGAGCTGGGATGCATAAAGCCAGCACATTCCAGCCTTGCACCCTGCACACTGCGGAACATCTCCACAGAGCTGCTTACAAGGTGTCAATAGCACTGGTTAAAACAGCATGTAGGCTCAGAAGCAAAGGCTCTGTGGAGTCTGTTTTAGCCAAAGACGAAGGAATATTCTAGAGAAGACTACATTTTCTGATTGCGGCCAGCTTGCTTGGTAGAGCTCAGACGCTGAGAGTGGAGAGTGAGGGTTAGATGGTTTGGGATCAGCACTGGTCAAGGCTGGCATGCAGGGTACGGTACCTAAGGTGGGTGCACTGGCACTTCGTTTACGGTCTTCAGGTATCCCAACAACGCACACAACACACGCAGGCCAATGGAGAAAACACAGGGGCGACAAAATGAGACAGATGAGACTCCTCCATGCAAAGCAAATGCCACAGGAGGAACGCACGCACCACTTTGAGACTATACACACTGCACGCTGTCCTCCCACCGCCACAGAGGGGAGACCGAGCACCGCAGGGCTAGGTCACTTTCGTGCTGCTGTTTCTAACACTGGGCAGAAGTAGGGTAAGAGCTGACTTATCTTTAGACTGCAAACTAAATCCAGTGCAGCACTTTTGCTAACTTTTCTCCCAAAGCATTCACCTGTATTTCTGACAATGAGGAAGACGGACTGCGTGGACCAAGCCTCTCCCCATCCCTGAGGTCAGGGCCCACGCACTGCCACATACCGAGATTGGGCGCACTTGCTGTCCTCTTGTTGCTTTTGATTTTAAAAAAGCCCCGGCCAAAGGAGGACCTGGCTTTTCGAGTGCCAAAGGGGTTGTCATCCATAGAGGCGTCGTGTCCTGGGACCTTGGGAGGCAGCGTCCCAAATGTGCGACTGTCGGTTGGAGCTTTATCCTGAGGGGTGATAAGGAGGTACTGAGTGTTAGGGTGCACTGTGCTTAGGACAGGCTGGACTCCAGTCCCTCGGCAGACGACTGAGTGACACACTGATCCCAGCACCACACGGTACCTTAAACAGCCTAAGAAGTAAACAACGCTGCAATGAACACGCCCTATTCTCATTTACAATCAGTACACTTGTCACTTTAAATATCTAAGACAGTTCAAAAACAATTAAAATGTATTTATCAGTTTTTCAAGACATGGAGTGAAGACACTGCATGCCAGGATGGCAGACTTATTTTTCTAGCAATTATGATGCAGAGCTATGAATGAGTTCACACTTTTAAATCACTAAGGCACGTCTACAAAGCAGGCAGTGTACAAGCACAGACCAGTGAGGCGACACTCCTGGGCTACTTTACACATTCTTCTCCAAGAAGAAGGTACAACTGGCAACAATGTGCTTTGAGCTTTTGTTTTTGTTTATTTGGGGTTTTGTTTTGTTTTCTTTTTTTGAGACAAGGTTTCTCTGTGTAGTCCTGGCTGTCCTAGAACTCACTCTATAGACCAGGCTGGCCTCGAACTCACAGAGATCCGCCTGCCCCTGCCTCTGCTGGGATTACAGGTATGCGCCACCCCGCCCACCGGGCTCTTGTTTTGAGCTTTCAGGCTTTTAGGCAGTACGCTTATGAAGAACGTTCTGTTGTTTTAGTATCCTGAGCGATTGCTTCTGGGTGCGTTTCTTCTCTAGCACACCGAGTTCTGCGTTTCTCTCACAGAGTTGGTTAAAGGGCCAGAGGGATGACTGGCTCGACACCATCTCCTGCTTACAGTAGCCGCAAGTCTATACACACCATCTAGTCACGACTTACATCTTAACACTGACAAGTCACTTTACTGAACAATAAGCAGAACGGACCTGGTGACAGTTGTCTCATGCTGTGCTGACCTTCTACCCACTGCAGAGCTTATACAGCTCATGATCAGAACCCAGGGGAGACCCGGGACACATGCTGAGGTCTGTTAGGACGCCATGCCTGCCCCTATAGACAAGAGCTTTATGGGACACACAGCAGGTAACCTGAGGGCTTTTGGCAGGGCCTCAGGAAGGCCCTACCACAGTGAAGATGATCAAATCACATGACACTAACATCCCAGAGGAACCGTGGGAGTTACTCCCCTCTTCCACCATGTATACCCTGGGGATTAAACCTAGGCCATCAGGCTTGATGGCAAATGCTCCCTCATGATCACATTTTCTTTTCTTTTTTCTTTAACAATTTATTTATTATGTATACAAAGTTCTGCCTGCATGTACACCTGCCTGCCAGAAGACGGCACCAGATCTCTTTATAGATGGTTGTGAGCCACCGTGTGGTTGCTGGGAATTGAACTCAGGACCTCCGGAAGAGCCGACAATGCTCTTAACTGCTGAGCCATCTCTCCAGCCCTCATTATTACATTTCTAACAATTCTCCCGCCCCTGATTCTTAGCAGTTGTGTTGCAGTCTGTGGTTCTTACTCCCCTGTTTTTCTTCACAGCTTTACCACTTGTGGATGTCACTAAATACATGTTTATGTTTGACAGGGCTTGGTACACCTCACGGTCCTGTTCTGTTCTCTGAATTGGTTTTGAAATGCATCTAGGACATGTGCCTGTCTACTTGGTTTCCAAGCTTCACACTAGCCCTCTATGGCAGAGATCAGCAAGGCAGGGATATTTCTGACTTGTGGGTGACACAGTCTCCATGCCACTGCTGCACGGACATTGCTTCAGGCGGTGTGTGCATGCAGGGGCGTAACTGCTGTCAGGTAACGCTGTATGCATGTGCACAGATGTGGTCTTCAGAGCACAGGCTGCCAGCCTCTGGGCTCTGAGAGCTGTGGGGAGTCTTTTCGAGTAGCGGTCCATGTTATTTCCAGTTCCCTGTTTGCATCTCTGATGACTTGGAGAAGAAAAGGCATTTGGAAAATCCAGAGAACCAAACGGTGCCGAGACCAGGCTAGAGTTTTAAGTGTAGTCCGCAGCAGAGACCAGGATGGCCTTGGCTGAGACTTCCAGCTCCCCCAAAGCTTCTGGAGGCCTCTGCTCTGTGCCCTGGTTGCATCCAGGCTCTGAGCAGCAGGTCTGCAGTAACAGGATGCAGCCCACTTAGCTCCTCTAGGCCAGCAGAGCCCCCCATATGCTAAGTAGTTGGTCCTCCAGGAAAAGCCTCCATGTTCCTACTAATGCCCGCAGGGGACGCTCAGGCACCAAGTTGGCTTGGACAGAGACAAAGAGGAGAAAGCAGGCAGTGGATCACCCACACACAGGCAACATCATGGGGAGGGGAGGTGGCCAGCGTGCTGCAGAGCACGGCCACAGGCTTGCTTGACTTTTTGCGGTGTTTTAAAAGGGTGTGTGAGTGTGTGCGTGCGTGTGTGTGTGTGTGTGTGTGTGTGTGTGTGTGTGTGTGTTTGTGCGCGTGCGCACGTTTAGATCACAAAAAGGGGTTGGGTCCCTGAGAGCTGGAGTTTCAGGAGTTTGTGACCTGGGTGCTGGGCTTAGATCTTAAAATTAACTTCTGTTTAGAGAGGGTCTCACTCTGTAGACCAGGCTGGCCTCAAACTCACAGAAGAGATCTGCTTGCCTCTGCCTCCCAAGTGCTGGGATTAAAAGTGTGCCCATGCCTAGCTGAAAATTAACTTTACAGAAAGATGTATGTATGTATGTAAGTAAGTAAGTAGGTAAGTATGTATGTATGTATGTATGTGTATGCATGCATGCATGCATGTATATATGTGTGTGTGTGTGTGTGTGTGTGTTTTATGTATATTGGCGTTTTGTCTTCATGTATGTCTACACAGCAGAAGAGGGCACTGGATCCCACGGGACTGCAGCCATAGGTTATAAACTTCGATGTGGGAGCTGGGGATTGAACTCAGGATCTCTGGAGAAGCACTGAGTCATCCCCGAGCCCTCAGAACTCACTTCTTAAAATAAACAGTTGGACGGTATTTAAGCACTTCTCTGAATGGTAACCACCCCTCCAGTTCCAAAACACCAAACCATCCTAGAGCCGCAGCCCCCTGAGTGCCCTTGCCCCGCCCTCCTCTATTAACTGCGGCCTCCTCTGCAGGCAAAGCCACGCTGCACACCTCCTGGCTGGCCTTCTGCAGGCCTTCTCCTAACCTAATGCCACCGAGGCTCTGACAGCCTTGGTCTCCTGCAGTGGGGACACTTACTCAACTTTAGAAGCTACCTCTGAATGCTTCTGCGTGGGCCCCCTTCCCCGCTCACAGCCAGTGACAGCCCAGGCAGGCTGCCATCAAACCTCTTACACACTCAGCTGCTACACACACTCTTACAAGCAGCCGTCGACATCCCCCTGCGCCACAAAGCCTCAGTTGCACTCATTTCCCACAGCGCCCAGGAGCCTCAGCCTTCTGCTTATGTATTTTCAGTCTTTTATACGTACTCTTCGCATCTGTCAGTGACTGCACCATGGCAGCCAGTAACTTCCCATCAGAGAAACCATAAGCTCTTGCTAAAAATGAGTGTTTGCTGTGTGGAGTGTTTGCTGTGTGAAAAGATGGGTCCGGTGAAGATCTAAGCCTTCAGTATTTTCTAAGGATAACAAGGGGAAAGGGGAAAAAAGTGTGTGTGGGCCACAAAACCAAAACCATCCCACAGAACTCACCATGCCATCTGATGTCTCTTTCTTCAGATGTCCCAGGCTGCTGGATTTTTGCAGACCTGAAGTTCTAGAAACAGAGTAATGATAATCAGGATTAATAGAAAGCTCACTCTGGTGCCTGCATCTAAGCAGACCGTCTTAGAAGCAAACTAAAAACTGTCTGGAAGTTGAGCCTTGGAAATAAAAGACAATCTGGATCCAGGCAGACACTTATGTGCTTAAGTAAATTGCAGCGTTTAGTTCTGTAAGAGCAGGGTGGGTATCTGTCGTGCCAATAACACAAACTGTCCCACACATGTCACAGTAGCTGGAAAAACACTTAGGACTGCCCTGGCCGTACAGTGTTCTCCATGGACAGTGGCACTTACACATCTGTGCCAGGAACTTCATAGACACTCATGCCCTGATTAAATCTAATCTGCCTACTGAAAGAATGAAAATCTACTTTTCTTTCAAAGAGGAATAAATTTTCTGAATCTGGCAAAGCAAGTCACTTAATAGTTCTGATCAAAGCATAAGAAGCCAGGTTTTGTGGGGCACGCCTGTAATTTCAGTACTCAAGAGACGAAGTCAGAATTGTCTGAATATCTGAGATCAGTCTGGGCTAGCAAGATTAAGCCTGTCTCCAAAAATGAGAAAAAAAGGAGGGAAGGACAGAAATAATGAGGGGAGAAGGGAAGGTAAAGGGAAGGAAAGAGGAAAGAAAGGAGGCGGGAGGCAAGGAAGGACAGAAGGAGGTTAGGAGGCAGGGAAGGTGGGAGAGAGGGAAGGAAAGGGAGGGAAGGAAGAAAGGGAAGTGCACTAGAGGAATCCTTTATTACCACAGCAATGTATTTGCTAGCCTAGGAAGGCAGGAGGAGCCTGTAAATCAGAGAAAATTTCTCTTTCACATGATTAGTGTTCAGTTGTACACAGCTGGCGATGGTATTACTCAAAACTAGACGTGCAAATATAGGTCCAGTTTCAAAAAGCGGGGGACTGGAGGTGTGCCGGGGGGTGGGGGGGCTGAGTGTGTGCCGGGAGGCTGAGTGTGTGCCGGGGGGTGGGGGTGGGGGGCTGGGGGTGTGCCGGGGGGCTGGGGGTGTGCCGGGGGGCTGGGGGTGTGCCAGGGGGGCTGGGGGTGTGCCAGGGGGCTGGGGGTGTACGGGGGGGGGCTGGGGGTGTGCCGGGGGGCTGGGGGTGTGCCGGGGGGCTGGGGGTGTGTTGGGGGCTGGGGGTGTGCCGGGGGGGCTGGGGGTGTGCCGGGGGCTGGGGGTGTGCCGGGGGGGCTGGGGTGTGCCGGGGGGGGCTGAGTGTGTGCCAGGGGGCTGAGTGTGTGCCGGGGGGGCTGGGGGTGTGCCGGGGGGGCTGGGGGTGTGCCGGGGGGGCTGGGGGTGTGCCGGGGGGGCTGAGGGTGTGCCGGGGGGGGCTGGGGGTGTGCCGGGGGGGCTGGGGGTGTGCCAGGGGGCTGGGGGTGTGTTGGAGGCTGAGTGTGTGCCAGGGGGCTGGGGGTGTGCCGGGGGGCTGAGTGTGTGCCGGAGGGCTGGGGGTGTGTTGGGGGGCTGAGTGTGTGCCGGGGGGGCTGGGGGTGTACTTCAGTGCCAGAGTGTGCTTGGCATGTAAGGGCTGAGGCCTGACCCCAGCAACGCAGGATAAAAAAAGGAAGGCAAAGCAGAGAAACAGGCTGAAGAAGGAATGTGTTTACTCCAAAACAAAACAAAACAAACCGACTAGAACAACTATGCAAAGTTTAAAAGGCATCTCTGTGCATTTATGCAAGTTGTCAGTCGTACTGACTGCCCAAGCCACAAAGGGTCACAGAGAAACAGAAACATCTCATCCGAGCTCTGTTCTGAAAATAGGTTCTCCTGGCTGTTTCGGGGCTTTCCTAATCTAATGCAGACTTTGACTTGGACAGGCATTCGCATTCGTCCAGTTTATTAAACTGTAAGTGCAGAGAGCAGCCCCGCCAGCTCTCACGCTCTCTGGGATTCTTCTCTGTTGGAATAAAAACAAAGTACTAATCGGCACAAAAATGAAACGAAAGTGCTGAACTTCAAATGAAATCTGATGAGGGAGACTAACAATCTGCAAACACTAGGTGCGGGATGTGGGGGAACAGACCCCCACTTTTTGAAGCCTTGAGCACACCTCACATTCAACAACATATGACTTACGAAACACCATCACACAGCGAGACTTCAGCAGCAGCATCCAGGCCTGCTTTTCCATCACTGAAATATATTTTTAAAAAAGCACTCGTTAATGTCATGAACTGAAAACCACACAGACATTGCTGGGCTTACAATGGTGAAGTCCCAGAGAGCCCACAGGAAGCTCAAATCAGTGTTGAGTTAAAAGTGTATTTTGAAGCCGGTCATGGTGGCACACGCCTTTAATCCCAGCACTCGGGAGGCAGAGGCAGGCAGATTGCTGTGAGTTCACGGCCAGCCTGGTCTACAAAGCGAGTCCAGGACGGCCAAGGCTACACAGAGAAACCCTGTCTCAAAAAACCAAAAAAAAAGTCTCTTTGGCTTAATCTACCAAAAACACAGCTTGGTCTGGTCTACCTTGTCCGTATTTATGGCACCCTACTAGCCTATAGCTGGGCAAAATCTCTCCCACAAAGGGCGTGTGACTACCTTATACCTATCAAAAACTATAGCAAAAATGAAACATGGCAACACTTACAGCAAAAAAAAAAAAAAAAAAAAAAAAAAATCACAGGTCAGGCTACCATAGGTAGGGCTGTCTGTATATAAGTCAACAGAAATGTTTTTTAAAAAAAATAGTGCAAAGAAAACTATTTCTACTTCTAAACATGTTCTTAAGCCTAATTCAGGTTTAGGCAATTTATTTGAGAATTTTCTGGCAAAACATGTTTGCCTATGGAGAAAGGACCATGCCCCTGTTGTGTTGACTCCACACACCAAGTGTGCCTGCCCTGCTTTTCACCTTCTTAACAGTGAACCCAAGCTCCTTAGAGGCCGCTACCATCATCCCTCTGTCTATAAATCAGTGTGACGCGCCTTTAGTTTTGGTTGCTCTATTTCTCTGCACATTTATATTAGCAACGTTAGTTCATAAATTACATACTTCTCTTCAAATGAAGTCTCGGGCTGGTCAGTAGGCAACGTGGATATTTCAGAAGTTTCCACACTCATAGACTGTGGCAATAGTGAAGGGGCCGAGGCTTGAAGGATGCTGGTGTGAAACTGAAAAGAAAAAAAAAGTAAGTAAAAAGAAAATCAGTCAACAAGCAAAACACAGGCCACAAAGTAACAAAACATACCAGAATTGGTCCACCTAATATACATCTGTGCTTAGAATTCTGTCCTTGTGTTTATAAAAGTCAGTTCAGAACAGAAACACCTGGAAAAGAAGTGTTAGTGAGAGGAAACACTGTGGAGAAAGGGGATTAAATTTGGTTCTAAGATAGCAAGTATCCTGAATAAGAAAGTTCCTTACACCACAAGAAGTGCTGGGTTCCGATGATGTAAACAGCCGTGGCGTGCCAGCACCAAGGCACAGGCTCCTCAGCATGAGCACAGGTAAAGCAAGCACTGCACCCATCCTTACGTCTACCACAAGCCTAACACACAGCAGACAGCGTGCTGGTTAAAGATTGTTCAATGTGTGAACAAGTCGGCAACACTCACGTACCATAACTGACGAGCAATGCACTAATGTCGGTTAGAATGCACTCTGGTTACCACTAACAGCAACACTGTGGAAACAGTGAAATGTGGGCACCATTTTCTCAAAGACCTCTGGGTCCTGGGGCTGGAGCCCTAGGCTTTCTAATACTGAGGATTTCTGGTAATGTGTGACAACTGGGGCCCAGAGTGTGATCAGCATGGGGACTTGTTGGTCTGATGTATTTTGATGCTAATTAATAAAAGGCCATTACACAGGGGCAGGGCAAATGAGCTAGGCATAGCTAAGGTTCCCCGGGTTGGGGAGACAGAGAGGATCCTGGGAAGAAGGAGAGGAAGAGAGACATGAGGAGAAAAAGGCTGCACCATCATGGGTGAGGTGGAGGAGAAGCACATGGCCGGTGTGGATGGAGGATCTGGCCCAGATGAAGAACATTTGCAAGTATATGGGATTATGGATGGGAGGCAGCATGGTAGAAATTATTAGAAGCAGACGGCATGGGACTGGGGCAGGCACTATGGGAAGTAGTTTAGAGGATTAATGTCTGCCCTGCCTCAGGTTAACTATGGCTATTTTAAAATATAACATCTGTTTGTGTCTTGATTGATTGCTAGCAGGTTAGAAAATGCTGCTGTAACAATAATTATAGGCCTGATAATAAACATTATTAGGCTGTACTGGTAAATTAGCAACAACAGGAGCTCACAAAGAAAACACTTTACAATTATTCAGTGAAGTCCAAGCCAGCCGATCACTGGGCCCGTCATTTAATTATGTGCAGTGTGGGCCAACAACGTCAGTGTCTCACACCTAGCTATGTTCCCAGCCACACTTCTTACTTCCTTTCCTCTCTATACTTTTTGCTAATAATTTTTAGATTAAAATTTAATATTAATATTCCCCCTTTCCCTTTCTATCCCCAGCCCCCCTAGTATCTTCCTTTGCTTGATCCCCTAACTCATGACCTCTTTTTCTAACTCTCTGTTTGGTCACAGTCGTCTATGTAGCCCAGGCTGGCCATGAGCTCAGCCGCTGATGAGATTACAGGTGTGCACCCAGCACTCCTGTACTGCCTAGCTGCTTACTCCTCGGTGAGCCTGGTAGGCAAGACACGTGGTGAACACACACACGCCTGCGCCAACTACTCAGCAACAATTCGCGTTAGCCACACACTACACCACACACGACCAGGTCTGCCTCTGAGCTCCTAGGAAGCAATGAACCCCACTCTGAGTTTCGCCTGTTACTGAGCACTGGCACCATGGAAGCCCAGAGCATGTCAAGTCCTATCACTGTAAAATAGGGTTCTTTTCTATGCCCCTCCCCCGGGTTGGTGTGAATCTTTACAGTCAACGCTAGGTTAATCTCCTTAGCACTCACCCATGTTTCCTGAAGGACAACTACCTCCCTAGACTCCTAATCATGGGGAAAATACACTAACACACAGGCATGTGCTCTTGATTTCTTTCTCAAACTTTAAGGTTTTAGTTTCAACTTTAATTTCTTTTCTCCTGGTTTTCTTCAAACTAAAACTGAACTCCATCACTTCTCATCACACCATTTTTATTCAGTCTGGAGCAATTGCTTATGAAAACCAAACACCATTAAACTGGAATTCACAACGGCTGGGGGAAGAATAGTTAAGAGCACTGGTCGCTCTTCCAGCAGTGCGGGTCAGGACGCCTGTTAACTACAGTTCTAGGGGATCTGTCGCCCTCTTCTGACCTCTTTGGGAACTGCGTGCAGGCAGTGTGTGTGTGTTTGTGTTTGTGTGTGTGTGTGTGTGTGTGTGTGTGTGTGTGTATGCATTTTTGTAATAAAAACAAACTTTTAAACTGAGGCATGTCGCAAAGACTCTGCATTCACTTCTGTATACTCTACTCTCTAAACATAGCACACTTGTTGGCTGTCGAAGGTCATCTTTTTGGAAGGCTGAGCCATAGGATCACCAAAGACCTACGCTGGCCTGGACAACAAAGAGAGCCTCTGTCTCAAAAGGAAACAGGGTTTTTTTGTTGTTGGAGGTGGGTTTTTTCCCCTTTCAATACAAATGTATTTAGCAAGAAGGGAACATCCCCCCATTCCTATTTCATAATTAATATCTTGATTGATGAACATTATTCTCCAGCATTTAAGTGTGTAATGTTAGCTGTTTTCTCATTGAATTAATTTTCATTCAATTCGGCTTTTATTGCTCAGGACTGGCCGTGTGGGTCAGTGTAGAGTACTTATGCCCAGTACAGCAAAGTACTAGAAAGAGAGTCATCACCAAACACGACTGGTCCACTATGGGGCTATCAACAACAGACACCAGAGGGGAGAGCAGGAGAGGAGAGCCGCGAAAGGAAGGAAGCGGCTGTTCAACACAGGATGGCCGCGGAGTTGAAGACGACGGCCCCAGCTCCCAGTCTCTCCAGACAGCAACTACTCTAACATTTAAGGTGACTTCCAGACAAGGACCAATCTGTACTTGGGGATCCAGGACGCCTGAGGCAGAGGAGGGCTAGAACAAGCAGCAGCTGTCCCAGCAGCCCTTCGAGGAGCCTGGGGGCGAAAGGCTACAAGGAAGGCGTGGGCAGGCTCTCACCTAGTGTGGTAGACTAGATTCTTAGGGTAGGTAGACTAGACTGTTAGAGGTAATGTGAACAGGCACAGCGGGGGACAACAAAAGGCACTTTACAAAGCAGAGACAACACTAATTCAGAAATATTTAGAGGGAGCTGGGCATGTTGGCACATACCTTTAATGCCAGCACTGACAAGGCAGAGGCAGGAGGATCTCTGAGGTCAAGGCTAGCCTGCTCTACTGAGTGAGGTCCAGGACAGCTAAGGCTACAGAGAGAAACCCTGTCTCCAAAAAACCCAATACACCACCACCACCAAATACTTAGAGAGAAGAGGAAGCTGACTTGGACAGAAGAGCCTCCAATACAGAGTGACACCTGTCTAGTGGGTTGGACTGTTATGGACCAGGGACAGCCAATGCCTCACTTCCCCCTCTTCACAGCAGCTACCCTGTTCCTGACCCGCCACGCATGCTGGGTGTGCGGGGACAGATAACTTGTTTTGTTAGGCTCCCAGCTCTGCACGCTGTTTGGGATGATACCCTAGGAACAACCTGAGGGGCCTCCCCTGCACATCAACCTGAAAGGACGGTGGCTCCTGGGAAGGACATCTGGGGAGCTGTGGAGAAGGGAAGGCTGCACTCATTCTATACATGAGAAGGTATAAACTGGTTTACCCAGGAGGGGAATCAGTGACTGTTCCCAAAATGGCCGCAGCCCATCTCGTTCCACGTGCTCTTGCATGGACGTCACTTAGACCTGACAGGCAGCGTCTGCTAGAGTCTGGCTGCCCTGTGATTGCAGCAGAGACGCTGATGGTGCTGAGTTACAGGTGATGCAGACCTGCCTGGTCTTCTCAGGGTGCTCTCACCACAGAGCTGTGAGGGAGCTGAGCAGTCACAGGGAGTCCCAGCCAGGGGACAGCGGAGGTCCCAGCCAACAGGCTGCCTCCACAACTAGACACTGCAGTGAGAAGCCTCCTGCTGCCCCTGAGCTGAGCACACAGAGGGGAGGGTTCCTGCTGCCTCTGCCCACCCTGCAGACTCCTCAGGAAGATGACAATCCAGCCCCAGCTTGGTGCTGATGGACAGTAGGTGATAAACAGATGTTCTTGAGCCTCGATGAACAAAAATTAATAAAGACTTCTGCCCTCCACTGCTTTTTCCAAGTCTAAAAACTGTGAGTCATCAGAAACGACAAAACTAGACTTGCATATACAATCTTACTTACCCTCTCCTGACTTATTTGTATTTAGTTTTTAGAAAACAGACTCTATAATCTCATACTTTAGGGTAGCTGCCTCAAAGCTGCTCATGTTTGTTTTGAGACTGGGATCCTTTTAGGCTACTCACAAACTTCCAAGAAATTTGCCTCTTCAACAACTGAAATTTACAGTACATGCCAATGTGCCTGCCTTGTTTTTAAGTGCGTTTTATAAGCAATGTTGACTTTGTCCAAAGCATTTATTAAAAAGAGGCGAGTAATGGTGCTGGGAAAAGAACCCACGTCACATGGCATTGGAAAGTACACAACAGTGAACACACGGCCCCTCCAACGGAAACAGCATGCCACCATCCCGTCTGTACCTCTTCTGGCGCACCCGTGCTGAGGGGGTCCCTGCTGGGAGACCCCACCCCTGGCGTGGAAGAAGTACTTCTGTCCAGGTCACTAAAGCCCTGCACATCCAACAAGGTGGAGATGGAGCTGGAGTGGAACAGAGCCTCACAGTCGCCGTCCTGGCCTGGAAGAGAAGAAGCAGACGCTGCTGCAGTCCATGTTTGGAAGAAGAGTGGGAATTATGCCGTAGTGCCAGTGCAAAGCGCGCGCGCGCACACACACACACACACACACACACACACACACACACACGAGTCATTTGTTTTCCTGCTGTCATATGTAAATGAGCAAAACAGAGCCTAGGATAGAGCATCTTAAACTGTAAGCAACTAAGTCCCAGGACCCAGGCCACAACAAGCACCCACCAGTGGTACTGATGGGGGGAGTCAGGTTTCAAACAGAATCGACACAAAAGATGTTTTGTTTTGAAAGTAAATTTACTTTAAGAACCCACGGTACTTTTGTTTTTAACTTTCAGGCTTTAAAAATATTAGCTTAGCCCTGTTTGGTGAATCATAACTTTAATCCTAGCACTCAGAAGGTGAGAGCAGATGAGTCTGGAGTTCAAGATCATCCTCAGCTACACAGCAAGTTCAGGGCCAGCCTGGGCTACTTGAGACCCTATCTCAAAAGTCAGTCTGTCTACCAACCATCCACCACCTACCCACCCACCTATCTACCGCTGTTCCTGTCTACCCCAGCACAACCATCTAACTCACCATTTAAGCCTTTTATTTCTTGTCACTGGTGTGCTTTGGAAAATACACAAAGAGAAAATTAGGATAAAAGAAAAGAAAAACGACAGTGGATCCTTCAAAGGATCCTCTTATGCCAGTCTAAAGCAGAAAAACCCTAACAGAAAAAAGAAACGAAATATCCATCAAAGCACTGAGTTTGAAGTTTTAGCAGCAGTCAAGGGGTAAAGGATCCCCTGCAGAACACAGATCCACTCTCTAAGTAGTGCCAACCAGCAAACCATGTACTCATCTAAAGACTTTAAATTCTCTTGGTTTTTTTTCTTCTCGTTAAAAAACAAACAAACAAAAAAACCTGTTTTGCTATAACATAGACCAGGATGGCATCAAAGTCAAGGTCATCTTGACTTAGCCTCTCATGCCCAATTAAACCATAATATTATAAGATTTCTTTTTTCTTTTTCTTTTTTTCCGTTGTTTTGTTTTGGGTGTTGTTGTTGTTGTTTTCAAGACAGGGTTTCTCTGTGCAGCCCTGGCTGGCCTGGGCTCACAGAGATTCAGCTGCCCCTGCCTCCCAGGATCACAGGCATATACCACCACACCTGGTTTGATTGGCTTAATTTTCATTTATGTGTGTATGTATGCCATGTATGTGCACGTGTCCACAGAGGGCAGCAGAGGGTGCTGTTTGGAACTGCACTGGGGCTGCTGGGAGCCAGACTCCAGTCCTCTGCAGGAGCAGCCAGTGCTCCTAACCGCTGAGCAGTGACTCCAGTCCCTGGGCACAACTTTTAAACTGAGGTTTTACTGGCATTTTATCCTAACTTTATTAGACGTTAAGTGCTTCCTAGAGCTTTGTGAAGAGTAGCTAAGCAAACACAGGTCACGGGGAGAAGTCTCTTCCCTGTGCCATGATTTCTATGACTTGTGAAACCTGCCCTGCCGCATCTGATCTCCACCTACGCCACGGGGACTGCAGAGGCTCCGCAGGTCGGTTGGTGCCTGCCATGTAACCTTAAGGACGAGAGTTTGGGTCTCCAGCTGCGACATAAAAGGTAGGCGTGGGCTGGTGAGGTAGCCCAGAGGTTAGGAGTACACACTGACTGGGAAGACCTCGATTTGGTTTCTGTCCCTAAACTACACAGCTTACAACTGGCCGGTAGCTCCGGCTCCAGGGATCTGATGCCTGCATACATATAAGCACACACGTGCACATAAATAGGAAACAAATCTTTGGAAGGTAGCATGGTGGTCTATAGCCTTAGCACTGGAGATGTAAAGAGGCAATCCTGGAATCTGGCCAGTAGGCGCACTCCCGCATTGGTGAGAACTCTCTTGGGAGGGCCAGCGACACGCTTACGGGTTACCCTTGGTGTGGCTCATGGAGTGTGGCAGACTTTATCAGTCCTTATAAACAAAACAGATAATACCCACTGTTATTTATTCATTTGTTTGTTTTGACGCTCCTGAGCCCAAAGCCGAGGCTTTTCTTTTGATCTGTGAATTCACCAGAATTAAAACTTCTGAGAGTGCAGCTCGGTGGCAAAGCGCTTGCCTAGGTTCACATGAGGCAGATCCCAAGCACTAGTAAATTAATTTTAAAAATAAAATGTAAAATTCTTGAGTATTTCACAATTATCTCACCGCTGGCTGGTTTTTATGTCCACTTGAGAGTGGCTAGAATCATTTAGTAAGAGAAGCTATCAACTGATGAGAGGCCCCGACCAGATTAGGCTGTGGGAAAGCTTGTGGGGCATGTTCTTGGTTAGCAATTAATGTGGGAGGGCCCAGACCACTGTGGGTGGTGCCAACCCTGCGCTGGTGGTTCTGAGGTGTGTAAGGATGCTGAGCAAGCCATGGGGAACAAGGCAGTGAGCAGCATCCTCCAGGTTCCTGCTGTGACTTTCCTTAGTAGTGGACTGTGAAAAGGAATCGTAAGCTGAAATAAAGGCTTTCCTCCCCACGCCGCTCCATCACAGCAGAAGAAACCCTAACTAAAATACTACTCAAAAGACGTGTTTTCAGTGCTTATCATTTTAGGGTGACCACGTGTTCACAGTGAGCAGGCACCTAACACTGCTTGTTTCACACAGCCCTGGTCTTCTTGTGTGTGAGTCATCTGCAGGTAAGGCAGAAGAACTTCATGCATCTGAGGAAGAACTCTCAGCCCTGGGCCACCCTGATGAACAGTACCGTCGCCTGCCTGGCAGCGAGAGCCCAGGTGTCTACCTCTGTGACTTCTTTCCCTTCGCTTCATGCCCACCATCTAATTCAGCATATCACAGCTGTAATCTGCCCGGTCAGTTCAGGTCCACCGGGACTCACAGTCACAGTATCTTTAAGAGTCCTTTGATTTGCTTCCCGGGCTCTAGATACTGGTGTCCCTCATAGCCCCCTTCTGGCAAAGGGCACCCTGCCGACTTGTTACTCAGCCCTTTACCCAGTCCTGGGGTGTAGCTCAGTGCTAGAACATGCCTCGCTTGTCCAAGGCCCTAGGTTCAAGCCCTGAAACAGCGGTTCTCTTTTCAATTTTTTAAAAAAAGGTTTATTTATTTATGTATACAGCGCTCTGGCTGCATGTACACCTGCTGACCAGAAGAGGGCACCAGATCACATTACAGATAGTTGTGAGCTATGGTTGCTGGGAATTGAACTCGGGACCTCCAGAAGAGCAGCCACCGCTCTTAACATCTGAGCCATCTCTCCAGCCCCTAGGACAGTGGTTCTCAACCTGGGGGTTAAACAGCCCTTTCACAGTGGTCACATATCAAGTATTTACACTACAATTCGTAACATTAGCAAAATGACAGTTATGATGTAGCAACAAAAATGAGTTTATGGGTCGGGGTCACCACAACATGAGGAGCTGTATTAAAGGGGGACAGCACTAGGAAGGCTGAGAACCGCTGCCCTAGGACTAACAAGGCAAAGCAAAGCGTCACTGGAGTCCCTGCACTTGTTAACCAGCAGATGCCCAGCCTGGCCTGGCCCTACTGAGATCCTCTCCCGTGAGCACGCCACACCCTCCGCACCGCGCACAACTTTCCAGCCAAGCTGGCCTTTCTTCCGAAGCACTGAGGCTCTTTACCCGTGGCTGCAGCTCTGGCCCTAGAACGCTCTTCTTGGAGCTCCTCACCTACAACGCGCTCATGAGCCTGAGTGCTTCCTGACGGAACAGCTGCCCAGCACTGCTGTCAACTGTGAGTGAGCCGCCAGATCTGGGGTAACGCACATGAACGACGAGGGAAACTGAGGCTAAGCGTGTAAGTCCTTGGCTGGCTAACATCAAGTGGCGCAGGAGGCTTCCAGAGAGGCATTCTACTTTATTACCTTGGGCCAGAACTGCCGGGTCCTGCATTTTCCTGTACCTGCTCAGGCACTGCCGGAGGTCTTCTATCTTGCGGTCCTGTGAATAAAACAGGGCATCAGCACTGCTGTGCTCTTAAAGCAGTAGAGGTAAGTTAACCCGTGAATGTGTACAATATTTGAGGACTAGTGAAAGTGGCAATATCTGCATCTTCTCAGTGTGTATCGGAGACACAGAAACAATCTTAGAGAAAAGAATCTTAGAGATTCTTTTACTCGCCATCTCTACAAACAAAACTGATGTGACAGCATTTAACAAAAAAGTAAAAAAAAATCAAGGCCCAGTGAGATAGTTCAGTGGGTGTGGCAAGTAGGCGACAAGCCTGCTGACTAGCGTTTGACACCAGTGGATAAAATTCTAGAGTTCAGCCCCAGCATCGGCACAGAAGCCGGGCATGGCTGCAGTGTGGCTGCTTCCCCACAGCACTTCTGGAGTTGGGAAGAGGTGGAGGTGGAGCGGGGTTCCCAGAGCCTGCTGGCAGCCAGTCTAGCTCGAGGGGTAAGCTCCGGGCTCACGGGCTCTGACATAAGGGACAACATGTGACATCAACCTGACCTTGACTTCCAGTTGTCATATGCAGGAACCTGTGTGCAACACACACACACACACACACACACACACACACACACACACACACACACACACACACCTCTCTCTCTCTCTCTCTCTCTCTCTCTCTCTCTGGATGAGAACGAGAGGAAACAGTAAAGACATAAAGCAGACGAGCAAGTATTGGAGAAGGTGTAATGAGAAAGAGTAACTATCTATCTCTTGGGCATTTAGTCTTTCTGGGACATGTCCCTTTCCCTTTGTTCCAGTCACTGAGGGACACAGGAAGGAGCAGTCCTGACGTTATAGGCTTAACCCAGTGGTTCTTAGGCAGCCAAGATCAGGTGAGGTCAGTGTTGAGGAGGACACTGTCCCAGGGGCAGCAGCATCTCTGCTCCTGGGAGGATGAAGGCCAAATATGGGTGAGGAAAGCTGACCACAGCCAAGAGCCCTCGAGACACAGGCACCAGGCCATTGCACTGGAGACAAAGGCGGGGTCCAGCAATGACTCCGGGCCTGGCTTGTGTCTGTCCTCTATCACGTCACCTCTCAGGGAGGGCAAGGCAACTCTAGAAGTCAGGAATATAAAGAAAGTAACTCTGGTGTCACATCAGTGCATACGTCTGTGGAGTTGGAGCCCCACCCTTCAGAATGTACTGTCTCTCCTCTCATCGGAATATAAAGCAGTCCTATGGCCTGAATAGTTTCTAAATTCCAAAGGGGAAAGCGGGCGTGAGGACTTCAGTGGAACCTGGGCTGCTCGCCTCTCTACTCTGTGCACAATCAGGAGGGAGAGACAAGGAAGGTCCCTGAACGTCACGGGAGTCGTATGACTGTGTCCTGTCAGCCGAGGGAACTCAGAGAACTGCACGGAACAGTCAAAGCAGTGCTACAGAGGGTAAACAAAGCGGTGACAGCTGAGTTTCACTTGGTACCTTTTCTTCATTTGCTGCCATCAGGGACTCCACTGCCTTTTTCATTTTCTGGACTTCAATGTCTGAAAAGGAGGCAACATCATTAGAAGGTGCTTCAGCTAACCTGTGCGAGAAGCCGCCTGCTCTTGGTAAACATGGCAGTGACTCTTTTCGGGGACAGTAAGAGACAAGCACTTCCTACGTCACCACAGTGTCACAGACGGACACAGCAGGGCCCCCCCTTTAGACACTGAAGATGAAATGTGTGGCAGCAGCAGAGACAGCACTGAATTCTCAGAACAGGAAGCCATGGGCAGTGGGTGAGAGCGACGGATGGTATCACAGTGACCAAGGACAAGGGACAGTGCTCGGTCATCACCAAGCTGCCAAGGCCACGGGGAGAGCCTGAGCAATGTGGTGTTGGCATGGGAGCCATGCTGAGAAGCCAGCTGTAGTTCCACAGGAGGGAGCGTGCCTTGCTTCATCGATAAGCCTCATTTCTAATGCTGCTTCAAAACAAAAATCAAGACATAACAGCTACTGTGTGCACAATGTGGCTTCCTCAAAATCAGATAACCAAACACACAAGTGCTATTTTAATAAAAACGAACATTTTAAACTCCAAAGTAAACGCACAATTAAAACATGGAAACAGGAAAATTATTCAGCTAAAGTTACCTGCTTTTGAAAAGGAAAAAAATATAGTAACTAAAAAAAAAAATCTCACTGACATGTTTTCAAGTAGAAAATTGTTGTTCCTTTGTTTGCTTGTTTGTTTGAAGCAAGCTCCCTTAACCAAGTAACTCACTGTGGTCAATTAAGGATTTATCTCTGTGTGGCATTAAATAGGCCGGGCTCCGTAAAGCTCCTAATGTAGACCTTAGCTCAACAATGAAGTTCAGAGCAGACAAAGTGAGGTGCACCACGAGCTCCAGTGTGGTACCATTTAGAGCTGAGGACAAGCAACTTCTCTTTTGGACCTCCGTCACCGGCTCCGTCACCGGCTGGAGAGAGTGTGCGCTTTCTGAGCTCGCTCCTCTGTGTCCTGCTGCACTGGGGAGTGAACGGGGCGCAGGAAAGACTTCCTCCTTGTTTTCTGGCCTGCCTATCTAGCCTGTTTTGCACGCCGAGAAGAAACGAGAGGCCTGTTGATGAAGCGGCCGCACTCTGGTTGAGAGAACGTTTGAGACATGCAAAGAACGAGGCGGCTCTGCCGGCGAGCGAGAAGCCAATGGAAATACACTAAAACCTTACTTTTCTCTTTCAGCTTCTTTTTAATATTTTCATCTGCACAGAAAAACCCATCAGACTGGAAGTTAGCATCTACTACAACAAAACTGTGGTAAAAGTACTAGTATGTACTTGGTTTCCTTTCACCTAAGCGCTAGGACTCTAATCTCACAAATAAGCCAGAACATGACGCCCTCCCCGGAGACTCCGACTGGCAGTGCTGCAGCCTCGGGAAGAGCTGCCGTGCAGTCAGTGAGCCACGGCCGAGCTCCGCCCTTCCGCACCCGCTGTCTCTGTGTGACAAAGTTAGACCTCAGGGCCAGACAACCATGATGTGGACTGGCTACTGTCACACATGTCAGTTTAATGCCCAGTCCACCTGACTGCATGCCAACTGAGCAGGCAAGTCCAACATCACTGAAATAGTGTGTCCCCCGTTCAAGGAGCTAAGTCCACTGCTGACGCAGACAGGATCAGGATCAGATCAGACTGCCATGAGGTTTCTAAACCCTTGAGTTCAGACCCTGAACTTAGCTGGTCCCATAGTGACAACAAGCAGTTCAGACTGGTTCCAGTCCCCGATTCTGTGTGGGCAGCACCCCCAAATCATCTCCAGCCCACGTGTACTCCTGAAGTGTCCATTCTATTGGTAAAGTCTAAAGGGAGACTAGCACTAAGGCTCAGCGATGCAGCATGGGATTCGCAGATTTAATCCTGAAACTGTTCTATTTCTGAATGTTATAAATTCATTTTACGTATATCAAAATACAGGAAGGAAGACCTATTTCTTTAAGGCTTGACAAATTGAGTTTTCTGATGGATAAAGAAATAATATAAAATGCTACTTGTTTCCATAAGCAAGCTCCAGCAAGTGGAATCTATCTGTCCAAATGAGTCGGAAGTTGCTCTG
The DNA here is from genome assembly GCF_964271855.1 of Acomys minous. NCBI lineage: Eukaryota > Metazoa > Chordata > Mammalia > Rodentia > Muridae > Acomys > Acomys minous. The sequence goes on from NC_140500.1 coordinate 3,082,518, forward strand.
GTGTCCAGCTTCATGGCTCTTTACAACATGTATACGTACATATGTAGATACGTACATTTTTTCTAGTATTGCCAGCTTTTATACAAATTATATTTCAAGACTTGAAAAAAAATAATTGAGGGTTGGAGAGATGGCTCAGTGGTTAACAATGCTGGCTACTCTTCCAGAGGTCATGAGTTCAATTCCCAGCAACCACATGGTGGCTCACAACAACCATCTATAATCTGATTTGATGCCCTCTTCTGGCCTGCAGGGGTACATGGAGGTGGAGCACTGTATACATAATAACTATTAAAAATAAATAAATAACTGAGTCAGGGCCTTCCTCTGTCACCTGGGCTGGCGCCCAACCTTCTGCTTGCGTTTCTACATGCCAGACCTGCAGCTGCGCACTACTGGCCAGATCCAAATGTAAGTCTTTGAGAACACGTGTCGCTGGAGTTGTTTTCTGCTGTCCAGCACCAGCTCCTCTCCTGTGCTTTGAAGGACTTGAACAAGAACTGGGGCGTACCTTGCTCGAGGGCTTCAGCCCCTTCTCCTTTCACCCTGCACAGCAGCCTCTCCTGCAGCCTCTTCACTTCACACTCCTTCTCTTCCAGCTGCTCCTTTAAAGACGCCAATTCATCCTGCAAGTTGTAAGTTCATTTTAAAGCAGCAGACTATTGCAGAAGAGGGATACTCATAGAGCACACAGCTCTTTATAGCAATGCTTGGGGCTGTGGGAATGACACAAAAACCCACAAAAACTTACACAGGAGCCGGGCGTGGTGGCGCACGCCTTTAATCCTAGCACTCGGGAGGCAGAGGCAGGCGGATCACTGTGAGTTCAAGGCCAGCCTGGTCTACAAAGTGAGTCCAGGACAGCCAGGGATACACAGAGAAACCCTGTCTCAAAAAACCAAAAAAAAAAAAAAAAAAAACTTACACAGGAACACAAATTAGACAGGGGCGATGGCAAACACTACTCATATAAGTAACTTGTAATGATTACAGTGTAACTGTTTCAAGTTCTTGAGCAAAGGTAAGGAGAAACTGTTTCAGGTATAAGCTCTGTCTGCGTTAAATCCAAAGTCTCACCAAGTTAGTCAAAGGTGAAGAACATAGTCGGATACTTGCCATAAAAGCAAAATAAAACTCAAAAACGCTTGCTCAGCTTCCTCAGATTTAGAGGTGAGCCTCGTGGTTCTGGCACGGCCACTGGGCTCCAGCAGCCTCAGGGAGGGCACTGAGGGAGACTGTGGCCATACCATGAGGTAGAGTCCACCCTCATCAGGAGAAGGCAGACTCCGCAGCAACGGAAAGGGGATCTAGAAAGCCAGGACGTAAGTCTTCCTTTTGAAAGGACGTATCCGCAAAAGCTTCTGAAGCCTCTGATGCATTTGTTAACACTTCACTTATTTTTTAATAATTTATTTATTTTTATTCTATGTGCCTGGGTGTCTTGCCTGCATGTATGTCTCTGGGAGGGTGTCAGGTCTTGGAGTTGCAGGCAGTTGTGAGCTGCCCTGTGGGCACTGGGAATTGAACCCCGGGTCCTTTCGAGGAGCAGTCAGTGCTCTTAACCACTGAGCCATCTCTGCAGCCCCGACACTTTAAACTTTCAGTTTTGCTTTAGAAAGTACTAGTTTTAGCAAATTCATATTTCGAAGGCTGCCATCTGTCACAGGAACCCGAGCTGCGCAATAACAACACGTGCCTTTCATTCAGTGTGGCGTTTACCCTCGGAATCTTCATTCAGCTATCTGTACTGGCAGTGTTACGAAAAACCCACCCAGGAGGCCAGGCTGGCTCTGAGCCCCTGACTCTGGTAAAGATAGAGTCAAGTTCAGGAAGTCTCGGCAGCCTGAAATGGAATTCTTGCACAGGTGAACTTTTAACGAGTATTTTATGATGCTTAGGGATCAGATAGTTTAAGAAATAAATGTATAAACTAATGCTTTTATATTTTACTTGTTCATTACTTACATTAGTGATCCCACTGTCTCTTTAATGAGGGTGCCATGTATATTTTTTAAAAGATTTATTTATTTAATATACAGCATCCTGCCTGCAAGTAATACCTGCAGGCCAGAAGAGGGCACCAGATTTCACCGTAGATGGTTGTGAGCCACCATGTGGTTGCTGGGAATTGAACTCAGGAACTCTGCAAGAGCAGCCAGTGCTCTTAACCTCTGAGCCATCCCTCCAGCCCCAGGGTGCATGTATTTTTAACAGACAGGTGACACAGATGCACACAATGAATGCACATGCTACTGAGAACACCATCACAGCAAAATGACACATGCCGGAAGGCAGCATGCCACGGGGCTCCCACCAAAGTCTACTGCACCTTCAGCGGCTCCCACTTTTGCTCCATCCGCTGCTTTTCATACTGCATCTGACCCACCTTGATTTTCATGCTGGAAAGTTTAGCCATTAAGGACTGGTAGAGAGACAGAGGGGTGAGAGAAAACGAGGCAGAGAAAGACAAGCTGAGTAACCGAGGAAACAGCACCCACTCATAGAGAAGGTTAGCTAACTCAGAAAGGACAGGCTGTGCCCTGGCAGACACTCAACCCTGCGCTGACTGAGAGCTCTGGCATGTAAGCTCAGCATCTCCAGCTTGAGAGAGACACCAGTTACTTGTAAGATATGTTTGCTATCGTGTACAGTTGGGAAACACTTTTCTTATGATACTGCTCACAGGATGATATGCCATGTTTAAAAATTATTGTTTTTTCCAGAGAAACTTACTTTAGTTGACTTAAGCTTTTTCTCATACTGAAGTCTTTCACTGTCCATTTCACTGACTTTTAACCTCAAATCAGTGATCTCTTGGATTAGCCCCTGTTTAAAAAAAAAAAAAATTAGTTAGAGAAGGGCATAGCAAAAGAGCAGCCAGAAAGCACTAAGCCAGCTCAGCTCCTTGGATATGAGTTAAAGAGGACCAGTCCCAACAAAGGGAGATGCGGAGAAATCCATCCCTCACAGGCAAAGCACACTTCCACTAAAATACTAACTTCAGGAGAGATGGATGGCTCAGAGGTTAAGGGCATTGACTGCTCTTTTCAAAGGTCCTGAGTACAATTCCCAGCAACCACATGGTGGCTCACAGCCATCTATAATGTGATCTGATGCCCTCTTCTGGCCTGCAGGTGTACATGCAGACAGAGCACTGTATACATAACAATAAATAAAAAATCTTAAAAAAAAATACTAACTTCAGTTTCCAGGCCCTCTGCCCTCAAGTGCTTATGAAAACAAAAACGTGGCCATAACTGACTAGGAAATGCTGTCCTTGGAATCCTTGGACCAGGTCCCCAGTGTGGAGCTGGAAGGTTTGTGGAACCTTTAAGTGGTAAAGCCTGCATGGAGATCCTTGGACCATTAGGAGCATGCCCTTGAAGGAGACTTGGGGACCCTGGCTCCTTCTCTTTTCTGCTTCCTGGTCTGCCATGCATTTCATGATAATGTCACTCAATGCTAGCTCAAAGCAACGGGGCTTGCCAATCATGAGCTACCATCTCCAAAACCATGGGTTAAAATAAACTGTGTCTTTATAAGCTGTCTTGGGTATTAGTGATGGGTCCTAGCTTTCTTCCTGTTGCTGTGATAAAGCACTATGACCAAAAGCAGCTTAGGGGGAAGAAAGGGTTAATGTAGCTCACATCACTGAGGGAAGCCAGGGTAGAGGCTGGAAGCCAAGGAATGCTGCTCTGGCTCCCTCAGTGGCTCCCTCACCTGGCTAGGCCCACATAGTGCAGGGGCTGGAGGCCCCGCAGAGGCTGGACCAGCTCCTCACAGGCGTGTCCACAGGCCAACCTGACAAGACCGACTGCCCAACGGGACTGCTGACCAGGGATTCTAGGCTGTGTCAAGTCAACGTCAACACTTAGCACAATGTGACAGAAATGTGACTAACTCTCAAAGGCAGTTTGACACTGAACTCCAAGACACTTAGCACCCATTTCTGTATTTAAAATTGTCTATGGACCCTCCAATCTCCATATAAACTAGACACTAGCCATTTACCTTAGGATCCTTTTCTGTGACACAATATAGTTATTTGACGATTTCGACAAAATATGCCTAGTCTACAAAAATATAGGCTTAAATTTCTTTAAACCAAGAATCTCAACCTGAAGGTCTTATATACATAATGTATTTATTATCTGATACAGTAACACTTTATATGTGAAACTAAGCCCAAATGATTTTATAACAGAATATAATTTAGCACCGTTTCTATTACCACTTTAAGAACATGCTTGTAAAATTTGCCCAAATATTCTCAATTCAAGTTTAAAAAGAGTCAAGTTTCCCTCCTTAGCTCATTCTCCCTGCACAGACGTCAGGAGTGGCCTTGCTTTCCTTTAGTCTTACAGGCTTTGTTATCGTTAACAGGCAGCTTTGGACTCCCAGCAGGCACTGCTGCAAACATTGTCACTTCCTTCAGAGGTGACTGCAAAGCCCAAGAACAACTATAGAAAGCTGAACTACTAGTGGGGTCATTTTTCCTTTTTTTTTTTTAAAGAAAAATGATCTACTTGGTTTTGGTCGCATTAAATATGAATCTAAAGACCCAACCTAGAAGAAGCCATATATGCCCAGGACAAGTCTTGCTGGAAAATATATAACTATCTCCTTAATAGGAAAAATGTTGGGTTTTTTTTTTTTTTTTTAAATATAGGCTACTTCAATTAACAGTTCAGGCTCCTTTCAGAGCGCTTCACTTCAGCCGTCTGTGCTCATACCAGAAGGGGGCGCAAGCCTCAAGGTTTAAAGATTTTAATATACTCATTTCTGGAAGTGCTCTATGTGTTCCTTACTTCAAAGTTTTCTTGGTCAAAAAGTACTAAGAGATTTAAGATTGCAGAGTAGATAGATGAAGGTATGCTTAAGGGAACATTAAGCCAGAGCACATATTCCATTCTGTTTTAACATGTGAGGACGGTTTTGATTATTCTAATATAGAACAACAATTGCCACATGCTCTGTAACAGACCCTGTGGACGTGCGTCCTCCATCTGATCAGCAGTGTGCATCATTTCATGGAAAACGATCAAGGACCATGTTCCTGTTAGTGTGTGCACAGGGCCACTTGGCATCTGAACGAGAAGGCGTGAGAGGAGTGGAGTCGGGGAGAGACACGGTGTGACACAGAACGCAGGTGCAGGAGCTGGTCTGGAACCCCACAGAAAGCCGAAACACACCTGCTGCACCTCCATTGCCCTGACTGGTTAGCCTCGCACCCAGAGTACAGGGTAAGACTTCACCTCAACCCTGCCTACACCGAGTGCAAGCCTCCTAGCTCCCACCCATCTCCCCTGTCACAACTACCTACCTGCAGCTCCCGCCACTACTTAAGGTCAGCCGAGACCGTGAAGCTGGGGGACGGCAGGGTGAGGGAAAAGGGAAGCATCCCAACAGATTCTCACAGAAAACCCCGATGTAAAGCCAGGCGGCGGTGCTGCACACCTCTAAGCCCAGCATTCGGGAGGCAGGTGGATCTGTGTCCAAGGCCAGCCTGGTCTACAGTGTGAGTTCCAGGACAGCCAGGGCTACTCAGAGAAACTCCATCCCAGAAACCCAAAGGGGAAAAAAAGCATCAAAAATAAGACTTTTAAAGAGACTGAGTAGGGGGGCTGGAGAGATGGCTCAGCAGTTAAGAGCATTGTCTGCTCTTCCAGAGGCCCTGAGTTCAATTCCCAGCAACCATGTGGTGGCTCACAACCATCTATAAAGTGATCTGATGCCCTCTTCTGGCCTGCAGGCAGACAGATCATTCATATACGTTAAATAGATGAGTGGTTTGTTTGTTTGTTTGTTTGTTTAAAGAGAAGAGAGAGAGAGAAAGGTCGGGGAGGGTGGCTGAGTAGGGCCTCTGCTGTAAGAAGCCCAGTCTGACTACGGTGGAATGTGCTCAAAGTGACTGATGAGGAATTTCAAGTCTAGAACAAGAATCAAGATGGTGGTTTCTTTTTTGCCACAGAGGAAGCAAACAGCCAAGGCTTGCTGCAGTAACTGGATCTTGGACAGGAAACTATTTTGGAAACCACTGTGGAATAGGTTACATGATCTCACCCCTGGCATTCCGAGGTACTGCGGTGGCACAGGGTCAGTATGCAAATGTCTGACAGGAAGGGAAAGGAGACGCCTGCCTCCTCTCTTCTTGGCAGCCAGGTTCTGACCCAGGACACCTCCTCACACCCTCAACCAAGCAAACCCAACAAAACACACAGGGTGCTGCCCCCGAAGAATGGGTGTCTGCAGCCCCTTGTTTCACCTCCTTTGTGGTGAGGGCCTTGCCTGTGCTGGGGGAGGAAAGGCCCCGCTGCTTAGCTAAGTCCTCAGCCCTGTGTTTCCTCCTGAATGAAGGTGTGAAATGGACAGACGCCCTCCTCGCCTCCCGCAACCAAACACCAAATCAGGATTAACAGTAAGAGGACAGGAGAGGCCACAAAGTTTCCTTAATCACAAGTACTTGAGGGAGAGAGAGAGCGTGCGTGCGCGCGTGTTCGTGCACACGGGTGTTCGTGTGGGGTGGGTAAGGAGGAAGGAAGAGGGGAGAGGAGGGGAAGAGGGAAGGAGCACCACCCGCACCACTCACCTCTGTGTCCCTGAACCTGTCTTCATAATCCAGTCTGTCCTTCTCCACAGCCGTCAGCTTTAACTTCAAGTTGGAGACCTCAGCCATCAGCTCCAGCTTCTGTGTTTCTAGGGAGGTCCGACTCAGAAGCTCCTGTCAGAATTCCACATAAATACTCACACACAGTTTCCCTGCAAGTGCTGTCATGACTGCAAAGCAGCAATGGCTAAGTGCAGGCTGTGGGTGAAGCAATGGCCAGGCACCACGCTGCTGAGGGTCACTTACTCCAGTGACCCTCTTCCGAACAGAACCAAACATGTCATCAGACTGTTGGGGAGCTGCATCACGCCCTCAGATGACAGCATCTGTGATGCTGTGCATGGTGCTCACTGTATGCCAGGGACCAGGATGCATGCTCGTAAATTCAGTCCCTCAACAAGCTCACGAGGAAGAACAGCTTGTTAGCCTCATTTATCAGGGTTTGCAGGAACATGGAGGACAGGGAGGTCAGGAGTCTGCCACATGCCGTCACATCTCGATCGATGTCCAACAGAAGCAGCTCAGCTTCCACACGTACCCTGTCCGCTGCATCACACCTACAAGCCCTGTGTGGGCACATGCATGCTTGCCTGTGTGAGTTCTTGCCTAAAAACAAGTCTCATATGCTGTCTATCATCTGGTGGGTGAGAGTCAGGAATAGCATTGCGCCCAAAGGGTCAACTTAGAACTCCTGTAATACGAATTCTATTCGAACTTCTTAACTTTGTGTATCTCCGTGTTTTTCAGACGCTGTTACTCTAGGCTTTACATGCAACAAACCGTCTATGGGACCCTGGAATTTACTGCTGCAAAGACAAGACAGGAATGTGGCACCTCAAATACAACAGCTCAGCAGGCCCCGCCCCTACCAGCCCTGAATCATACCTGCTGCAGCATCTCCTCAGTGGCATTCAGCTTCTCTCTGTGCTCTTCCAGACAAAACTCTAAATCTCGAATCTTCTCTCCCTGAGCCTCCACCTGGTCTGTCAGCACACTCACCTGTTGATTTAAAGCCAAGACTCAACGAGTTTGAACGGCTTTGGGCGCCAAAGCATGCTGCCTTCTCTGACTGGAGCCAAGGCCATCACTCATGGCGGTCTAGCAGGAGGCAGTGGGCTTGCTCCCCGTTGTTTGTTTTGCTTTGTGTGGAGCAAACCCAGGGCTGTGCATGCTCGACCAAACAGGCACTCTACCACTGGGTGACACTGCGGCCCTATGCTGCCTTATGACCCAAGGATCCCTATTTGATTTAGGAGAAACTTGGTGCTTATCAGAAATTCGCATTACTTTACGTACTGAAATAATTTCAGTTACATTAGAAATTTTTTATTTTTAAGGCGATGGTCAGGAACTAGTATTAAGAGGGCAACAGAGGAAGTGAGGTCCGTATTTGAAACAAACATTAAGGACCACTCAAATTTCACACTTCAGTAATAAAAACAACAAAAATGGACAAAGAACTCAAATTCTATATGCTCTTGCAAGATAAACCTGGTCACAAACGTGCTCAAAGCAAGGGCATGGAAAGAGGGGTGCAGTGTATTTAGCATGTGTAGGACCCTGAGTTCCGTTCTCAGCACCAAAGAGGCAAAGAAAAAGGCCAGAGTGTACCGCGAAACTCTCCAGTGTCCCAAGAAGCAGTGGGCTCACCCTCCATCCCCAGGGTTCCACGCAGGCCCACAAGTCTCTCCTCAGTTGTCACCAGCTGAGTAAACACACTTTGATCGAGTTAGTTCAAAACACAAAAATAAAGACATTTGCTCTGTACTTAGGAACACCGTGAGGAAGCAAGCAAGCGTACCCCATGCCAGTTCCCAGCAGCAGGCTCCCCTCTGGCTGCTTTGCTGGGCTCATGTATCATTTTAAAGCTTGACAGTTAATACACATTCAGACTGAGGTTCTTACACTACAGGTACTCACAGATCTGATGGCAGGTGACGTCACCTCAGGTGGCACTGAGTCTGACCTGAGGGCCGAGTCGAGCACCTGCTCCTGAGGACTGGGTGGCATACATGCCCTTGGCCTCCCAGCCAGCCCTGCACACTCCCTGTATGGACGGCTGGCCTGCATGCTACTTCTTGTTTATGAGACAGGATCTTACACTGTAGCCCAGGCTGGCCTCAGCCTCCCTCCTGAGTGCTGGGGTTACAGACACTGACACCACAGCTGCCTTCCACTGCACTGCCATTTCCATCAGCAGCCTGTCGGGTTTCTGTATGAGTATGAACTGCTGCCCTTTCAGTCTTCCCTTTGTATCTGCGTGCTGAAGTCCCTCCATGGAACAGAGTGTGCTCACATACAGCCCACACATCTTCCTTATTATGCTCCGAGTCATCGCACGGTCCCCCAGTGCCATGTGAACGCACACCGACAGCTGCTGTGCTGCTGGGACGGCGTGATTGCCACAGGCGCAATGTGCTCCACATTTATGTCACCCAAAGTGGCAAGGACATGACACGTCCTGAGAAAGGAGCGGCCTGAAATGGCACTTGCCTGGAGAACGAGGGACTCCTTGTCATTTTCTAGGCGAGCCAGCCTTTCTTGATACGCGTCTCCATTGCCGGGTAGGTGCCCGTTGGTCTGAAGAAGACAGTAACACGGGAAAGGTCAACTCCCCTTTAGGATTGATACATTATCTATCAATCAGTAAAACTGACATATTTTAAATTCAAAAGGGCCTGAATTAAATTCAGCACAGCTGCCATTGCCATGAGTAGAAAAACGTAAGGATTAACTGACTTCAAAATGGGCAGGCACGGTGAGCACGTCTATACAACTGAACATTTAGACACAAGTGACTGGCCTACAGCATTTCCGAGTACACAGCCTTGGTTCTAAACACACCGCTGTGATAAAAACTGAGCGAAAACAACCTGGGAAGGAGAGGGCTTATTTCACATGGCAGCCCATCATGAAGGGAAGTCAAGGTGAGGACTAAGCAGAGGACTTAAGAGTGAGCGCTGCTCACTGGCTTGCTCCTCAGGCCCACTAAACCTGCTTTCTTATACAACCCAAGACTACCTTCCAGAAATGTGCCCCCTCCCACAGTGGGCGGCACCTTCCACATGATCATTAAGAACATGCCCCACAGGCCTAACTATAAGCGATGTGATGATGGGGACCTTCCTTTCTCAAATGTTTCTAGCTGGGTCGTTCACAAGAAGCTAACCAGTGCAAACTCTAAAAAGTAGTGGCTGCTGGAATGCTCCAGTGGCCATGGGCACAGACTTAGGGCACACAAAGCTCTGAGTACCTGGTAGAGGACACTACATTTCTCCAGGTTCCACACAGGACTGTCATCGTCTGTTGACGGAGCAGACAGCAGGGGCAATGTCTGCCGGGCTTCTTTCTGCCCACTCAGCTCTCCAAGACACAAGAGAAGGCTCCTGCCTGGAAAACCTTCAAGGCCTTTGGCCTCCCACCAAAGCTTGAACACTCAGGCTGGTGCTGCTGACCAGCTGTGCCTACCAGCCTTGTAATCGTTTTCTGTCTTGGCTTCACTAACGTCTTATATGCTTATTCGTTGGTACAGCATAAGATTGGCTCCTAGGCAAACCTTGGGCATCAGCTTCCACCTTCCTGGCATCTTGCTCGGTGCTCTCACATTCACCTTTTCCCTACTGTCAGTGTTTCTTTCTTTTAATCTGATTTGGTACACTGTGCATAGTACAACTGTCCAAGGGAAGTAGGGACACTGTTCTACAGTTTTAGTTTTTATTGATTTATTTTTGAGACACAATCTTCCTGTGCAGCCCTGGATATCCTGGAACTCACTCTGCAGATCGAGCTGGCCTCAGACTCATGGAGACTCATTCACTTGCCTCTGCCTCACAAACTCTGGGATTAGAAGTATGAGCCACTGTGCCTGGATTTTCCTTCCATGTTTCCATATCCAAGTCATGAAAAGCCTCACAAAGAGCCAGACACATAAAATTAGCCTGTAAGGCACCCACTTCGGCTCTCCCCTCCCTGTCTCTGGTCTGTCACTGTGTAGCCCAGGGGTAATCCTCCTGCTTCAGTGCCAGACATGAGCCACCGTGACCAGACTGTGATGCGTTCCTTGTAACTTCATAGCCACATGATGTAGTGTATCCCAGGGTTCCCTGAATATTGCTTTAAGTACAACAGAGACAAAAGCCGGAAGGGATCCAAAATGAACAGGCTGGGGTATCCAGAACTGAGCTGAGAACCATCTCTTCAGAGTCAGAACCAAGAGCCTCGAGCTGTGCACGTTTCCTCACGTCCATCATCCCTCCAGAACCAACTGCACCCACTCGACCTCTCCAGATTCCTACTTCAGTTCTGGGGGTGACACGTCATAGGTTGAAAACAAAACAAAATGGGAGAAGGGAAAAGGAAGAAAGAGAGAAAGAAGTGGGGAGGAGGAGGGAAAAGAAAGGAAGAAAAGGCTGAATTTGGGGTGTTCCTTCTGAAGATGTACACATTTCCCACAAGGCTGCAGAAAACTCAGAAGCTAATTTAGCAAGTGTGCAGCATTTAGAGTGGATGCAATGCTAACATCAGCTGCTTGACCACTTGCCTGCACCCTTACCACAGCCCTGTCCACGCTGTTAACTCAAGTGTCCAGAATTAACTTACGAGGGTCTGATGGAGCAGTCAGAATCTCTCTCTCTCTCTCTCTCTCTCTCTCTCTCTCACACACACACACACACACACACACACACACATGGACCATGAAAATAAAACGTTCATAGCCCCCTCAGGACAGCCTTCTGGAAACAGCAGGACACGCAGTGTATGTTCTTAACCTATGAAAGTGTGCAGGCAGACACTGGCGCTTCAGCTCCTAATTCTGATTGTGCACATTTGGAGGCATCTGTCTTTAAAATCCTATGCACGTGAGGTTTTAGAAACCCATTTCATTAGGTTTAAAAATGCTTTATGTTTGGTGATCACAAGAGGTAGAACTTTTTGTCTTCTAAGAGATGGGGTGGAGCTCCTTATGTTGATCAGGTTGGCCACAAACATTTGGGCTCAAGCAAATCTCCTGCCTCAACACCCTGGGGGGTAGCCCTGACTATAGCCATGTGCCACTGAGTCACTCATTTTTCCTTCTGTGGCTCTGGTTGGTGTGTGAACCCAGGCTTCACTCAGAAATGCTCACATGTTCCACTGCTGAGCAAGGCCCTCTGCTCCTTTATTTTGAGGGCAAGCAGCATTTTCCTTCAATCCAAATGTAACAGAATGAGATTTCAAAACCAGTTTCTCCAAAGTGAATGCTGAGAACTGACTCAAAATGAGCATACAAATCAGTAAGTAATGTCTTGATATTTTATGAGTACTTACAATTCTCAAGATCCACTGGCAATGCCTGTAAATAGATAAAGAGCCGCCCTGTCCAAACATTATCTTTCTATCTGTCACTTCTGCTTAAGAATGTGTGTGAGGAGCTGGAGAGATGGCTCAGAGGTTAAGGGCACAGACTGCTCCTCCAGAGGTCCTGAGTTCAATTCCCAGCAACCATATTGGGGGTTCCCAGCCATCTATAATGAGATCTGGTGCCCTCTTCTAGCCTTCATGTGTACAAGCAGGCAGAGCACTGTATTCATAATAAATAAATAAATCTTAAAAAAAAAAAAAAAAAGAATGTGTGTGAGGTTAAGCCTGTGAGGTTATCTGCCACCTCTGTTCTTTCTTCAGCCATGATCCACCTCCCAGGTGACTCAAGCCCTCCTCCAAGTGGCATGCTCTCTACACTCACACATGCATGTCATTCCTTTTACCTAAACCGTCTCTCTTACCCTGTTCTAGTCTTTCCTTAAGCCATGCCTATCTAGCTACATTGGATCTGGTCCATAAAGTTTTCCTTTAGTGAGGGTTTGTTCATAAACTACTTAGAGCACTGAACAAGCTCCTTCGAAGCAGCACTGTGCTCAGTGGACTACCTCCCAACACACACACACACACAGACATGGGGGGGGGAGGGAGGGAGGGAGACAGGGAGACTCTGCACTGGGAGCGAGTCTTGCATCTGGCAGGAGCACTGACTTGAAGGTGCAATGACAAGTGCTCCACACACATGGGTTGAGTGTAAGCTGAGTGCTTGGTCTTGCATCTAGTCACACCTCCTTTACACTCAGTGCTCAGTACCTCACGGTGGTGCTCTGACTCAGTTCACGTCCTCCTTCAGGAAGGACATGCATCGTTCCTGTTTTCCTCCTGGCCAGTCTCACAAAGCTCATCCTCCTACCTCGCCCTCTGGAACCTTGCACCCCAGTTCCCCTTGGGGCTTCCATTGTTGCTTCATCTTATTCTCGGTTTCTTCAGTATGATAACATTTCTTCAGTTTTTCTCTCAACACTGACCCAAAGGCTTTGTGCCCACCTCTGCTCACCGCCTCATGCCCCTTGCCTGTGTCAACCCGTCTTTCATAAGCAGCTCTGGCTCTTCCTTCTGAGACCATCTTTAGCTTCTCCTCGTCGGACGGCCTCTCTTTCACACCCTGCCCTTGATACCACATTCTGCCACTGATGCCAGTCACCAAGGCACCTAAATCCCAGGTATCTAGGAACAGTGGCACATGCCTGTCATCACACAAATTCTGGGATCCAGGCAGTCCAGTGTTGCACCAATGCTCATGTGTTACCAACCAATGTGCACTGATTTTTAAAAGTATCTTATCAGCATATGCTAATTATGCATGCTACTCAGTTCTGTACATTTGCATACACGTATGTGGAATAGCTCACGTATGTGCGCCCTTCCCACCCTGTCCCCACCGCTGAGCTCTGGTCTGCTCACGTATGTGTGCCCTTCCCACCCTGTCCCCACCGCTGAGCCCTGGTCTGCTCACGTATGTGCGCCCTTCCCACCCTGTCCCCACCGCTGAGCCCTGGTCTGCTCAGTTCTACTTTCATGTCTTCTTTTGTCTTCCCAGTGAGTTCAGCGAGTTCCTTAGGAGCCACTTGCCAGGGCAGAGGCTAGACGCTGAGGAAAGTGTCTCCCCCTCCCCCATGCAAGTCATCACAGCGGCTGACAGTCCACCTGCCTCTCCAGCTCCTACCCCTTCCAAGATGCCCCGAGCCTCGCAGGGTGGACTTTTGAACACAGAGAGTGTGACTGTCTTTCAGCAGTGGTGCGGCTAACAGGACAACCTGAGCAATTGGGCACATTTGGCCTCTGAGCCCAGATGGTGCCTCCTTGTGGGACTTGACACTCTGCCAAGTGTCCTCTCCCCAAGAGATGGAAGGGCCCAGGTTTGATGGGGGCTTGTGGGTGCCCCACTTTCTGAAGATCACTGTCCTCTGGAGCACTTCTCTGCTGATCTTTACCTCCCGCCTTGCCCAGTCTTGCTCTACGTTCAGCACAGAGTGAGAAAGGAATTTACTACTGGCAAAAGGATCTCACTCTCACTCACACCCAGAGGCCACCAGTGCCAGCCATGGCTCCAGAGCATCCGTGGAAACTGACTTGTGCCCAGAATACTTTCTTCAGCATGTACTCAATCTAGTCCAATAACGTATTTCTGAAGAACTAGGATGTAGCTCAGTGATAAGAGAACCTGCCTAGTGTACACAGCTCTCGATTCCATCCCAGAAAATAAATTCTGGTGGCTAGGGAGATGGCTCAGCAGGTAAAGTGTTTGCCACACAAACACGAGGTGGGCAGTAAGCCCCAAGCACACCCACATAAAAGGCGGGTGGGCACAGCAACCTGCCTGCCACCCCAGGGCTGTGGAGACAGATCGGTGAGAGGATGCCCGGAGCAAGCAGGTGAGCAAGACTAGCTGCACTGGTAAGCTCTGGTTTAACTGTCAGGCAGAGAGTGAACAAGGCATACACTGAACACCAAACTCAGGCCTCCATACATACGCACGCGCCCACACACACACACACACTCACGCACGCGCACACATGCAGAATACTTTCAGTGTGATGATTAGGGTGCTGTGATAATGGAGGTGCTTGAATTTAGGTTACACGTTAAGAGTATGACTCAGAAACTAGCGGCTGCTGAGTCCATGACCAGCAAGCCTGCTAGGTACGTATGTACGGGCTGCTCACGTCACCCTGACAATGCTCAGTCCTTTCACATCCTAATGCTTACCCAGAAGTTACGCTCCGAGAGGCGCGCTTGCCTCGCCTTGAAGTTACACGGAGTCGTTGTTTCTCCCTGCTGGGGTTTTCTCAACACTCGCCACTTTCTCATTTACTGTACATTTACATCATCTGTTTCCAGCATTCCCAACAGGAGGCCAGCATCTTGAATCAGGGAAATTTGTTTTCAAGCAATGAGCAAACTCACTGCATCCCCGCGTCAGAGCAGTGCTTGTACGCAACAGGCCCTTGATAACTGTTCTGCATATTACTCCTTGGACAACAGTGTGCTACATGTACTTACAGACAGGAAGTTGCTCGGTGTATTGTAGGTGGATGGCTACTTGTTGGTTTTATTTTAGGTTGTATTCTGTCTTCACATTTGACATTTTAAGCTGAAGTTTCCATAAAATGACAAATACTTTTTCAGAGCCAACAAAGACGCCATTGCAACAGTAACAGAACGCAGTACCCGTGGATCCAGAGAGGCTGGGGTTTCACTGTTCAATCAGGCCGAACTCACTCTGTCTATCCCTTCTTCCTGATCCCAAACCTTCCAAACCTAAGTAAATGCTTCCTCTCAGGCACACAGACAGAAAGAAGGAGGGGGAGGGGAGGGGAGGGGAGGGGAGGGGAGGGGAGGGGGAGGGTGACAATGACAGCAGAAGACAAAGGACAGGCATGAAGAACAGAGCAGAAGTGGCATGGGAGGAGCAGAGGCAGGAGTATGAAGGAGCCACCATCTACCTCTCATGGTGCGCTTCCTTTTCAGAAAAAGGGAACCTGGGCCAGCGTTGAGAATCCAACAGGAAGAAGGTCTGATGCTTACAATTTCCTGACATCTCCACTTAGTATTCAGAAGTCAGGGTGTACGTCCATACATTAAAATGGAGGTACACACACATGCACAGTTTAGCTGGGATTCGCTCTTCCCTTTTCAGTCTGTATTAGTAGGGTATCCAGAACTGTTCAATTCACAGACACAGACACAGAGGACAGTGCCAACAGCTAAACAAAGAGGGAGGAGGGAGCGGGGATGTGGTCTAACAGCGCAGGCGTGTGTGTTCAGGGTGGAATGGCTCCTCCAGGTACAGCATGGTGACGCGTGCGCCTGTGCGGACGCGTTCAGCACTACTGCACCACACACTTCTCTTTGCTCCCAACCCCCAACACAATGTGACCAGCCACCTCCCACTCCCACTGCCACGTGTCTCACCCCACGGAGGACGGGATTCCTTCTTAAACTCCGAGCCACAGTAAAGCCTCCCACCCTTAAGCTGCTATTGTCAGTATTTTACATCAGCAGCAAACGAGACCAAGACGCACAGAGTCCTAGCAAATTCCTCCGACTGCCAGTGGAGAGCTGGGCCCAGCATCACGTAGAGGAGGTTGGTTACTGTGGGAGGAAGGCAGTGAAGACGGGGTTATAGCTAGACACAGAGACAGCAAGGCTCCGTCTAATGCGGGCTGTGACTCACAGCAGGCTCTCCTCAGCTCTGTGTCTCCATCTCCTCATTAGTGAAGGATGGGTGATGCTCTCTGCCTTGTAGAACTGTGCTAACACGTGCTGCGCACTCCGCCCTGAGCCTGGCAGGCAACAGCAGACCTTACAGACAGAGGATCTAACAGGATGCCTTTCCACACAGGAAAAGGACTCCCCCCAAAGGAGCCAGTACAGATCCTCACAGCAGTTCACCCTGGTGAAGAAAGAGCAGATGCTTCTGGCATTGCAAAGGTACTTCTTGGTACACGACAAGCACTGGTTAATGATTCCAATTAAGCCAACAAAGTCTTGATTCCCACTCAGTGGCAGCCAGCTTGAGAGTCCGTGTGCTTTAAGGGACTAATGTTCTCATTAGTGCAGTGGGCACTTACACTTCCAATTATCACCCTTGCCAGGTCTGGGAGCAGCCCTGGCTTCCAAGAGGACGCAGGCTGCTTCTTTACTAATTGCCACAGCCTCCTTAATTACTCCATGTAATTAATGCAATGGGGTTCTCAGGAGGCAGAATAAAAACTCGAGGCCCGCCTATGATACCCAGAGACACTGCTTCAAACAAGCAAACAAAGGTAGCTGGATAAAAGAAAGCAGATGTGCTAATAGCTTATCACAGGGAGGAGACACAGTGTGTAAGTGTGGAAATCTATCTAACAGTATTTCTGAAACTGTATGCCTCTAAAAAATGAAGACATTTATGATTCAGCAGTCAGTCTCCTGAGGCTGGAAAAAAACTATCCAATATGGAACTTGCTCGGTTCTTGAGGCAGAACAGAATCCCCCCATGACGGTGAAACACTAGTGTGTGTTACAGACATCACTGACGGAGGACTGCGTGTCTATCTGCAGCAGATAGAAGGCATGACCACGCACATGGTTTCTGTTTATCTCATGGCTCACTTGCCCCGGCACTCTCACAGTGATTCTTCTAGTCCAACAATCTGAGGGCAGAGCCGCAACAGCAAAGAGAGCACGCCGCAGACTGACGGGAGAGTCTCCTCACAGTCAGTAGAGGGTACAAAAGGCCATTTTCAATGAAGGAATGATGCTAACTTTAGTGCCTGCCAATCAAGGCTTCTCACTTGTGAGATCGGAGCATAGAAATGCAGTGTTACTGGCCAGACTACGGCCTGTTAAACAGTCAGCATACAGGCCTTTCTTATTTCTTATGCTTTAAAAACAAGAACACTTCAACCCCAAGTGCACATTCTTTTAAAGGGTAAAAATGTGAATGTGCATAACTTAGACTCCAGATGTGGGATGTGATCGCCCCGGGCCTCTGGCTGCTCTGGGTCACAGGGTTCCAGCGCTCAACCTCAGTGCCCTCCCGCCCCCTCAGGTCCTGCTGCTCTCTGCAAGGCGCCTCTTCTCATGTGAGCCTCAGGGATGTTTTCTCAGACAAGGTCCACTGCAAGCCTGTGCCCTGGAAGTGATCTTAGTCTCCTGTGTCACACGACAGCACACTGAGACCCCGCCCCCTGCTGACATTAAAGCAAATGTCCTAGGGCTTCTGAGAAAACCCCACAAGCAGTGTCCAGTCACATCATTAACCAAGTCAGCTGAGCTCTCCTGGGGGCGGCCAGCACGGCAGGTAGGAGGAGCACCCTCACTGAACTCAACAAGTGGGGTTTGTTAAGACTAAGTGCAGGTCTTAACAACACAAGTGCAAACACTCCTGTCCCCCTCAGCCCTCAGAAACAAACACTAACCAGACCAAAAGGCACAACAAGTCAATTATCTATCGAGAGGTCCTCTGGAGCCATGGCTGCCATGGTGGCCTCCAGTGTGAGAGAGAAGAAAATCCTTTCACCAGTAATAAATTCCTTTCTCACTGTGTGCTGACCACCAGAGGAAAGACACAGGAAGTAGGAGTAGGCTGAGGAATGTGTCAGGAACAGTGAGCTTCACAGCACCAAGCTACTCCCAAAGAAACCAGCAAACCTGACTCTTAAACAGGGCAAGTGTCAAGTCTCACGAACAGACATCATCTGTCCCTAAAAGTCCAATGTCCCTAACCCTTTAACCCTGTGCAGCAGCTAGCAGCCACTGAAAGATGGCTGACTGGTACAAACTGGATGGAACCAGGAACACCAGGCTCAGGTTTGGACTGGAAGGAGCTCCAGAATTTGTGCAGCATCACAGGAAATGCTTCGGCAACAGGGCGTGCGTTCAGGCTCTCAGAGCAGTCAGCTCTCAGTCCTCCAGTGTGCCAAACAGACCTTTATCTTTCATTACTTTTTATGTAAACACAACCAACCGAGTCGTAAGCATAGGCACGCATCTTAGTGATTCTGTCACCCTCTGTATCTTCTCATTTGCATCTGTGCTTGTGATGCTCTTTAGACTGTGCTCAAGGCACATCAGATGTGACATTTACACTGTGTCCACATCAGCGGTGCAGAGAAGGATGCCCAGATGTGCACAAGCTAATAGAAACAGAAGTGACATGACTGTCACAAACCACTAGATGGCATCTCTCAAATACAGCTAAAAACTTTTACTGTTGTCTGAAGAGTTCACTGGCTGGACTAACTATTAAGTCCTTGTAGGTGGCCCTACCCCATTGCTACCAAAAGAGCACCTGTGATGCGCAAGGCTCTTCTCCTTACAGGAACATTTGCTTTAAGATATACCAGGTCATTTATACAACCTAGAAGCCAGTCCTCTCTAGAGCTGGAACTGAACAACTTGTTGGCACCCATCCAATAGAGTGTTTTTTCAAACATTATCTTTAGGGTCTGGAGAGATGAGGAGGGTAAGGGTTACACTGTCTTTTCTTTCATAGAATAGTTCAATTCCCAGAACCCACACGACTGTCTATTGTGTGACAGACAGACAGATACATAAATACACACACACACACACAATCTGACACCTTCTTCTGATTTTATAGGCCCTCCACACACTCAGTACACAGACATACACACAGGCAAAATATTCATATACATAAAATAAAATGAGGGAAAAGGTTTATATTATCTTCAGAGCTGAGAGGAACTGGGAAGATTGACAACACAGAAGGAACACACTGAAGACTGACAGCACAGAGAAGGGACACACAGACAGAGAAAGGACACACAGACTGACAGAGAAGGGACACACAGACAAAGAAGGGACACTACCATTTGACTTTGAAGCCACTCGATAAGCATCTCTGCGGTGGAGTCTGGGATCTGGCACCTCAGTCCTTCCTTCTCGTCCGTTTCCATCATCTCCAGCAGTCCACGCAGGTCTTCCACCAGGTGCAAAGCTCGCAAGCTTCCCATGAACGGGGAGGTGGGTGACTGGCAATCAAAAATCCCATTGGAATACTCCAGGGCTTTAGAACCTGGTTCCCAAAAAAGTCAGAGAGCAACAGGTAAAATACCACACCTGGAAAAAGTAAGTAAGCCAGTCACCAGCAACAGTCACAAAGAACACGGAAAAGACAAAATAATTCAATTATGTAGCTCTATCTCTCCGATTTGTACATAATTGGAAAATAAGAAATGTCAGATGTAAACATGAATGGTTTGACTCCTAACAAAAAGGTCATCTGTGGGGACAGAGGAGAAGGAGCTTGGTTGGCTTGGAAGGGACTGATTCAGTGGAGCCATGCCTCCCACAAAATATCAGTTTTACAGACTTGGAGTTCCCTGGCTAATGTTCAATAAGCCGCATGTGTGATTTGTACATGCGAGCACATGTGTATAAGCATTTCCTCTCTGTCACTTTGTCTATAGCCTTACCACCAAATGTCTTCTTAACATTAGATTTAAAAGTTGATGTTCTTTTTTTATTATTTTCTACAAGTTTTATAAACGTTTATTTGTGTGCTCTCTTGAATTCACATGTTCCCACGTGAGTTTATGTGTGTTCCACACATGTAGGAGGCAAGAGGAGGGCATGTGATTCCCTTAGACCTGGAACTACAGGCGTGTGCGAGCTGACCGACGTGGATGCTGGGAATGTAGCCCAGATCCTGGACAAAAGCAGCGAGTGGGCGATCTTTACTACCGAGCCAACTCTTCAGTCCTTAATTTTTCCACATTTTAATTAACTGTCCTATGTGTGTGTTGTTTTCTCATGCACAGGCACACGTCACTGAGTGCATACACGTGTTGCACTCCATGTGTGGAAGTCAGAGGACAACTATGGAGTTGGCTCTCTCTTCACACCATGTGGGTCAATCAGGCCTGGTGGCAGGAACCCTGACCTACGCAGCCACCTCGCCGGCCCTTTATCCCTCAGTGACTCTAACCCTGGTCCTTCAGTCTGATGGGGATCAGCACACAAACACTCTAGCGCAGAGGAGCAGGCTGCACACTAGCCTAGACGCTATTCTCGATGCATCGCTCCTCTGGTTTCTCTGAGTCTCAGAGGTTAGTGCCCAGTGAGAGCCCGGGGTTTTGAAGCTGTGGTTTCTGAGTCATGACAGAGTAAGCCCCACCTCTTCTGTATTCGCAAAGCCGTTTGAAAGCACGCATCACCCCATCGCAAGACTACACTGCTCTGTGTTAAAGTGAAGCGGTCCCTAGCTGGTTACATTGCTGAACTCGTCACCATCAAGCTCATCCCTCTAGAGCTCCGCCTACAAATAACCCTTTTGAGAAAGATGGTCAAGGAGTGAGTGGAGCACTCTGATCTGAGGCAGGGAAGCTGCACCCCCAGGGCACGCAAGTACAAGGAGCCAGCAAGCCGCCTCCCTCAGGGGAGAAGAGTCTGAACAGAAAGCCACCTCCGGGTGATGGTCGGAAGAGACGAGCCGGGTGAGGATGCCCAGCAGCTGTGACAGGAGGATGCCCAGTGGCTACTCCTCCCATTACTGTCACAGGCTGCCGCGCTCACAAGAGCACTGTAACGCGACACAGGACTTCTGTGGTCCCGACAAGGCAGCACAGAGGCTCCTTCTCCACATCAGCTGCTCTGCTAGTGAGAAGTCAGGGCGCGAGCTCTGCTTCCCCCACAAAGAGCTACTGCAGGTTCCAGGCCAAGGGGACGCTATGACGAGATCTGTGTTTGGAGATTCTGGAGAGATGGAGGGACTAGAGGAGGAGCACGCTCCATCTCAGTGACGTGGGTGGAAGTGTCAGTAGGCCAAAACAAGGTATATGCAGCAAGGCCGGGGCGTGGTGGCGCACGCCTTTAATCCCAGCACATGGGAGGTAGAGGCAGGAGGATTGCTTTGAGTTTGAGGCCGGCCTGGTTTACAAAGCAAGTCTAGGACAGCCAAGGCTACACAGAGAGACCTTGTCTTAAAAAAAAAAAAAAAAAAAAAAAAAGCTGTGCAGCAAGACAGGAAGGTTTCTGAACACAATCAAGGAAAGGGTGAAGCCGGAGGATTGTATTCACTGAACAGGAACATGAAGGGCCCAGGTGACTCCTTCAGGGTTGAGAAAGTGTGGATGGAAGAAGAAATAAACCCTGACAGAGGCGCCTCCACAGGAAAGACTTGATGCTGTAGTTTGTCCTTTAGCCCTGAGACACTGATGTACCTGCTGGGCACCTCACAGGAGAGCCGTGGTTGGCAGAGCCAGAGACCTGAGGCTTCAGTGAGGCACAAGCCCCCTGGGGCCTGGATGCTGACTTCACTCACAGAAGCAGGGTAGAACACACCCTTAGGGGGATCCATGGGTCACTCACATCTGACACACAGCACTCAAGGTGTAGCTTGAGGAGAGCCCTGGGGATGGAAGTGAAGCTGCTGACATTTTGCAGGAAAACCTCAGAATAACTGGCAGAACCAGAGAGGCAGCACAAAGGCGGAAGCCTGGGGTCCTGAGAGCACTGAGAGAGCGAGGTCAGGTGACGCGGGTTACCTGCGATGATCCCGTCCATCTGCTCCAGCGCCGCTGCCAACATGTCACTCGCGTCACTCATCATCTTCCTGTTTGTCAAATTCCAGCTCCAACCTGGGGAAGGAACGGAAGACCATGACATTGTCACGGCATGCTGGAAGTGGTGCACCCTTGCAAGTGGGTTTATGAATTCTACTTCAAATCATGACTCCACTCAGCAGTCAGAGAGCACCAGAAGCAGCATGCACCACCTGACCCCCTGCTGTAGGGCACCCGGCCTCAGCACCTGTGTCTTAACCAGTTAATGAAAGTCCAGAGGAAGCTGGGGGCAAAGCTTGGTGGCAAGGTGTCTGTCTCATGTACAAGGCTTTGGGCCCAGTGCCCCAAACTGCAAATCATGAAGTCTGCTAGGATGGTGGCCACACTGCTCTTGAGAGTTGTAGGTCTCAGTGAAGTGTACAGGGGTACTATGCCGAGGGCCTGGGGTGCAGACAGACTGAAGGACACAGGGGTGCTATGGGAGCCTGCCGAGGGCCTGGGGTGCAGGCAGACTGAAGGACACAGGGGTACTATGGGAGCCTGCCGAGGGCCTGGGGTGCAGACAGACTGAAGGACACAGGGGTACTATGGGAGCCTGCTGAGGGCCTGGGGTGCAGGCAGACTGAAGGACACAGGGGTACTATGGGAGCCTGCTGAGGGCCTGGGGTGCAGACAGACTGAAGGACACAGGGGTACTATGGGAGCCTGCCGAGGGCCTGGGGTGCAGACAGACTGAAGGACACAGGGGTACTATGGGAGCCTGCTGAGGGCCTGGGGTGCAGGCAGACTTTTCTGTATCAGCTTCATCTAACTGCTGTTCTTATCATTTTCCATTTTAAGTTCTATATAAGATTTATATAGGGAAAGTATTTAGTAACACACAGAGAACCTTCTCCTGCCATCCATGGGAAGACTGGCTTTAGGACCACCCTGGATACCAGCTTCCATGGGTGCTGAAGTTCCTTATGTAAAACTATACAGTATTTACACAGAGCACTTTGAAATATCTCAAGATTACTTTAACAGTATTTCATCAAAAAAAAGTACTTTGTAACTAGCTGATACTTTGTACTGTTTGAGGGACAAATAACAAGAAAACACCTCTAATAATCAATAGAAATGTGTCTTTTCCAAATACTTCTGGCCTGCAGTCATTTAGTGTAACTATAACACACACGTTTATAATATGCCAATAGGTACCATGTACTGAGTGGCTGGAGCAATCCCCAGTCTTGTATATAAATCATCCATAGGCCTTGAATCTTGTCTTTGTTTCGTGGTGCCAGGGCTCAAACCCACGGCTGTGCGTGCCAGGCAAACACTGAGCTACACCCCTGGCCCATTAACTTTTAACCATGACAACCACTCAATGAAATGAGTTCACCTCTCCATTTTATAAATGAGGCGGACAGTGTTTGATATTTTCACAGGAAATTTTTAAAAAGCAAACACGAGTTTTTAACAAAGGTCTGTGTGGTGTCCACTGCTTATCTGTCCCACTTCAGTGGGAAACTTACTCTGAAGTGGCATCACCATCTACCCATGAGTGGAACTGGCTCTGTAGACCAGGCCGGCCTCGAACTCACAGAGATCCTCCTACCTCTGCCTCCTGAGCACTGGGATAAAGGAAGAGTATATATGATTTTACTGGCTAAGAGCTGACGTGAAATTGCATGTATCATAGCCACAGCCAGCAATGGTATAGTCAATACTTGTGGTTTTCACACTCTTTAATGCCTTTTCGGTGCTAGCGCCCACGCAGTTCTCTTCCAGCAGGCCTGGATAGGCTGGTGTCAAGCTGCAGGTCCTACAGTGCAGTGAACAGCTAGGAGCACAGGGCATGCTGCTCAGGAGAAGCCTTTGCCCTGTGTTTCCAAGCAGCAGACCCCACGCCCCAGTCTGTTTTCATAAATGTATTTATAGGTCTGCTCTCAGCTTCATGGTCAGCTCTCTGTTCCCACTTCTGCTAACAGACCCCATACAACTCTGACACACTACTTCTTGTTTTGTTTTATTATTAACTTACGATCAGAGCAAGTATTTACTTGATAGGCAAAATAAGTCAACATTTTGACATACCATATTCTGATTTATAATTTTCTCTAAGAACCCTCTAAAATTTTACTCACTTCAAAAGGCATAAAATTTTACTATTGCCTTACATTAAAATAATATAGCACAAAAATGCCCAAGTACATGCATACAACCAAGCAGAAACCGAGGCATAAACAAGCTAGGTTATAAGCCAAAGGGCTTTAAGAATTTACTCATGCAGGGCAGAGTGGCGCACGCCTGTAACCCCAGCCCTTGGGAGGCAGTGGCAGGCAATCTCTGAGATGAAGGCCAGCCTGGTCTGCAGAGGGAGGTCCTGGATAGGCAGGGCCACACAGAGAAACCCTGTCTCAAAAACACATTATTCATAGCTTTGGGTGGGCGCAGTCCACAGAGGAGTTACACAAGTTTAATGATGACATTTCCAGCTGGAAAATTCACAATGTTAAAACTACGAGCATAAAGGAGCAAGCAGAAGAGTGAGTACAAGCCCTGAGCTTCACGGTTAAATGGGATCCATTCTTTTTCATTTTAAAAGTAGAAGTATATACATACACACGCAACTGGCCATCTTTTAAATCAAAGCTCTCCAAACTTTGAACCCCTATATCTACTTTGTATCTCTCTCTCTCTCCCTCCCTCCCTCCTTCTCTCTCTCTCTCCCACACATACTCATGAATATGCACATATAAGACAGAAACATGCAACACGCATGAGGATCAGATATAAATGTGTGAATATCAGCACAACAAAACAAGGCCCATATTAGAAAAATATGCTCACCAAAACCAATCCAAAAAAAAATAGAAAACAGGATAATCATGCTTAATTTACTGCCTCATTGAGAGCACTTATGTGTAGAACATAGCGGCCTCTGGGCTGGGGACTGTAGCGCAGTGGTAGGGTGTATCTAGCAGGCACAGACGGGGCCCTGAGTTTGCTTGGCAGCAACACTAACAGCCCAGCGCTCTTTCAGGTATGGTGGGCAGGCCTCTCTGGCCTGCATGCTGGTCAGGAGCCTGTGATTGCCAAGACCACACAGACCAGTTGCCAGGCCTTTCTTTAATACAGTGAGGTAAGGCAGTGTTAAGTATCTACACAAGCTCTGTGTGCTCACTCACTCACTCTCCGTCTCTGTACCAGGTGGCACCTCCACATAAGGCCTCAAGATTTCAATTCTCCTGCCTCAGTTTCCCCAGGGTTGGGACTATAAGCACTCACAACCACTTGTTTGTTCTCTGAGTTGACAAAAGCACTTAGAAAATTAAGATTTCACCATCATAACCCTGACAAGGCAGCAAGCTCACATTTAGGTTACCGGTGGCTACCATATGCTCTTTTTTTTTTTTAAGATTTAACAGTGTTCTGCTTGCATATACACCTGCATACCAGAAGAGGGCACTGGAGCTCATTATAGATGGTTGTGAGCCACCATGTGGTTGATGGGAATTGAACTCAGGACCTCTGGAAGAGCAGACAGTGCTCTTAACTGCTAAGCCATCTCTCCAGCCCCCGATATGCTCCTTTAAGGCACTCACTGAAGGAAAAGGCATCAGGAAACAGTTACCACAGCAAACAAGTGCTTGTGTTCAAAGCCACAGTCCACAGGGAAAAGCTTCTTCCATTCTGGGCAACACAAGCAGCAGCAACTGTTCATGGGGCCAGAGAGCAGTGGCACCCCATCACGGTGGATCTTCACTAGTAAGTATGAATCTAGAAAAATCTTAAAAGGAATTTCTAAGAATAATATTCATATATTATAGCATGGAGCGCATTCCCCCCATACCCCCTCCCCCCTCTCTCTCTCTCACACACACACAAGATCCAACAGAAATACATTTAGAAGTCTAATTTCAGACTTGGTCAGGGATACATTTAGGGCAGATCTGAACAGGATAAAATACCAGGGAAAGTTCCAGCAATGGGTGTGGCGGCTCAAGGGTTGGCAGGACAGCCACATGGTTTTTGTAGGGCTGCTGACTCACTGCTGTTTTAGGTCAGACCAGAGTCCCAGTCTTTATACGAACAACAACAACCACAACAAGAAAGAAAGAAGGAGGAGGAGGAAGAGGAGGAAGAAGAGGAGGAGGAGAAAAGACTGCATGAAAATCAGCAAGTCTGCATTGAGCTTTGATGAAAATAACGCTAACATTTGGCCAAGTGGTCTTAACTTGCTTAATCCAAATTGTCTGCATCTGAAAGTGAACTTGGAATTCTTGGCCAAGACAGATATAACTCACGGAGACTGAAGAGAAAACAATCGGGGCTGGGGGTCGGTGGTAGCACAGAGACAGACAGACAGACAAACACATCACCTGAAGGAAGGAAACATGCTCATGCATATTCAGACTGGCAGGAAGAGCATCACACTGTGCGATTATTATGAAAATAGAATTTTTTATATCAATCCCCCCCACACTTCTAACCAGACTTTCCTCTCAGGATGCTACCAATGGAGGATGAGCAGTGGCAGGCTGACCACGATCAGCAGTGTACAGCAACACAAGCTCAGCAAAGATAAGCCATCTTCAAATGGGAGGACCAAGGGGACACAGAAAGGATTACTGGGTCAGTGGTCTGGGGGAAGTGGCAGCTGGACGCTTCTCAGAAATGGAAATCCTCGCTGTACTCCAGCAGGAGGCCAGAAGCCTCACAGACAGCTAGAGGTGGAGCTAACAGGGTGCGACCAGCTGCCAAGGTAAACAGCCGGATTCCCCTTCCCACC
Source organism: Acomys minous (assembly GCF_964271855.1). Lineage (NCBI taxonomy): Eukaryota > Metazoa > Chordata > Mammalia > Rodentia > Muridae > Acomys > Acomys minous. The sequence goes on from NC_140500.1 coordinate 3,109,273, forward strand.
TCTGCTATAACTCCCAACCCCAAAATAACAGTTGTAAAGAAGAAATTAAAGTTTCGATTGGAAAATCTCTCACTTTACCCAGACTTTTAAGCTACAGGATTTTCAAACACCTTAGCAATGTTTTTCTGTCATAACCACAAGCACACTAAAAGCTCCCCAAATATTTACAAAACAAATAATGGAATACTTGTTATTTTAGCCATCCATATAAACACAAACACAGGCATGCACACTCTGAAAATAGAATTGCCTCATGCAGACAGAGAACTGTGAGGTGAGTGTCAAACAAGCATCCACAATGGGCCATTAGCATGCATCACTTCCCTGATGGCTAAAATGACATGTCACAGAGGACGACGGGCAAAGCCAGGAAGCATCCAGATGACAGAAGCAATGAGGGGAAACAGGCCTATGGAAAACAAAGTGAGGCCACTGTGTTCTGCCAATAATATTTAGTAGTCACAACCAGAATGGAAACAATGGAAAGATATACACAGTACAGTCAAGTTCTTCCAGAATAAAGTGATGCTGAAAAGCAGATGTATAAGTGTGGGTAAGCGGTAGGTCTGGGGTAAGAACCCTCCGTATCTCTAGTCTAGCTCAGGTATGCATCCCACTGATGGAACAAGAGCTTGTCACACTGCTATCCCTTGACTAGAGCCCCCAGCCTGCTATCCCTTGACTAGAGCCCCCAGCCTGAGTTCTAACCCAAACCATAAAGTATCTACAGGGCCCCACCCTGTCTTCCACCGTACAGCTGTACTACCTGCCCTCTGAGCACCTGCCCTCCACCATACAGCTGTACGACCTGCCCTCTGAGCACCTGCCCTCCGCCATACAGCTGTACGACCTGCCCTCTGAGCACATCCTGATCTTTTATCTTATCTTTGTGCCATCCCATGGGCTACCTGGGCCGGTCTGCAGCATCCTGAGACATGTAGAGTCATCCTTTGATATCTGTGGGTACTGATTCTAGGACTCCAAATACCAAACCCACAGCTGTCTCCTATATAAAATGATGTGGCATCTGTGCATCACCTATGTGATTCTGCCACATGCTTAAAATCATCTGCAGATTACTTACAGTACAGGACCACCTTAAAAATTGTATCCTATGCCACACAAAGCCAAATCTTGCCGAATTGACTAGCTGCTTACTCCCCACCCAAGCATGAAAAGTAAGCCAAAGTCTCACCAGGGCAAGAGACCACCTGGGGTCCTAAAGCCGCAAGGAAACTACATGCCATGACAGAGTACCCAGGAATCCACTGGACAACCTCCCCACAAGCCCCCCCACTAACACACACACCACACACACTGTTTCAAAGTGACCTTGGGAAATGCTGAGTCCCTGGGAGGTGAGCTTGCTCACCAGGTGCAGTATCTACCACAGTGAGCGTCTTGTGCGCTCTGACATCACTTCCAGCAGTTCTACACCAGGCTTACTGTGGTGATGCCTAGAGAAAAAACAGCAACAGCTGTCTATCCATCAGCACACAGTCAGCCACTGGCCACCATCAAACACACACTCCAGAGTCATTGGCATGAAAGAATGTACACTGCAGGACTCGCTGGCTCAGTAAAGGTTCTGGCAACACCACCCTGGTGAGCGGGAACCAGGTGGGGAGGGGAAAAGGAGAGAACAGGCGTTCTGAGAGGCCTGACAGGAGCCTGGAAGTCTGCCTTCACTGTAGGTGTGTGCTGAACGGCTTCGGCAGAGTCAGCGTCAGGAGTGTCCATGCTGTGTAGCATCTGACAGGACCAGTGCTGCAATGGAGCCTGGGTGGCTCTGTCCTTCTCCTCCCACGCATACACGCTGGATTCAGTGACATGTCTCACTCGGTCCCTGTGTGCCAGAATCAGTTCCAGGCCCTGGGAGCTTTCAGCTCATTAGCTATCTTCCATTTCTGCACCTACTTTTCAATCAAGTCCACCCCAGAGCAGTTTCCAACGGCAAACAGACCTCTGCTCTAGCTAAGCACACTTTTAGGTGCCACTTCCAAGCTTCAGGATTCAAAGTCATCGGAAAATGCGTTCTGCTTTACGTGGCCCCTCACAAGCCTTATAAAAGCAAGAGAAGAAAGGAAGCACTCAGGCTCTGACTCCTGCTGTGTCCCCAGACACTCTGGCTTCCCTCTGTCTCAGAACACTTGGGCTCAGCCTCCGCTAGAGAGCAGCATGTGGGACCTGCTCCACTCCCCAGCGCTAGCACTGGCGCCTTGACCTGCCAACGATGCTAAGCAGGAATCTTCACTGAGTCCCAGCTCCCTCTCTGCAACATGCCATTGTGTCTAACCTCTCCACTAACCAAGCTCACCCAGCCTGTCCCTGCTGATGGAACCCATTAGCAGAGGATTTCCATGTTCGCCCACGGGAGGCAGCCGGCCTAGAGGAGTCCTGTCTGTCTAATGTTCCTGCGCATGCTTACTTACTGGCCTGTCCTTTCATTTCTGTGTGGACAGCAAGGGGCCTGCGGCAGGTGCTCAGCGTGTGGCTGTGAAGCTAAGCTGTGAGAAGCTCGAGAGAGGCAGAGCCATAAGTAGACTTGCTCACTTTTGTATTGGCTGCTCTGACCTCAAAGGGAGCAGAGGTGAGCGTACTGGGCTCAAGGATGCTGGCTTCACATTGCCCCAGCCGACTGGACCACCCTGGAGCAGGCAGGTGAGCCTTTACAGTCACTGAACAAAAGACAGCCATGCTGCCAACTCATTTACACTCACAGAGACAAGAAATCCTAGGCGTCAGACCAGGGACTGCAGAGATAGCCTGGCAGCTGAGAGCCTGTTCTGCCTTGCAGAGCACCAGGATTGGGTTCTCAGCGCTCACAGAGAAGGTAACAACTCTAGTTCCTGAACGTCCGATGCCCTCTCTGTCCTCCGGGGCACCAGGCACATACATGGTGCCTAGATACACATGCAGGCAAACACTCATGCATATAAAATTAAAATTTAAAAAATATACTTTTTTAAAAGAAAAACTCAGTGTAGCAGAGATGGGAGGGACCTGGGGAATAGTCCACCTGCTGGGAGGGGACTTCACCTCTCTAGGCAACTGTAAAATAACTACAGGTGGTGTAGAAGCAGAAGGGAGGCTGACATTCATGACATGTTTTCTTCTCCAAGATGTTAGCGTAGAGGATAATTTCTACCTTATATACTATGACTAAAACGATGGCAGTGAGGGTATATGAATGGAAAGGGAAAAAGAAAAAAAAATGGCATTTATCAAGTGCCAAGTATGAGAGCAACTTAGAGAAACCCGACTGCTAATCTCCCGTTCAAAGAAAAGAGAAGTGGGTATGGAAAAGTTAAGAAGGCTTGAGAACTGTTTCTTTTTATCTCACGTGTGTGTGTGTGTGTGTGTGTCCACATGTGTGCATGCAGGAACTGTGTGCTGTATGATGTGTGTAGAAGTCACTAGACAACCCTTGAGAGTTGATTCTCTCCTGCCACTGGGTTCTGGGGACCTGGTCATCAAGCCCGCACAGCAAAGAACTGACCTGTGCAGACACCTCCCAAACCCTGAGCTTTTCTCCCATACACACTTGGCCTTCTCCCATAATATGACCGTGGACACCTGAGGTATTCTGGGACATGTTTAAAAAGATATTGACTTTTACTTTATGTATGTGTATATGCTTGAGTGCATACCTGTGTGCTGTATGTATACAGTACCCATGGAGGCCAGAAGAGGAGTTCAGACCCCTGGAGCGAGAGCTGGGAACTGACCCTGAACCTCTGAAGAGCAAACAGCCAGTGCTCAAGACCTCTGAGCCTTGTCTCTGGGACACATCCTTAGCCACAGTAGTGGGAAAGCAACTGGGTCTCAGCAGATGCCACCAGCAGCATCTAGAATGTGGACTGCCTCTATCCCTAGGAGGTGGAAGACAACACAGCCAGGCAATGTGAGACAGGACAGAGCACACCGCGCAGGCCTTGTGTTCCTAGCTCACAAAGTGAGATTTAGCCACATAAACTTAATCTTCCTTCATACTGGTCCCTGACTGTTACCTGACGTTGGAGCTGGCAAGCCATCACTGTCATCCCCAGTAAACAAAGGTGACAATGATTGATTGGACTTTTAGGTACTAGCTCTGCACTGTTAAATACACAACACTCTTTCCTTAAGGAAACAGACACACCACCCCGTCTGCTGGGGGTGGGCTTACTCGCAGCACGCGTGATTATAGCCTTTTTAATGATACTCCGTCTTGTAATTCCACCATTAGGCAACAAAACACAAAATTCGAGTACCATTTTCCACTCTTGAGATCTTTCTCTATGCATATAATTCCAAGAAGTTTACAAAGAACTGGCTTAATATCCTAGGCTAGGAAAAGGGAGCTGGGCAATGGAACCCTCGGAGACTTAGAACCTTTGGGGCCTTAGAGGTCACAGGAATGGGAGGAGGTGGTGAGCGGCTGTGCTGGGGAGGAGGGCATCATGCCCCAGGCTAACCGGGCTCCTTTCCGGGGACTATGTTCCTAGCTGGATCTCCTGCCGTACTTCATTCCCTGGGTTCAGAAATCCAATCAACACAGGATTACAGGATCGCCAACTTACACAAAATTGTTTTTAAAGTCTGCCCCTTAACTCAGGGCTAGAAGGGCGGGGGTGTCAGTGGTTAGGAGCATGTTTTTTTCTTGAAGAGGGCCCAAGTTGAGTTCTCAGCACCCAAATCAGGCAGCCTATAGTCACCTGCAGCTCCAGCCACAGGGTATTTAAGGTTATCGGCGGCACTCCACGGTCACTTGTGCTCACACATGCACGCATCTACACAGAGGCACATATACACGCATAATTTACAATGAAAAAAAAACTTTAAAAAGTGTTTTAAAAAGTGTTTGCATTAGCCAAAAGCACCAATTCCTTCACCTAATCAGTACATGGATATTTTGTTTTCTTTCCCTTCAGATTACTGAATATAAATCTTCAAAGCTTCTACTTCAAATTAAGTGTAAAAAGATTTATGAATCTGGCTACACAGCTACTGTTTAAGTGAAACCTGGCATAGCTGGTTTTCTTTGTCTTTGTTGTTTTAAATTTCCCCAGGGTAAGATCTTCATGATTTCAGGCTCTACTTCCCTTCCTTTCCTGAGGGTCTGGAATGATCACCGGTTGAGAAGGAACAGAGGTGTGCAGGCAGCCCCCAGCCTCCGCCCACCTGTGACCACCAGGCCATCTGGACAAGCGAGTGGGCCCGTGATAACCCAGGAGAGGCGCAGAAGAACCATCAGGCACCAAGGAGAGAGCCAGACTTAGAACATGTCCAGCTCAACATGTTTCCTGACCTTGTTGTTGGTCCTGGGTCTAAACACAGCTAGAGAAGTCTTAGGCTAAGAGAGCAACAAGAGAGAAACCGGTGGCTGGACAGTACAGACCTGTGCTGAGACAGTCTTCCCAGAAAACAGGAAGGAAGACTGGACCTAGAGCAACCACCTCAAGTGCTGAGACCTCAGGCACAGGTCCAGGGAACAAAGCCGGCTGACAAGTATGGAGAAGTGAGAGACGGTGGCAGCCCCAGACTGGAGAACAGCCTGTACTCCTGAAAATCAGCTGAGGGACTAACACAAACAGCCAAAGCATTTACTAGGCCAGATATTTCAACCTCCAGGTAGAACTTTAAAGATCTCCTCCCATCTAAGCTCTGATAGGGTATCTGGCCCCGGATAGATTATTTTAGAAAACTGAGAAACTGCAATTAAATACGACCCTATGAACTTTGTTTCTTCAAAGGTCAGATGCCAGGACCACTCACTCACCCTGTGGAGACTGAAAGCCTGAGCCCCTCCTAACAGCCCAGCAACTTGGAAGCCTGTCCTGCTCTGGGACGTCTTAGGGAATGGTCGTCAACAAAGTTCAATGCAGCGCTAGTCCTTAGTTATACTGGTGACAGAGGCTTTCAGGTGTCTGGCTTTCTCTGGAGAGCAATGCCCTAGGCCTGCCTCGTCTCAGATACAGGCACAGGCTCAAGGTTTAAATAATCTCATGAAAGGCACAACATGAGGGAGGAACCCACATCTGAAGGCCAGCTCTAATGGCTGATCTTAGTGTGTATCATGCTCTTTGTTAAAACACTTGGCTTGCTTCTTCGGGGTGGCAGTAAAGCCCGTTTTAACAGAGCAATCAGTCCCTTATGAAAGTGGTAGCAAAAATGACTGTCACCCATTAAATTTCATCTTAGCGGCAAGCAAGCCAGTAGGGCAAGACATGTGCAAGCCGACTCCAGTTCAGGGGAGATTTCCCCAGGCAACATTCTCCCAAGGGACTGACAGCAGCAGTGGGGACCTAAGCTAACCAAAGATCCTTGCCTGTGGAGAATACCTAGTTTAGAAAGTATTTAGTGAGGGCAGACAATCAGTGACTGTCAAACAAGGCGACAGGGAAGCATTGGGTCTGTCTGTCTGTCTGTCTGTCTGTCCGGGGAAATGCATGCATTCCCTGTTGAGCAGGGAGGTTTCAATACTCTACTTCACATCAACAGTAATGGTCACTACAACCTCTCATACAAGCAGAAAGAACCCTCAGCTCCCTCTCTGTCCTCGCTGCTACAGGCCTAAAGTGGCCCGGATGACGAGTGACATAACAGGGAGGAATGTTAGCCATTCTTCCTAGACCCAACTTCCTGCAGGCATGGCAGTTTTATTAAAAGACAATGGTATTTTAGAACATTTGTCAGGGGAGGCAAAACTGGACTAACTTAAGAGAAAGGAGAAAAGTTTTAGCTTTGCCTGGTCTCTGGCAAATAAGGCACGGTTGTTATCTCAGTGCCCAGGGCTGAGACAGTATGTACCAGTGACACCAAAACCTGACACACGCAGCAATGAGAAATAAGATGCATTTAAAAAGTGTAACGAAGATACAGAGTAGGGCAGAAGCCAAGCGCTGCAGAGAGGGACTTGGCAGACCCTGGACCGTCCAGAGACACGGAGAGTGCGGAGGAGAAAAGAAACACATCCCACGTCTCTGACTGTGTCGCTGGACAGCATCCGAGCAGCTGAAGGACCTGCCAGAAAAGGCAGCTGTGAGCTCTTGGGATAAACAGTCCATCCAATGCACTGGAGAGCTCAAAGTATCAAAAGCACATAGCCAAACGAGGCTTCTGTGGAAGACGAAGAGTGTGTGAAAAGAGCGGGGCAAACACAAGGCCTTAGAGTAAGAACGCAGCACAAGCTCAGAGCTTAGACTGCGTCAGACATTCCACCAAACAGACCAGGGGTGCTGCTCACTGTAGAAACCAGCGCCAGAACATGCTGTGGGGCCAGACAGGGAGCTAAATTCAGTCAACTTAGAACCATGTTTCTGGTTCATGGAAGACTTCTGAACAAGCCCAGATGTTCCTGTGAGGCTAGCTGCATCGAGGCTCACATCGTCTGTGAGGGGCTCAGTTGTGCTCCCCAAAAGTTGTATACTGAAGCTCTGACTTCTGGAAACTCAGAATGTGACCCTGTATAAACACAGAATCTGCAGAGAACTAATGAGGTTAAATGAAACCTTCAGGGTAGGACCTAGCCCAATGTGACTGGTATCCTTGCATGAGGAAGAAATCTGGGCATGAAGAAGACACATATCGGGGTAAGATGAGGAGAAACTGGCCTCACACAGAGAGCAAGACCCGGAGTGTCTCCTTCCTCACAGTCTGACCTCAGCCAGCCTCCAGCACCCAGAACTTTTCAGAGTACAGGTGGCCTGAGAAACACCGCAGCATCCGAAGTAGCAGCTGCTCTTTATGTATGACCCTACGTGCTAATTCAGTCGAATACAGATTGGCCACAAGATCAAGACACGGGCATAGTGGGACGTTTGATAAGTCAAAGCCATAGTTGTAGTATCAACATGGAAACCGACAAAGAAGACGCCTACTTTGTGTGTCCATGGGATGACTCAGGGCTAGCAAGAATCTGGCCTCATCCCACTTCTACTGTGCCAAGTCTCAAATACTTCTAGCCATTTCCACAAGAGCAAACATGCCAGATCAAAGAATGGCGCTCCTGGCATGTTGGAGGCCCTCCATGTAGTAAAGTCACAGCGGGCTGAGGACTGCCAGTGCTAGAGGCCTTCCAGACTGTAAAGCACACCTGATCCTCAACTGTAACTCACAGCTACCAGCAAGCAGCAGTCACCACCACACTCGCTTGAAAGACAGTTACGACGTCACACTGGTCACAGGGAGAACCCTTCTACCACACAATGGTAGAAGTTTTCCTATCTACTGGTAGCAGTGCATCACTGGACTCCCAGGGACTTCCAGAGACTGCCCTTGTTCTTCAGATGCGGTAGGTCACACAGGCTGATTTTAACTTGGAAGCAAACAGCTGCGGTTAGGTCACTGTCCTGAACATGAGTTACGCCCTGGAGCAGACCGACCCCTCATCTTGGGCCAACAGTCACTGAAACTCAGCTGGTTACGCACTGGGCGCTCTCTGTGGACCGATGGTAACATTTTCTCAATACCATTTTTCAGCTTTAATCTAAATAAAATGTCATTTTGGAGCATCATATTCACCCCCTCTCCCACGAATATCCTTGAGATGGATGCTCTTGTGTCACTGACCTAAGATTAACACTGCAAAGGTCTTAGACACATTTGGTTCGGGAAATGAGGTCATGGGATCAACTGTAGTGTAAAGAAATAGACTGAGAGTGGCAGTGCTGAGGGCCAGGTAACGCAGGGCCATCTGGGGAAGTTAAAGGGCTCTGAGGCACAGAGGTGGCTTGACAGAACTTATGTTTCTAAAACCTCTCCTTAGGTTTTCTGAAGGAACCCAGAGAGGGTGTGAGAAAGTCTACCTGAGAACTAGACAGGACAGAGCTGGGAAGCGGGGAGTGACAGTCAGGACACTTGAAGAGGCAGAATCTGCAGGGCTTCCTGAGAGACAGTGCAGGGACAGAAGCTGCAGGTGGAGTGTAACCAGGAGGATGCCTGGCCTGGGGCATGAGAGGGGCTGGCAGATACTGCGGCTGCTTATGGATAACACTGGAGGAAGAGCAAATTTAATGGTGAAGGTCATAAATTCAGTACTAGAGTTGAGACTTCTGTAAAGTGATATGTTAAAATGCTCTTCAGTGTTATGTTGGTACTAAAATATAACAAGCTAGATTTACATTTTCAAAAGTAAAACTGGAAAATGCACCCAGCCCACAAGCTGCTTCTAAGTCAGGAAGCTCCCTCCCTCATACTGTCCATGGCCACACTCCTGCCCTGCCTCACTCCTGTCCCGCCCCGGCATATTTTTGGTGAGACCAGTTGCTCTGAGAGTAAAGAAGTCTCACAAGGAAGAAAAAGGGTAGGTAGGTAGTCAAGGTCATGCGACAGACTAGTCATCATCCCCGCCCTATTTTGCTAGTGCAGTTTGTTCTCCTCATCATCTGTGGGTTGTTCTTCTTAAATAAAACACCCAATTCATTAAGAGCAAACATTCTCAGACTCCACCCAGACCTACTGAACTAGAAACTCTGAGGGTGGAGCGGGAAACTGTCTTGGAACAAGTCCTCTGGTGACAAGCACACACACTCAAGCTCAGAAACCAGTAAGGTGTCCGCTTCCATCTATTTGCTGTACTTCCTCTCCACTGGGGCTTCCTCGATACTCGCGAGCTGCACTCACTATCTCACAAGCCTCTTTCCCCAGCAACGCCACCCTCCCTGTGAGATCTCACACAGTCATGAGGCGGCGCTCCCTTGGTTCCCACCCTACTGCACCACGCTGAGCATACAGCCTAATTCCCTGCAGCGTAGGGCACTCCTCACAGCATCTGGTTACTAGAGGAGAGGCCAGTGATCTCACACAGAGATCAAAAGTGTAGAACACTTGAGAGGCTGAGAAGGGAGGGTCAGGAACACTGCCCCTTGGGGTGTCCAGGCTCACTGTGCAGAGCTGGACTGCTGGGGGGGGGGGGGCGTAGCTGGGCATGGGTGAGTGCAATGCAGAATCTCCTTCAATAGTGAGTGCGCCTTCTGGGGGGGGGGGCGTGTGTGTGTGTGTGTGTGTGTGAGAGAGAGAGAGAGAGAGAGAGAGAGAGAGAGAGAGAGAGAGAGAGAGACAGACAGACAGACAGACAGACAGACAGACAGACAGACAGACAGAGACATCTTCCTGGAGACAGCTCATTTAATTGGGGGAAACAAAGGCTATTTAAACCTTGGGGGTGGGTAGAGGCCTCCAGGGTGAGTGTACATCGCTGGCCAGGGTCAGGGTGCTGGGAATACCTTACTGGCATAAAGAAGAAACTCCAGGTGCTGCTGGACACGTCCTTGTAAGGAGAGATGACGCTAACCTGAAACCTGGCTGCCAGGCTATGTGACCACCTCAAAGGTGGCAGCAGTGAGGGACGGGGGGTAGGCTCCATGCACTGGGCATCAGGCCCAGGGCAGGGAGGGAGCAAGATGAGACTGTCAGGGTGTGGGCACAACTTGTCCTCACTCTTGCATCAGGTCAGCTCCTCAGTCTGACGGTAAGTCCTAGGCCAGCCTGGGCTACAGAGTAAGACCCTGTCTCAACACACACAATTACCAGGAACATTCTATTCCTAGTCTATTTAACCAGAAACTCCTGGGAATAGGGCAAGAACCCACACTTGCAATGCGCAGTAGGATTTAATCTTTACAGCTGTAAACGAAATTCAACTTGATAATTAACCTCGGATCAGATCAGCTGCCTCCAGGTTTATAAGAACACTGGGATAAACTGAAAAGGGGGGAGGGATATGACTTTGCTCTAGCCTGTGGCCCACTTCTTAAACGTATTCTGTAGATTGTGAGTCTTAAAACAACCACCTCGTACTTTGTGTTCACTCTAGATTTATCTGTGAATACTCTGGGCTCATTTTCTTATCAGGTAAGAGTTTTCCCTAGTTCAAACTTACGGAATTAAATTCCAGGCTGCTGAACTTTATTTTCAGCCCAGATATTGTGAGACCATATTGAAGGTATTTTCTGGTCTATTTTCCTTGACTTAAGTAAAGTGTAAATTGCCAGAGTTCCTGCAAGCTTCAGCAAATGTTAGCTGGGATTTCTTCCAGATAGGTATCAAATGAGGACGTTATTTGTAAGCAGTGTACCATGCTCTGCCCCAAGCCATCCCGGCTTTAGCTATGAAAGTTAACGTTCTTAACCACTGTTCCCTGCCCAGGAGCTCTACCTTTCTCCACTCCCATGTACCTGAAGACAGCCAGTCAAAATAATCACCCAGAAGTATATATAATAAACGTTAGAAGTAAGTGATTTCTAACAGTGCTGGAAAAAAAAGAAGAAAAAAAATGGCTGTAACACAAAAAGAAAAAAAATGCAAGCTCTTTACAAAAATTCTCACTGAGTCTTCTTGAAGCAAGTTGTGCCAGTCTTTACTTTGCCAAACACACGACAATCCAATGCTGCACTGTCTAGTTAAATTGCCACCAGTCCTTTCTAAATTAAGATGCACATAAACTATGGGTGACAGATGCACATGAGAAAGTGTACACACACATTCACTCACCCACACATACTCCTGAAGTTTATGAAAATTATTCACTTATGGCTAGCTTATCCTTTCTTGACTTTGACTACATATTTGTCAAATGCCATTTCCAGGTCATTTTAAGAAAATAGCTTTAACACCTGTTCATAATTCACATTCATGCATCGGCTCATGCAAGCTTACAAGAATATTTTTAATTAAAATATAATCTATATATAGCCAACGCTGCCCCTTTGAGGTATACAGGCCAGTAAATTCTGACAATGCATGCAGCTGTGTAGCCACTACCAAGGCTGCTGAGCCTTGCTGCTCAATGTACCCACCATGTGTGGCTACTACTGCACATGGGGCTGGAGACTGCGCAGGCTCCAAATCAGGGATGGTTTAAATGTAAGATAAGTAGCCAGCATCAAAGAAACGGCTGAGAAAATGCAAAGAGCTTAATATTTTATATGAAATTACAGTACTTTATATGAATTACTATAAGTAGTGCAAAAATAATCTTACCCAAGTCTTTCCCCCTTTATGTGCCTATTAGAAAATTAAAAGTTAATGACTGCACTTGTGCCTCAAATTGCCCTTTACTGACAGATGGTTTCCCTGTGCCCATTGAGGGAAATACCACATCCCGGCCCCAGCGCCAGGCAACTACCAATTACCTTGTATACCTAAAATATTTATTTTTAAGAGATTTTAAAATGCTTCCCTTAAAATACTTATCCTGTAACTTCTAAGTTTTTTTAAACATTTTGTGGAGGGTTTTAAACATAGTATTTAATGTTCATTTTTAACTTCACAGAAGTTTTTAAAGATTCATCTATAGTATTTGCTAATCGGTATCATGTTAATTAACTGGCCTCAAATGTACTTGGGGCACTAAGCTGTCTTCCAGCGGATGTGTGCAGTGGTCCCCGAGTGAACGGAGGCCATTGTGCACACACACAACAGCGTCTATTCACAGATGCCGCGGGAGATCTGAGCCAGAGGTGGGGAAACTCCCAGAGCTTAATTTTTCTTGGCCTGGGGAAGTGAAGCAAAAGCTTTATCTGTGCAGTAAGCCGGGTAGAGACGCACAGCACAGCGTGGAGCCAGCAGCAGTGGGAGGGGAGCAGGGTGTTCTGACTGGCAGCGGGACTGTGAGGGAGGACTCTGTGGCGCTCAGTGACACAGCCAGAGGCAGGCAACTGCCTCCTGTCCGACTATTTCCAGCCCTGTCTGCTCTGCCCCAGGTCTCTTCTAACTAAACTGAAAAGAATTATTATTTATAGCAGGCATAGGCTAGGCGAGTGCTCTACCATTGAGCTACACCCCCAGCCCTGAGCCCCACTTTCCATTAGGTTAACTTGGGAACTGGGCACCAGCACCTCTGCTTCTCAATCTTCGTTTCTTATTAGCCAACCTTGAGCGTTTCCACCCTCCCCTCAGCTCTGACCCATCTCCACCTTCCTCACAGCGCCATGAGGACTAAAACAAACAAGGACTGACTGCATTTTTAGCATCTTGCTACTACTCTCCTAAGAAAAGACCACTCTCCAGTTTCCTGGTTCCTGGGGAGCCTACTTCCTCGCCATCGCAAAGGGAGGACTGTCAGCCGTCAACGGCGTCCACAGCTTCTGAAGATCCAGAGCAGATGGCACTCATGTCGCCCTCCTAGGCACAGGACCCCTTCTGGGACTGTCCTCTCAGATGGCCAAGCGCACTCAGAAGGGAAGTCTGCACCAGGGCTCCCATGCTAACCTGGGTAGGGAAACTAACTCTGGGGGTTCCTTTGGTTTTGCTGTCTGGAGCCATGCTGGCAGGAACAGGCAGTAACTAGAATGTTCATTCACCTTGCATTTGCAGAGGCAACCTTCACATAAACAGAATTATGATTAATAAATGCAGGTGGAAATTATTCTGTCTGAAATGTTAAATAAATCTTTTTCTTTGGGGCCAGGCACTGCCAGAGCAAGGCAGTGGAGAAGTTTGTGTGCTTAATTAACTATGGAAAGGAATAAACCGCTCTGAACGGCTAATACAACCCCCCATCCCTTTCTCTGCAGGAAAGATGTCACTGTCTGGTGTTTCACAGAGGAAGCAGGATCAGGTTAACATCATCCCATAAGGAGCTGACTCAGCAATGAGAGTTAACTGCTCCTGCTGAGGACTCCTGGGAGGGTCTCAGCTCCCACATCAGCAGACTCTAGAAACAGGGATCCTAGACTCGTGGGCATCTATGTAGTGTGATTGCACAGGCACACACATGCACCAGATAATAAAGAAATAAATATATAAATTTGCTGCTGCTGCAGCAAACATAAGAACGGCAGAACATTAGAAGTCTGGAACTTGACAGACGTTCAGTTGTTGGGCTTCAAAAATATGTAAATAAATGAACTATAATCCAATACAAGCTGAGGCAGGAGGATCAAAAGTTCAAGGCCAGCCTGAGCTACATACAATCTTTCTGCCAGTGTCTCCCAAGGGCTACATTATAGGTATGTATCACATGGCCAGCTAAAACACTTCATTAATTTCAAAAACAGCACAGTAAGTGGGTAGCCTGAATTCTCTAGAGACACAGAAACAATAGATTTTAATGCATAAAGAGACCAGTTACAAGGAATTTCTGAGAAGTCCCAAGATCTGGCTCCTGTTGTTTAGAGACCCAACATAGCAGTGAGAACCCAGGTAACATGTGGCCGACTTAGCTGCAATCTTAAGGGACGGAAATGTGGGGAAATATGGGAATGATCCCCCGGAAGTGACCGACTGTAACAAATGGCGTTCAGCCTACCACTGTATGTGCACAGAATACTCTGGAAGTGAAGGGATAGATCCTGTCCCTTTACATGTTTCTGACTATAACTTGGTTCCTTTGTTGCCATAGTAACCAACAATCTTAGAACACAGAATTCTCAGAAGCAGTTGGGCTTCATATCCTTAAGACATGGGATCTGAAGGGTTTCTTACACCTTTGCTTATGTCTCGGGAGCTGGAAGCGTCTGTCTCACGTGGGCAGCCCTCAGAGCAGGCCATGACAGAGGCATGTGCATGAGCATGTGTGTGTGTATGTGTGTGCGCACGCTCTACTTACAGGGGATAATGGGAAATGCAGAATAAACATGCTACTAGACAGTGGGAGGATGGGCGTGTGCGTGGCAGTCACCTTTCCAGAAAGCAGTCTGTTCTCAACTACTGTTAAGACTGTGTATTTGTGATCTTTGGTCCACTAACCCCATGTACTACTTAATGGTCTTAAGTAACCTAGTCATCATTAATCATCTAAGTTAATAATTATTAGTAGGTGACACCTAAGGCTATTTAATAGTAGTTAAGAATGTAGAACAGGCATATTATTATAAACTTGATAATAAATTTCTGCTGATGTGAGAACCACATATATTTTAATATATGTATTTATACGTGTATGTGCACAAATATACACATATATTAAGAAATTAGTTACTGCAGGCGTGGTGGCACATGCCTTTAATCCCAGCACTCAGGAGGCAGAGGCAGGCAGATCGCTGTGAGTTTGAGGCCAGCTTCGTCTACAAAGTAAGTCCAGGACAGCCAAGGCTACACAAAGAAACCCTGTCTCAAAAAACCAAAAAGGAAAAAAAAATTAGTTACCTTGACCTCAGGATAGGGGACTGAAAGCACACTGAACTGCACTCACACTTCTGTTATTTTCAAATTTCCCTTCTATGATTCTAAGCCCTGTCAGCTACTGTCAACCACAGGAAGCACCAAGAAGCGATGCCCAGAGGGTTTCTGTCATGCTGTGAGGTGTCTACAGAGGCAGAGAGGACACGCGGGTGGACTCTACTGCATGGAGTGGGGTGGTTCCAAGTAGGAAGCAGGGTAAGCCACACAGCTCTTTCCTCCCTGATATCACACTAACTTTCTCTTCTGAAGTTCCCCGAGGCAAGGAAGACCTGAGACGGGAGACCCTGAGCGCCATGACAGCCTCGCCCTCCAGCAGTGACTACAGCAGCGCAGAGGACTCAGCTTCCGAATGCAATTCTAACCAGAGCCTCTCGGTGGGACACTTCCCCTCTGAGAACATGTTCTCCTACGAGGACGAGGACATGGTCTCCAGTGAGGAGACAGCCTCTGCGGATTCCTTGGTCCACTTCCTCCCACCTGTCCAAGGTACCTGGGGGACAGAGAGTTTAAGGAGACTCCTCAGGAAGCGACACCGGATGGAGCACGATCCAGAGCAGTTTTGCAAGCTCAGCATCATGCCGGCCTGGGATAATGATGTGGGCTCCAACCAAGCGGACTCTCTGGCTAACCTGGACCTAAATGGCTATAGCCAGTGGGTGGACAAGTGGCCGAAAGACAGGACAAAACTGACTCTCTGCAAACTGGATAACCTAGTACAGAAACTTGAGACAGCTGAGAAACTTCGAGAAGCTGGGCAACCTGACGACCGTGTGCTCCCTGAGTCTACTTACGAGGAAGACATCTACCTCAACAGCAGCCCCCCTCCACAGACAGCTCAAGTCAGTCATGAAGAACATGACGTTTGTCAAGATTTGCCCAAGTACAAAGCGCAGGAAAATCGAGATATGTGTCAGGTCCTACAGGATCCTCCAAGGCTACAGGAAGATGAAATTGAGGTGAGCGCAGAGATGCCTCCCAGGAGAGCAAGGGCATGTCTGGGGATGAGAGGGTTAGACAGTGGAGCCTCACTACCTGCTGTGACGCAAGGTGGGCCCCAGGAGGCTAGGACAGGGAGGGAGGGAAGATGGTAGGAACAGCAACAAGAACCACCAGCCACATAAGAAATGAATGTGTGTGTGTGTGTGTGTGTGTGTGTGTGTGTGTGTGTGTGTGTGTTCAAGTCAACGGGTCTGGAAGCTTTGCTATACTTGGGCTATTTTGGGCAAACGGGTTTGGATTCTATGAGGGAACAGGCAGCAAGACCAACTGCTGTTGACGCTACGTGCATCTAACTCATCCTGTTTTCTCAGCAGGAGACGAGGCAGACAGCAGAGAGCTCCTTGGAAATCTCCTCCATGTCATCTGCTCAGGAAGAGGAGCCTTCCCGCTCACACGGCACATCCTGTCTGAACTTTCGGTGGGTCTTCCACTGGCTGAGGACACAAGTCTTCTCCCGATGGAGGAGAGAGCGCCCTAGGCAGGCTACCAGCAACTGGCACCAGAAAGCAGTGAGGAAGATACAGTCGCTCAGAGGCAATAGAATCCGACCCCAAGAATGACTGAGTTTACCTGACTCCCCCAGATTTTCAAACTTTTGAAGCCCCTTGCTCCACATCTCTAAGAGGTGTGTGTTGTTCCCTCCCCTGCCTCGCAAATGAGGAAATCAAGACTTGAAGCACGCAGAGGGAGTTTCCATTCTCCAGCCCCTTCTGAGCCAGCCGCTTACTACAGCCAGCATGCTGGGAACAACAAGTGTGCCTAAAGCAGTCTGGTAACCTGGATCACCAAAACCGCTGTCTCCACGTTAGACCCATGGCTGCAAAAAGCTCTACCTATACCCGCGAAAGCACAACCCACGCCACGCACCACGGTGGGAGGCTGGTAGGACACACGCTGCCTCCTGGAAATGAGGGTCAGGGTCAACAAAAGAGAAAGTAAGCACATATAAAATAAACAAAACAGCAAACTGTTGAAAAAAGGAGGAGAAAGGAAGGGCGGACTATTCATTTAGGAAGCAAAATACTACCTATATTTTCCAAGAATGAACTCAGCCATCTACATCCAACAAGCCTATTTCAGCCTGAGTGAAAGTAATTTGCTGGGAGAAGACACAACAGAGGTCTGTGCTTACTGAGAGAGAAAGCCTGTGGGGATGGCTGAGCAGGACACTTCCACCAAGCCCACGTCTCATCTGTACTAAAGAATAAGCCACCGCTTTAGTACAATTTCTGGCTCCTGCACTCAATTTGACCTCTGGAGGTATGTGCCAATAGGAAATATTCCAGCGCTGCTCAGTTCATTTAAGTGTCCAATATGTTATCCAACCTGTGCACGCAGGGGGTGGGGCTGGCCGCGGCAAGCAGCAAGAGTGAGCTCGAAGTGGCCATTGGAAGAAAAGACCCTCAAGCCTCCTGTAAAATTACTGTAATTGTCAGGAACATGCTAATCTCATTAATCAATAAATTTTGGGATCTATTACCTTATGACTGAAAACTAAAATCATCCCTTATGTGTGTGTCTCAACCTTGAACTGAAGGCGTGAATTAACGGGGTATAACTTACACAATCGTATTCTAGAATTCACAATACTGTAACAATTTAAAATACAGCATAAAATTTACCAATCTTAAAAGTCATTCAGCACTTTGCAAATGCTGACGTGACTATACTATAAACCTCCCAATAAGGGGTATGCGGTGGCCTATCAGTAAACACAGGCAAATTTTTTGTCAAGACTTTTACAATACAATGCAAATTCGAAGCTCAAGAGCAGGCGTGAGTTCAAGGCTAGTTAGACACAAGAACATCCTCCAGGCACGCTGGCGCACACCTTTAGTTCCAGCACTTGGAAGGCAGAGGCAGGCAGATCTCTGTGAGTTTGAGACCAGCCTGGTCTACATATCAAGTTTCAGGACAGCCAAGGTTACACAGAGACCCTGTTTCAAATTCCTCCAAAAGATAGAAGAATAAAAACACAGCCAATGCTAAATAAATTCCTAGAGAATGCTAAGGCTCTAGCTTCAACATTAAAGAAGGGCTTAGTCAGGAGGAAGAACCAAGAGGTTCAAAAGCACATTGTTTCATTATGAACCACAAGTGAGGAATTTATGTGGCACGCACGGTGTCTGATTCCAGGATGACAGGTGGGTTTTGTGTTGCACTGTGGGCCGTGAGTCTTTTCCTGCTGCCCCCTACCTCCCCAGCAAGCGGAACAATGGTCAGCTTTCAGAAGAAACAAAATCCTCATCAGATAACAGTGCTGAGTGAGCCAGTTTTCAGTAGTGTGGGTGCAAGAGCCCTGGATACATGCCCTGAAAAGATTACCAGCCCAGATCGAGAATCCCCTCGCTGAACAGTTTCCACCTTATCCCACATTTCAAACGAAGCTCACTGCTTCAATGCTGTTTGTCTCTGTACAATACAACCATGTATAAGGCACGAAGGGCAACTCTTCAGTCTGCGGCTTTTGGAGAAAAACTAATCTCATCACCACAGAATTCTCTGCTCAGAAGGGGTTAAGAATAGTGACTGACTTGCATTCTCCTTGTCTACCTCAATATCCATCATGTTAAATTTTAAAATAATCCTGTAAAATAAAGAGCAGTCATCCCTCCCTTCCCCAGACCCCTACTCTCTCACAACAGCGGCACGCCAGATGCCCCGTGCTCAGCTCAGGGTCCTTAAGCTTTCCCAAAAGGGGGATGGGGAAAGAAACACTTTTATCAGTAAAGTGGCACCACAGCTTCCATGGGCACCATACTGCAACATAGCAGCCTTGTTCAGTAAGGGTCAGGAATAGACACTGAAGCCCCTGGGTGAAGGGCTGTCAGGGGGTAGTGTACGCAGGTGAGACCTGCCCCATGTGGGAAACAGCCCAGCCAACACCACACACTTTCTAGAGAGGGTGTAGAGCTGGAGAAATGGCTCAGAGGTTAAAAGCACTGTCTGCTCTTCCAGAGGTCCTGAGTTCAATCCCCAGCAACCACACGGTGGCTCACAACCATCTATAAGGAAATATCCTGCCCTCTTCTGGTGTGTAGGTGTACATGCAGACAGAGCACTGTTACATAATAAGAAGCCTTGTGTGTGTGTGTGTGTATGTGTGTGTGTGTGTGTGTGTGTGTGAGAGAGAGAGAGAGAGAGAGAGAGAGAGAGAGAGAGAGAGAAGAAGGAGGAGGAGGAGGAGGAGGAGGAGGAGGAGGAAGAGGAAGAGGAAGAGGAAGAGGAGGAAGAGGAGAAAGAGGAGGAGGGAAGGAAGGAAGGAGAGGGAGCACCACAGACTGGCCGGCAGTGACAGACCTGAATCTCAGCACAAGTATGGCAACAGTCAGAAAGTCTTAGGTTATAGAACATTCTACTGGACAGCTCTCTGGAATGAAAATGCTAGCATCACAGAGACACGCAGGTCATAATGGAGACAACAGAGACATGAAGGCCAACTGCTACTCATGATCTCCCACCACAAAGGTGAACAGAACTTAAGGAAAGGACTTTTCACAGCATCTGGAAAAGACCTGGATATGGACAGCATGTAATATAACTGAGAAGCTGTGTCAGTCACGGTTCTCTAGAGGAACAGGACTTATAGAATGAATGTGTGTGTACATATACATATATATACACATTCATATTTAGAAGGAATGTATATACATATATGTGTGTGTGTGTGTGTGTGTGTGTGTGTGTGTGTGTGTAATCTACATTTATATACTCATTGGAATGGCTTACAAGCTGTGATCCAGCTAGCCCAACAATGGTTGTCTACCAACAGAAGGTTCAAGACTCCAGTATTGTTGGGTTCATAAGGCTGGGTGTCTTCTGCCAGAACCCTGAAGAAATGAGCTAAAACACCAGTGAAGGAATGGACTCACCAGCAAGAGCAAACAGGCAGTGACCAGGCTTCCTCCTTCCATGTCCTACCTCAAAAGATCTAGAATAAAGTGTAGCTTCCTACCTCAAAAGATTCAGATTAAAATTGGGTCTTCTCACGTCAGATGATTTAACTAAGAAAAAAAAAATCCCTCATAGGTATACTGAGCCACACGGTTTTAGTTAATCCCAGATATAGTCAAGCTGACAACCAAGAACAGCCACCATAGTCATTATCAACAGATGATATAGTTGAATATTTCTGTATCCTGTATAATTACATTAAGGCTATATAAGAGAACACCTTTGACTCTTTACAAATAAGAAAATAAACTGGGCGTGATGACGCACACCTTTAATCCCAGCAATCAGGAGGCAGAGGCAGGCTGATCTTTGTGAGTTCAAGGTCAGCCTGGTTTATAGAGCGAGTTCCAGGACAACCAGAGCTGTTACACAGAAAAATCCTATCTCAAAAAGCAGGCAGCAGGCAGCAGGCAGCAGGCAGCAGGCAGGCAGGCAGCAAGCAGGCAGCAGGCAGCAGGCAGCAGGCAGGCAGGCAGCAGGCAGCAGGCAGGCAGGCACCAGGCACCAGGCACCAGGCACTAGGCAGGCAGGCACCAGGCAGCAGGCAGGCAGGCAGCAGGCAGGCAGAAGGCAGGCAGGCAGCAGGCAGGCAGGCAGCAGGCAGGCAGGCAGCAGGCAAGCAGGCAACAGGCAGCAGGCAACAGGCAGCAGGCAGCAGGCAGGCAGGCAGGCAGCAAGCAGGCAGCAGGCAGCAGGCAGTCACCATGCAGGCAAGCAGGCAACAGGCAGCAGGCAACAGGCAGCAGGCAGGCAGGCAGCAAGCAGGCAGCAGGCAGCAGGCAGTCACCATGCAGGCAAGCACCAGGCAGCAGGCAGGCAGCAGGTAGCAGGCAGGCAGGCAGCAGGCAGCAGGTTATATAAAAGGGGCAGCTCTCTTTAGTCTAGACACCCTAATTCATCTGGGGACCTGTCTTGCACTCCTTAGCTCCAAGAATTTCCAGCTTCATGCACGGTTAGGGAATAGTCAACTCCTCCCTGCAGCACACAGGCTAATGCAGCTGGGAGCAGAACAGCGTCAAAGCGCTCTTCTCAAGCAAGAGCTCAGCTTACTCAGCTTTGCTGAGATCAGAAAGTGTACATTTTGCCCATTAGGAGCAAGTTCCTACCCTTTCAAATACCTCGCATTTCCAAGACCTGCCATCTTGTCTGTCTCGGGAAGTTCTCACTGAACATACCTCTGTTCCTCACCAGGCAGGAACAAGTCTAAGAGTTCCTGAAGATTCTTTGGATGCTTCCTTGTCTTCTGGGGTAGTACAACATCAAAAGCAGAGGCCGGTGCTTAGATGGGGAATGGTGCACACCAGGGAACACAGGACGGAAGCTTAGGCCATCTTAACAAACGCACACATGGACCCACAACCAACACCCTGCACGCAGTTCAGAACATTCAGAAACTCAAGAGTTTTATCTTTTGTGCCACGTTAAAGAGCAGAGTTGTTAAGGCTTCCTAGCTTTCGTCCCAGGTCCTCTTAACCTGCTGTGAATTCTGAGGAAGTTACTTAGCCTCTGTGCTTTCCGTTTCCTCATCTGTAAGCTGTGACACCGCACTAACCCTTAAAAGACAACACAGCAATGAGTACTTAGTACAAGTACTGAGGCACATCTGCTCAGAGTTTGAATGCTGCTAACTGCAGTCACACAACACCTAAGGGATCTGTCACAGCTCCTGGTGGCCAAGGTCTCCCTACAGTCCCTCCCACTAGCCACAGTACTCTGGTCTCAGACCTGCCATCAGGGCCTCTGCCTCAGGGCCTTGGCTCCCGCTGCTTCCTCAGACCACTCTGCACCCCTCTGTTCTCTAAATGCATCCATCCTTCAGGGGCAGGCTAGAGAGCAGAGCAGGTGAGGTTAGGGGCTTAACCCCACCTTCCTGGTGTCGTCAAAGCACTCGTCTGTGGTGTGTAAAGGCACATTTTACTCTGGATTGCAGAAATCAGAACAGAAACCCACGTCCTCGTCTTTCTCTCCTGCCAGACAAAGGCTCTGATGCCCAGCTTATCTCCACATGCTCCAAAGCCCCTGACCCAGTTTCCCATACAGCAGCTCCACGGTAACCCTTTGGTGAGATGCATGGTTAACCTGCAGGAAACACTGCACGTAGATAAGATCTGGGGTGGAACGCCATTTCCTTTCACAGCCTTCAGCTAGCTTCTATGGAGAATTGTATCTGTGCCTCAACCACATGTCCTGTGAGTCGCACTTCGGGGGTGCGGGGGGGGGGGGATGACTCATGGCCAACAACCAGTGTCACTTTCCTCACATGTCTTCACATTCTTGTTTATGAGTTTGTCCAGTGCTAACACTGCGCAAACCAAAACCACTATTCTAGGTGCTTTCAGGGTGGTTCCGGCCAGGGCACCGTGAGCAGCGGTGACTGCGCTCAGCCCTCGCTCGCGCTGTGAAGTGCCCTGAAGCTTTTCACATGGGTGCAGCTCTCACTGAAGACTTTCCTGTCCCAAAGTTCTCCCCAAGCCTGGTGCTAAAGGACTGCCTGATATCCCGAGCCTGGACGGCTGAGAAATCTCAGGGACAAACAGAATGCTTTCTGGCCAAGCTCTGTGCAGACATGGGTCAGAAAGCACTTGGCCATGAGTTAAATGTTAATGATTCAACTATTAAATAGTGTCTAAACAGAAACACATAAAACAAGGTTAGGTAATAATTTGGGTGACAAAAATGCTATGACCAGAGGCTGGCAGGAAATTAACTCTGTGTTTCCTCTAGGAATTTCCTTCAGTTATTTCAGATTCACGCCAACTTCATAGAGCGTTAACTCCCTAAGATGACAGCTGACAAGAGCCATCTAATGACATCAGGCCTGGAGGTGAGAACCTCACCACAGACACTTCCTCTTTTCAGCACTATCTCCCAAGATTAGGCCAGGCCACAGACTGAGGAAAACAGCCCTCATCCCCAGAGCCTGCACCACTTTGGCAGGTGGGTTTGGTATCTTTGCCTTTCCAGAATCGCTCAGCCTTACAAAGTAGAGCCTGCTGCTTTCCCGGCCACCTGGGTTCCGGGTGCATTGGGCTAGAGGTGTGCTCTTTTCTCCTGTGGGAAGGCCACTGACTGGAGGCCTGCGTCTCTTCCCATCTCCTGCTTGGAGCTCAGGTGTTAACCTTTCCCAGCCAGACAGGAGGCCCAAGGAGGGGGAAAGACCTCTGAAAGGACTGTTCTGTGTCAGACACAGGCAAAACCAACACAGACCACAGCAAGGGCCTAGCCTGACACAAAGGTACCATCCTAGCACTGTCTGCCGTTCTGCTTGCCAGGAGACCCTAGCACACATCCTGAGCATGACACGATAAACAAAGTCATTAAGATAAGTGGCCAAGCCAGGCGGTGGTGACACACGCCTTTAATCCCAGCACTCGAGAGACAGAGGCAGGTGGATCCCAGTGAGTCCAAGGCCAGCCTGGTCTACAATGCGAGGCCAGGACAGGCAAGGCTACACATAGAGACCCTGTCTTGGAAAAAAAAGAAAGAAAGAAAGAAAGAAAAAGAAGATAAGTGGCCAAGGAACAATGTGGCATCCACCTGTAATCCCAGCAGTGTAGAAAGCCAAGGCTAGGAATTTGTGAGTTTGAGGCCAGCCTGGGCTATACAGCGAGTCCCTGTCTCAAGACTTCAGCTGAGCTTTTTGAGCCAGCCACTGACACATACATTGTTTCTTAAGTGACATCATTATACTAATAGTTTCATTATATAAGTATATATATATATAATTTTAAATTTATGAGTTTTTTCTTTGTAGAGCTGGGTACCGAACTGAGGGCCTTGTGATCAATCCCTAGGCAATGTTCTATACCTGGGCTGCACACACAACCTGGTAACAGGGTTTTATTGTTTATTTGAGGCAGGCTCTTCCTACACAAGCTAGTCTGGCCCCATCCTCACTACCCTCTGCCTCAGTCCCCCAAGTGTTAGGATTAGAGGTGTGTGTAACCATGCCAGGATCCTCTACTGCTGGTTTTTGCTTGTTGACAAAGCTCAGATGTATCTGGTTGCCCATGGTGCCCTTTGGCTAGCTCGTCATGCAAACGTCCTTCTGTCTCGTCGTATGAGGATCCACCCGTGTCGTAGCTCAAGGCACCATCTGTAAATCACTAGTAACTGCATTTTTGCACAGTCCTGGTTCTGAGTCTGCGGAATCCCTTGGCACCTTCTGCCTTTGGCAGCCAACTTGCACACAATAGATTTTCCTACAACAATTCCGAAGACTCACTTGTCTAAGCAATTATACCTTGTATAATTTTCAAAATGTAAGAAGAGTAAGGCAATTCAAATCCCACCAAGGTATCCAAAACCCTGGAGAACACCTCAGAAGCCACATGTCTCCCAGGCACAGGGAGTGGCTTCCTTGCATCAGGAATCCCACGCTCAGCACCAGAGGCATCAGTGGAGGGCTCTGCCCTGTGTCCCAGCACACCTTGAAGCCTAGTACTGATTTGCTGCACTGAACTGGCATGCAGGAACAGAACTGCTGAAAAGCTGAGGGGCCAAGGCCAAGAGGAGGAACAGCTAATCAAAAGAACAAGAGCAAGAAGGGTTAGGTCCAAAGTAAATACAGTACAAAACGCCCGGAAGAGCCCAGAAAGGCGGCTGCCCACCTTTTCAAGTCAAATGCCCAAACTATCCAAGGCGGAGCCAAGACTACAGCAGTGGGAAAGAGTAATGCAAGAGCCACACGACCAAGCAAACCCCACGGGGCCTTGACAGTCTGCATCTTGGTACAAATGTAAACAGGGAGGGCATTATTGTACTGTAGGTAGCAACGGAGTTATGCACGCCACCACCTCAGTGTTGCCATAACGTCTACAGATACCTCCTACATCTCGCTGTGACAACAGCTCTCAACTGTGGGAAGCGCTGCGGTTGTTTTCAGAAGTGGCTCCCAGGCACCCAGGGGGCAGAGCCTCTGCCCTTCCATCATGACGCACAGACCCCTGAACTGCTGCTGCTGGCTGAGGGGACTTACAAACCACTTAAATCTACTCCATAATTTTCTACTTCTGAAGCAATGGAAGGCCTCGACTCATTGGAACCTGGATATGGGGACCACCTGCCTCAGAAGGAAGGAAAGAAGGAAGGGAGGAGAGAGAGGGGGGAGAGAAAAAGAAATTCACATCTGGTAGCTATTACAGACAAGCGTATGGTCTTCTAATTAAATAAACAAATGCATGAAGAGCTGAGGAGAAACATTCATTCTCTCTCTCTTTCCCCGGCCCATCTCCCTACCTGTTTATTAGCAGGCAAGTCTGCCGTAATACTCCAGCACACTTGTCTTACACGGACAGAAAGGAATTTCCTAATCATTGACTGTAAGTGTCCCAAGAACAGAAGATCTCGAAAAGGCTCCCACAGCTTTGGTAAAATAAGCAAATAACACCTGACTTTCTCAAACTCAGCCCACACCCACAAGTGTTTACTTCAAGAGGTAAAAATCCAACTAAATTTCCATTTGCTTCTAAAGAGGAGGCTGGGTGTGTGGTAGGAAAGACCTTAGAGAAAGGCTACCGAACCGCTTGTGAGCGACATTATCCGACGTTTTGCATTCCCATCAGGAAGAGCAGCAGGCGGAGCACCGTGTCATCCAGGCGAGAGCAGCCATCCCAGAAGCACTGGGGAAAAGCTCCCTGGGTGGGCCTTGAACTGGCTCTGGCTCAGGGATTTTCTTTTCAGGGTCCTAATATCCATGTAGACTTTACCAATAGATTGCTAACCAATTCAAAAATTCTATAACCCTAAATATTCTGAAATCCAAACTTCAGCACCACTCTCAAGAAGTTTTAGGTACTGCAATACTTCAGATTTCAGACTAAGAATGTTCAATCTAGCTAGGTGGAGTGGTGCTGTAATCCCAGCACTCAGGGAGGCAGAGGCAGACAGATCTCTAAATTTGAGGCCAGCCTGGTCTACAAAGCGAGTCTAGGTCAGCCAGGGCTGCACAGAGAAACACTGTCTCAAAAAAACACCTTTAATCCCAGCACTCGGGAGGCAGAGGCAGGTGGATCACTGTGAGTTTAAAAAAAAAAAAAGAAGACGAGGAGGAGGAAAGGAGGAGGGGAAAAAAAGAATGTTTAATCTTTTGTTTGTTGCTATTGTTTTGGTAAAATGTATTCAAATTAAGTATACTTGGTCCAGTCAGAAAATGGAAACTTCAGTTCCATGGAACAAAATGATAAAGATTGTAAGGATGTGTGAAGAAAAAGAGCACACAGGGCAGAGTCATGGGGCTGTGCTTTCCTGGGGGGCAGTGACAATTCTCAGAGGCTGCAAAGTGCTACATGGATATACAGACAGGCCTGCGTGGGCAGAAGCCGTCTGATCCCACCACCTTCCCTAAGCCAAGGAGGAGAAGACAAAGGCGTACGTAGACAGGGGCCTGCCTGTTCTGACGCACGGCCCCAGCTGTCTCCAAAAGCAGGATAACCAGGTACGACAGGCTACAAGCAGCCCAGAGAGCGAGCATCAGTATCACGGAGGAGAGGCGGGGCATCCGCTGTGCTCCTGCGCATGATGCCACGCCAACACCACACACAAGGACGCCTCCCAGGCCACAGGGAGAAGCCACATGGGTTTCAATGCTTTCTTGTGCTGCTCCTGCTGCGGGGCTCACGGCAGCCATAAGTAAGTAAAAACACAATAATACCTATCTTATTTTGTTACCTCCACATACTCTAATATTTCTGTTTAATTCTTTCGGGAGATGGGGTCCAGCTATGTAGTCTAAAACATCCATAGACAGACTCCTCCTGCCTCAATGCCGTAAGTGCTGGGCAGATATGCCCTAACACACCCATCTTAATGCTAATATTTAATGGGGGGTGCTGCTGTCTAAGCCAGGATGGCTCTGTGCGGCCCCTGATGTCCTGGGACTATCTACACAGATCAGGCTGCTCCTGCCTCCCAAGTGCTAGAATTAAGACATGCTCTACTCATTACACCAGACAATGTCAGTATTTTAAATGATGCTTTTAAACATATTTCTTCAGTAGCTAAACAATAAAAGAAACCCGACTTTTACGTGGCCCACTCTTAACTGCACGACTACCATGTGGGAACAGAGAATTTAAAGACAGACATACGCCTCCCAGCGTGACAACCCCCAGAGAGTATGCCTCTCAAAAAGGACCGCCTCCATTCCTCAAAAGGAAAACCTGGTGAAGAACCTGGACTCCTACTTCACAGATGTGCCATCCAGGACATTGTAGAATCTCCACGGCGTTTAGCCTTGCACAACAGTAGCCCTGGGTGCTAGCCGATTCGCTGTTCTGTCAACCTACAGGAAGTTGTTCCTTCAGGACGAAGCACCAAAAGCACGCCAATCCACACATTCTGCTTGTTAAATACATACGTAAGCCTAAGTGGAGCTCCCAAAATCCAACTACGCCATACGTGGACATGCAATGGATTTTGTATCTATTATGTAGTTCCGATAAAAATATACACAGCCTTTAACGTACAAGGCACACATGTTAGAGCTGGCTAAAGTAGCATCAGTGTAAAATGGGTTTACACACTCATAGAGCCATGTTTCACTTACAGTCCAGTCACTTGTTTTCTATGTGTGAACACAAGACCATTCTTCTCCCTTACAGTCAAAAAAAGCCTCATCCTGGACAGGCCTGAGAAAGCTGCTAACATCAAGAAAAACACAAACGCACACTGACCTGAGTGCTATAGACTCCACCTCTGCTTCTGTCCCATCCTAAGCCAGAGTCCTGGTTTTCACATAGGAGGAAACTGAGGCCACAGCAGAGAAGTGGGATGTGGAGCTGGAGGCTCCGTCTCTGCTCCTTCCTCTCTGCATGTGCCACAGCTCCCACAGAGCTGGAGCCACTGACCACGGTCAGCTGGAAGGACACCTCAGTCAGGCTATGGTTTGCAGAGTTGTCACTCCCCGAGACCCTCACCAAGATCCTGAGCATCAAGACACTCAACATGCCCAGCAAGAATTAAGAGTGTGATGCCTCAAATGACAGCGGGCAAAACCACCCTGCTTTCCCTGTGAACTTGCTCCGCTGGCCTCTTGAGCCAACACAAGTGAAGGACTACGGCCTTCCCTGGTGGACCCTGCCGAGTGGCACACCAAGGACACCGGGGCAAGTGTTTTCCACATCCTTCCTCTGCAACTTGCGGTTTGGGTTAGTGTTTCCCGTGTCTTTTCTAAAGTTGGAAATTACTATGTTGACTTAACAGATATTAGTAACACGAGTGAGGAGGGTGCCAGTGCACACACTGGTAGCTCGGCTGTGCTAAACTGCAACGGCAAATTCATGGGGCATGATAATATCCCCATTTTACAGTTGAGGAGGCTAACCAAAAAGTCATGGGAAAGAAGAACGCGGAGCTGTGACCTGAAGACAGAATCCCCTCGAGGCAAAGCCCTAAGGCCCACACTAGTTATGAAAACTACATTTCTCTAGTTCAGTAATCGTATTCAGTTACTTGCTGGCGTAAGAGTTGCACTTTAGGGATTGTTTTTGACCGCTTTCTGGAAACAGAAGTTAGACCTTGAGAACTGGTTCAGAATGTACTTTCAAAGCTCCTCCTGAGTCCAGCCTGCTCGACTAGTTCTGTTTTCATTTACTCGCCTCCCTTGCCTCAAGAGGTCTTACACACCGTGCCCTCCTCTGGGCTGTCACTTTTGTCACAATGTCTAGGGCAGCCCAGACACACCTCTCTTTTCTCCTCTGCAAACCGGTTGCCTGTGCCAAGGGACCAGCCTTACCACATCACACTCATCCCAGGGAGGACTCCCGCCTGGCCGTGCCCTCGAGGACCTATGAAAGCATTACCTGTTCCTGGTGAGTGTGGTGCTCAGAACACCACAGGGAACTGGGCCCGTCACGTGGCCTCCTAAACTCAACATCTCTGCTTTCAAAGAAGTCTGGTTTCACATCGCTCCACAGAACCTAAACTGATGAGTGGGTCCTGAATGAACAAAACACAGCCTATGCCATAAGATAGGCCCAGAAATAATTAAGAGGTCAAAGCTGAGTGCTAGGCCTAGAAAGACCATGTTAGAGTTAAGAGACAACAACTTTGAGTGAGCCAGCCCAAGGGCTGGAGCGCAGGAGAACTGACTCACCCTGGGGAGGGGGTGGGGGGTGGGGCACAGTGCTGGAGAGCTCCCCCTGGTGATGGGTGTGTGGGAAAGCTGGCCAGCTGACCCAGATCCCAGGCTTTGAGCTGGCCCACGCCTACATCCACCTCATCTAAGAACTGCTGAGCCATGTGACAGGGCCAGTGCTGCTGACCCAAGGCTGCAGGACCTCCATGACACAGGACAACAACAGGGTATCTAAAAGAAATCCCAGTGGGGACTCAGCACTGACGGTGCAGCAGGAACCAGAGTCCTCGAACCAGACCAATGACTGAGTGCAGTGAGCACTTGCAAGCGAAGGTAAGAGGACAAGAGTGTGTACTGATCTCCTTTTGCAGGGAGAGGCTGAAGGGCAGAGGGCAGGTAGAAAGACATGGCGAGATGAGTGGGCCTGGGGTGCCTGACGCAAGATCCAATCAATAAAAAGTTTTTCAAAGGAGAGACACAAGGAGAGATGACTGCCCAGAGAGCTCTGTGGCCTGAGACGGCCGACCTCAGAAGGCACAGAGGGAAGACCACACATCTCATTACAGGGCTCATCAGCTAAGAGTGCACGCTGCTCTTGCAGAGGAGCTGGGTTGGGCACCCCGTGGCTCACCAGTAGGTCCAACACCGTCTTCTGACCACCATGGGCATCACACGCACACACCTCTCCTCTCACACACATACACACCTACTTAAAACAAAAGACAAGGAGCTGGAGAGATGGTTCTGTAGTTACAAACGCTGCTCCCGAGGGCCCAGGTGTGGCTTGGTGTCCAGCGCCCACACGTTGGCTTACAGCCATTGATACGTCTATAGTTCCTGGGTTCTCTTCTGGCCTGCCCGGGTGCCAGGACCCCAGGCTGTGAACAGACATGCTAGCAGGCAAAACACTCATGCACACAAAATGAAACAAAACTGAATGCTACCTACGTACCCTGCGACTACACGCTTAGCTGCCACCAGAGCAAGGAGAATTTAGAAAGTAAACCACATTTAGTGACAGGAGGATTTCTCATGCATGCTGGGTAAAATGAGCTGCACACAAAGCAGAATACACTGATTGATTCTAGCCACAGATTTTAAAGGCAAGTGAAACTGCCCAAGGACACCCGCGGTCGGGACGCTGGTGACTCCTGGGAGCCCAAGGGCAGGAGGTCTGTAGCACCGTGACTTTGTGGAGATGGCCCTTACTGTAACGTCTGTCATGTCTGTTTCATGAACCATCTTGTGAGGGTGTGTGGTTGTCCCTTAATGTGTGAAACATGGAGCCCTCAGGAGGTTAGGTATCTCAAGGCCAGAGATCCAGGGGCAGCCATCTCAACTCTAACATGGAACAATGTTTCTCTTACGTCCGTCCTTCCTTCCTGTCAGGGTTTAGAAGGACCAGGGTTACACTTCTATTCCCACCACAGCCCAGAAGGCTTCGGTGTCCTACCACCGCCGTGACAGGAATGGCGTTCTTCTGTTTTTTGTTTGGTTTGGTTTTGGTTTTGGAGACAGGGGTTCCCTGAGCAGCCCTGGCTATCCTGGAACTCATTCTGCAGACCAGGTTAGCCTTTGCCTCCCAAGTGCTGGGACTACAGGCGTCTGCCACCACCTCTCAGCAGGACGAGCCCTATAACACTATTGAGCATATGGCAATCACAAGTCAGGCCGTGCTACATGCACATTGCCCATGCAGGTGACTGGCAGGACACTGACCCTCAGCATCCTCCCTCCGCTTAGCCACTGAAGTATCTACTACTTCCCACTCGGTAAGTCCCTGGGGGTGAGACCACAGGGTCCGAGGAGTGCCCCGCACAAGCAAAATAGAGGAGGAGACCTTACAGAGTTAAGTGTGAGCAAGCCAACCAAACGCCTACCACTCAGCTCGAGCCAAGCAACAGCATCACCACTTGACAAGCGGAATGGGGGAGAAGGGAGGCCAGAGAGCCACATGACAACACTTCCTCAGCCCGCGGGGTCACTGAAGGGCCGACAAGCCTCGCTGCTGAGGACAAGTCACCACAGGGTCTGAAGGCAACAAAGCACCTGAGAAGGCAGAGGGCGTGTCTTCGGTATGCTACCAGGCCTGTGCTGCACTGCTCCCTCAGCGCCCAGCTCGCTGAGTGCCGTGGAGACCCGTCTAAACCTGCACGTGCCTGTTTGCGCCACACTGCTCTTGTAAGAAGGGAGATGCTGTGAGTTCTCAGATGTGGTGCGCCGACTGCTAACTCAGGTATGAGGACATCAGAGAGGACCAGCTAAGGGATAACTCTACTCACTTTAAAAGAAGAACAGCTTCAGCACTGGGGTTTCTCAGCTCTTCCAATTTTGCACGTCCTTAGCAAACTGATCCATAGAAGTTCTGTACTGAAAAGAAACAAAAATTATGTTAAGACAAACTCCAAACCATAGTCAAGTTTAAAATCGTAGCCCAGCAGAAAGAAGGGCTTACTTAGGTGGTCAACTGTGATGTAAACGGAGCACATCAAGCTACTAGCATGGAGTAGCTGAACAAGACTCCCGCGTGAAGAGCTTCCTCCCATCTTCTTCCTCTCCTACATCCAGCGCCTCTTTCTCTGCCTCTGTGGCTCCACGCCTCTCTGTGCACATCAGACTTCCTCACGCAATCCTTAAAGATGGATTTCCTGCTATAATCATCACCATTAAGTTTTACAAAGCACTGAACACATGGTGAGTGCTCCACGAGCAGCTGTGGGTTTTTACAGTATATTTGTCAATCTGCATCTGCCCAGGAATCAGAACCTCAGGGATGCTCAAGTCCGTATATAACAGGGCCCGGCATGCCCATATTGCCTAAGATCACCATCCTGTGTACTTACGATCACGTCTCGGTTACCCACAATGCTTATTCCTATGTAAGCTGTTGGTATCCTGTCTAGAACCACAGGTGGATACCCAACATGGGACCACATAACTGAATGCAGACCCATGAAAATTCTGTTCAGAATATACAGTGACCAAAAATCAATTCAAACATTAGTAAACGTGAATGCTTCTGGCAGTTCATGCATACGCTTCAGCCTCAGCTATGAACACACAGCACAGCCTTTGCGCCACACATGCCCTCTGGGTATGGATTGAGACACCTCAGCTCAGATTCAACATTTAAAAAATTAACTCGCTCTGTCTCTCTGTACACACACACACACACATGCTCACACTCACACACACTCTCTCACAAACTTACACACATACACTCACACTCTTTCACACTCATACACTCTCACAAACACATTCACACACTCACTCACACACTCACACATACACTCACACTACAGCAGGTTTAAGGAA
This sequence comes from Acomys minous, assembly GCF_964271855.1. NCBI lineage: Eukaryota > Metazoa > Chordata > Mammalia > Rodentia > Muridae > Acomys > Acomys minous. The sequence goes on from NC_140500.1 coordinate 3,141,725, forward strand.
TCCCCTCACTCACACACATGTCTGCTTCCAAACCCAGCACGTCAGTCACTTCCTGGGTCCCATCACCACCCATCAACCTCTCTGCTGGGCATTGTCAAGGGTTCTGGTAGAACACTTTGGGGAGAGGAAAGCTAGACTTCCGTTCTGTAACACCCACTCTAACACCTCTAACATGGAGAGAGTTCAGCGTTGCCTGAATTTGCTGCACTGCCATTCTCTCTGATCACTGCGGGACAGTGTGCGTCCAACCTGGCCCTCAGCACAAAGCCCTGATTATCTCGCCCAAGCAGTACTGAATACATAAAAACATTGATAAACACTAACCACTAGGCTTTTGAGTTTTCACCATAGGCCCTGTTTCCCTGACTCAAAGATGGTCTTTGTTATACAGTCTTAATGGAATGCAAGAGACTTTAGTCACTTCCTCAGAAACAGACCTAGACTATAAATACAAACTCGGTCAGCCACTCACAGAAAGGCCCACTGGCAAGTTTAATTTTAAAACAAGAGCTCGTTATTAAACTGAAAAACAAGAAAAGATCCAAACCCATATAAACAGCATGCCTAGAAGAAAACCCTCAGTGTGCCAACAAGCACAATTACAAGTAGCTTTTTATTTGGTTCACAAACCTTTTCTATATAGCGATTATAGAATTAAAAACAGTCTGCATTTGTATCCATCAAATAAAACCAACCCTGATCCTTTCCACAGCCTCGGGTTCAAATTCCCACAAAATGCTCCAAGCCCTTAAATAAGTGACTTCTCTGTCACCCTCTAAAAGGGCGCATTGATGCTGGTCAAGCTGAGTCCCTTTGTAAGTGACCATGAGGAGGTGGAGCTGCTGTCCTCACAGTTCTTCAAGCTCCGGGTGTGGGATGAACCAGGCATGGCTGAAGTGCCCAGGGCAGGGGGCTCCACATGACCAAACATTGTATGTCATCCACTGTGGTAAATAAAACTTTGCGTGGATACAGCTATGTCCACATGTCTACATACCGCCCATAGCCGTCGCTTGCAAGACACAATGCTAGGACTGCATCCGCCAACAGAGGCTGTAAGATGCGTGAAGTACAGGTTTGCTCCGCTGTACTGTAAAGCTGTTTCAGTGACATCCGTGACTACAGAAAAACCCATCCTAGTTCCGTGGCACTGCCTGGTATCTACCCAACCCAATTACCCTTTGGCTGTTTTATTTGCATCACTTCCTATATACTAATTACTAATGTTTACTGGAAACACAGACACCAGATACTGAGGGCTTTATCTTTAGTAAATACATAAGAAGATTAGTTAATTTAATTCAGGCAAAATCCCCCATGAGGAAAACAAATTAGACTAAGACCTGAGGCAGGGGGATTACTTGGCAAGTGGTGAGTAGGGCCAGAACCCAGGTCGTCCGCTGCCCCTTAAGCTCTGTGCTAAACAACATCAACCTAATGTTAGCGGCCACATAAAACACAGTCAAACCTCAAGGGCTTATTAGTTCTAAGTGCTATCCCAGTACAATTAAGTGCCCCCTCTTAATCAGGTATCTAAATTAATATGAGTTGGACTTCCCCACAGGTTTTAGTCCTTTCTGGTGCGACAGCTATCCTAATCTTAGGTTATTAGAAAGAGAAAAACCAAGTATTCTTTACTGCCATGAGTAGACAACAGCGCACTAATGGCCAACATGGACCTTAGCACCCTAGACTCTGCTGGGGCGTTGGCCGTCAGGGTGACACCTCCCAGATGTGCACCCACCTGGTCTCATTGTTCCCACCAAGCTTCCCCTGGGGGAGGCGGAGCAAACACCCACACAGATCATCAAAGCAGTTCCTCTCAGCCTAGAAAGAAGGACTCCAGCAGCCGCCACCACCCATCCTGCACAGGAAGAAGCCTCCTAGCTGAGTCATCCCCACACTTCCTGCCTTCTCTGGGATTTCTGGAGGAAGTGTGTCACCTCCATGTGACCTAGTGCCCTTTTGTACTGGAAACAAGTTGATGAGGCTCCAGCTCACTGGAGGGAATCTGAGCGGCTTCTCCGCCCAAGCCCTGTGTAGACAGCGCTGTCGCAGGTCCCCTCAGCAGCCTGGCTCCCCGCTGGCTTTACACGCCAGTTGAATGTAAACCCAAGCAGCAGAGTTTGGATCCCATTCCAGCTTTCCAACCTCACCTCTTCTTTCTGGCCCCCTTCCCCTTAAGCCTCTCACACCTGCTCCTTCCCTAGGCTAGGCTCACTCTGCAGCCTTTATTAGGTGCTGTTTTCTTACCTCACGGCAAGTGCACGGCGTCTGCACTCTATCCTGTGCAGCATAACAGGCATTTCTACCCTGAAGATCCTCACACCCTAGCAGAGGAAACCTGTAACCAAGAGCCTAAATCAAAGCTGTGCACAAACGGTTCAAGGTTTCACAGGCTCTTGACTATGGAATCTAAAAAGATTTGAGGGAGAGGCACCTGGTCTGGACCTTGAGAAAAGGGTGATGGCTGGCTGCTCATTTCTACAGGTAACACACAGGGTAAGGGTTATGTCACAGGTCCCAGAGCAAGACAGACCCGAGTCCAAACCCTGGAGACCTGTGCTGGAATAGTGTGTGTAGGGATCCAGGTGAATGCACGAGGCTGGTGCTGATAGGGAAGCTTTTCTCTGCCATCCATTCTCTGCAGGGTTTGATCACATAGTGGCTTCACCCTCTAACGGTCCTTGGCAGGCAGCGCTAAGCTGAGCTGTGAAGCAAATTTCAGTCAAAAGTTTGGGCTGTGTGACTAGTTACATTTGGACCCTCCTAAGCAATGGGGCTGTGTGACTAGTTACACGGGGACCCTGCTAAGCAATGGGGCTGTGTGACTAGTTACACAGGGACCCTGCTAAGCAATGGGGCTGTGTGACTAGTTACACGAGGACCCTCCTAAGCAATGGGGCTGTGTGACTAGTTACACGGGGACCCTCCTAAGCAATGGGGCTGTGTGACTAGTTACATTTGGACCCTGCTAAGCAATGTGGCTGTGTGACTAGTTACACGGGGACCCTGCTAAGCAATGGGGTTGTGTGACTAGTTACACGGGGACCCTGCTAAGCAATGGGGTTGTGTGACTAGTTACACGGGGACCCTGCTAAGCAATGTAGCTGTGTGACTAGTTACACGGGGACCCTCCTAAGCAATGGGGCTGTGTGACTAGTTACACGGGGACCCTCCTAAGCAATGGGGCTGTGTGACTAGTTACACAAGGACCCTCCTAAGCAATGGGGCTGTGTGACTAGTTACACGGGGACCCTCCTAAGCAATGGGGCTGTGTGACTAGTTACACGGGGACCCTCCTAAGCAATGGGGCTGTGTGACTAGTTACACGGGGACCCTCCTATGCAACGGGGCTGTGTGACTAGTCACATGGAGACCCTCTCAGGCAACAAGATAACGTCTCTGTATTCCAACACAGGCTTTCTGCCTATCTAATTTATAAGAGCAGACTTAAAAACTCTTTCTTTGTGGGACAAGTGGAAAGCCAAAGCTAGCAATGAAACTGAAGATCTAGTTGTGTAGTACACAAAAGACAAGTTAGCTTCAAATAAACAAAAACAAACAACACTAGAGCAGGAGAGATAGCTGTTAAGAGCACTAGCTGTTCTTCCAGAGGACCTGTGTTCAGTTCTCAGCACCTTCACGGCAGCTTGCAACTGTCTGTGATGCCAGTCCCAGGGGACAGGATGCCCTCTTCTGGCCTCAGTGAACACTACACACATGTGGTGCACAGACACATGCAGGGAAAAAGCAACCATACATATAAAGTAAGTAAAACTGAAAACCACAGCACTGAAGAGGGGGGACCGGATGTTCGGAGGCTGTAGCACGTTGCTAGGCCCGGAGCTGAAAAAAGGCCTGGACTCTTCCCTCCCGTGTTCAAGGGCACAGTGTGCAGGTTCTTGTATGTCACCAGAGCACAATCCCTGAGCTTTAGAACCAGAATAAAGCTGGGCGTGGTGGTGCCCACCTCTGGTCCCAGCACTCAGGAGGCAGAGGCAGGCAGATCTCTGTGAACTCGAGGCCAGACTGGTCTACACAGTGAGTTCCAGGACAGCCAGGATTGCATAGAGAGACCCTGTCTCAAATAAACAGAATAAAACCAGAGGGGTAACTGACCTGACAGTGATCTCTGAGGGCCTCAGTCAGCCTGCTTCCCCTGTGAAATAACACCCTACGGTCCTTATAGTTTCCTGGAAACCCCAACGTGTCTGCATTTGCCCTGAGTACATCAAAAGGAACCCGCGTGCTTTTACGTCAACATGCTGCTTCCTAATCACATTTGGGGTGGCGAATAAAGGCTTGTTTTACCTGGCAATACTGAAAAAGTCTCCCCTACCCCCAGGAAAGATTCTAATTCAGATCTCCTAAGCAGCTTGGGGACTGAAGCACTGTTAGTCTCTGAAAATTCTGCCTGAACTGACTGTAACGAGTAAAGTCTATCACAAAGTCACGCATGCACAGTGCACGTGGGGGTGAGCACGGCTCAGGTTCAGAGTGTATCAGTTCTGTGCACACACGTAAGACTACTGCATAAGCTTTAACAAAGCACTGAGACAAAGTGAATCGCGATGGACAACTGCGTAACTCCCTAGCAGTGTGTTAACAGTGATGTGCAAAGCATGAGACTTGTTTCGTGACTGTGCACTTCGGAACATCAGAGGTAGTCGCACTGCCAACACACTTGGAGACTCGTGGCAGTGAGGTACAAACACATGGCTGACATAGTTATCACATGCTCAGAGAGAAAACGTCCTACAAATTCTGTGAAATACGCGGAGTCCCCCATTGAAACAAGGAAGAGACGATCCTGACACCCTGAAGACACCACTGCCTACACCCAAGACAGTCCATCAGATCACTAACCCCCTTCTGCGAGTGTGTCTTATACACTCGTTTTACATGCGTTTTACATGGCTGAATGCTTTAGTAAAACCAGTGCCATCGGCTCACTGCTATGTAACACTTGATCGTGCAGCAGCGTTCCACACGGCAGCAGACAAACCCCAGCAAGGTCATCACAGACCTGGAAGTGGGCAGCCTGCTCGGAACTTTGGCACTGCTGACCCAACAATGGTCTAGACTCCTCCCTTTAAATTCTGCTTCCACGAAAGATGGAAACACACAATAGCATGGAAATTTTGCAAGCCTCGAGAGACCCCATCACAATTCTAAGGAGAATAGGCTGAAACGTTTCCTACCCATGAGCCCCAATCGCTAGTTAAGGAAATAACAAAAATGGGGGTGCACACATGAATAGCAAGCCACCTCTAACATGAAAGGCTTTAACACACACACACACACACACCAACCAAGGGCAACACCAAAGCTTTCCTCACCTTCTCTCTTTCAGGAAACTTTATTTTGTCTCACTTTCTCTCTTCATTTTAGAAGAGGACAAATTGTTAGGAGCTTGTACAGTAGGGTAAAATGAAAGCTGGAAACAGGTACCAAAAGTATTAGATATGTAATAGCCTTGACTCAGTTTCCACTATGCTTTTATTAAGCTTAAAGCTGGACAAATGATTAAAGATATATTTTTCACAATGATGTTATTTACATAAAAAAGATGAAAAGCATTTATATGTCTAACCCATCCATTAATTCTGGTTTTTTGTTCTGTTTTTGAACAAAAGTTCTCCTATAGGCCAGGCTAGCCTCAAACTATTGGCAACTGACCTTGACCTCTGAGCCTTCCTCCTCACCTCCCGAGTGCTGAGACTATAGGCGTAAACCCCAGGCCTCACCTGAGATCCTCCTGTCAGGATATTAGGTAAGACAAGAGCCCAGAGGAATTAGCAACAGCTTATGACATGGAAGGTGCATCCATCAAGCCCCTCTTCTTGTCATATAAGACAAACAAGAGAGGAATTATGTCCTTTGCCTCTAGTTTCAGGTGTCAGCCCATAGGGATGGGGACCAGGAGAAGCCCTCAGGCAGATGCAGGGACACACTCCCTGTGACCTAGTTCCTCCAACCAGGTGCTATTGTCTACCTTTCCACAGAACAGTCACCCTCCCACCTGTCCTTTCCTGTAGCCAGTTATGCTTGCCCAGGAGCAGGAGCAGGTAGCCCACCTGTCCTTCGCAGTATCCAGTTATGCTTGCCCAGGTGCAGGAGCAGGTAGCCCACCTGTCCTTTGCAGTAGCCAGTTATGCTTGCCCAGGAGCAGGAGCAGGTAGCCCACCTGTCCTTCGCAGTAGCCAGTTATGCTTGCCCAGGTGCAGGAGCAGGTGGCCCACCTGTCCTTTGCAGTAGCCAGTTATGCTTGCCCAGGAGCAGGAGCAGGTGGCCCACCTGTCCTTTGCAGTAGCCAGTTATGCTTGCCCAGGAGCAGGAGCAGGTGGCCCACCTGTCCTTTGCAGTAGCCAGTTATGCTTGCCCAGGTGCAGGAGCAGGTGGCCCACCTGTCCTTTGCAGTAGCCAGTTATGCTTGCCCAGGAGCAGGAGCAGGTAGCCCACCTGTCCTTTGCAGTAGCCAGTTATGCTTGCCCAGGAGCAGGAGCAGGTAGCCCACCTGTCCTTTGCAGTAGCCAATTATGCTTGCCCAGGTACAGGAGCAGGTAGCCCACCTGTCCTTTGCAGTAGCCAGTTATGCTTGCCCAGGTGCAGGAGCAGGTGGCCCACCTGTCCTTTCCTGTAGCCAGTTATGCTTGCCCAGGTGCAGGAGCAGGTGGCCCACCTGTCCTTTGCAGTAGCCAGTTATGCTTGCCCAGGTGCAGGAGCAGGTGACCCACCTGTCCTTTGCAGTAGCCAGTTATGCTTGCCCAGGTGCAGGAGCAGGTGACCCACCTGTCCTTTGCAGTAGCCAGTTATGCTTGCCCAGGTGCAGGAGCAGGTGACCCACCTGTCCTTTGCAGTAGCCAGTTATGCTTGCCCAGGTGCAGGAGCAGGTAGCCCACCTGTCCTTTGCAGTAGCCAATTATGCTTGCCCAGGTGCAGGAGCAGGTGGCCCACCTGTCCTTTGCAGTAGCCAGTTATGCTTGCCCAGGTGCAGGAGCAGGTGACCCACTTGTCCTTTGCAGTAGCCAGTTATGCTTGCCCAGGTGCAGGAGCAGGTGACTCATTATCACTGTAATTCAGCCAAGCTGACCCCAAAGCAGAAATATGACTTGAAGGAATCAGGAACAGAAGGACATATGACCACAAGAAACTAATTTCACAAAGGTATGCTCTGCCTGTCACAGGCATACATACACACACACACACACACACACACACACACACACACACACACACACACCATGCACACCATGCACACATACATGAGAATAATAAGAGAACAATATAAATTAACTTTCTCAGTGTTAAACAACTTCAACAATAAACTAAACTTTTTAGGAATGCTATATTATCCTGTGAAACAGGACTGGGGAGATGGCTCAGCACTTGTCATGAGGGTCAGAGTCTGGAGCTCCAGAACCCATAGGAAATGCCAGGCAAAGTGGTGGCTGTTTGTAATTCTTACAGCCATGTTGGTGAGCTCTGGGTATGCAGGTAACCAGCCATGTTGGTGAGCTCTGGGTATGCAGGGAACCAGCCATGTTGGTGAGCTCTGGGTATGCAGGTAACCAGCCATGTTGGTGAGCTCTGGGTATGCAGGGAACCAGATATGTTGGTGAGCTCTGGGTATCCAGGTAACCAGCCATGTTGGTGAGCTCTGGGTATGGAAAGAACTAGCCATGTTGGTGAGCTCTGGGTATGCAGGGAACCAGCCATGTTGGTGAGCTCTGGGTATCCAGGTAACCAGCCATGTTGGTGAGCTCTGGGTATGCAGGGAACCAGCCATGTTGGTGAGCTCTGGGTATCCAGGTAACCAGCCACGTTGGTGAGCTCTGGGTATGCAGGGAACCAGCCACGTTGGTGAGCTCTGGGTATCCAGGTAACCAGCCACGTTGGTGAGCTCTGGGTATGCAGGGAACCAGCCACGTTGGTGAGCTCTGGGTATGCAGGGAACCAGCCACGTTGGTGAGCTCTGGGTATCCAGGTAACCAGCCATGTTGGTGAGCTCTGGGTATGCAGGGAACCAGCCACGTTGGTGAGCTCTGGGTTTGACTGAGAGGCCTCAGTGAATAAGGTGGAAAAGATCCCTGATACCAACTTCAGTCTCCTCATGTATGCACACACACACTCACACACACATGCAAGCATGCACACACCATGCATGTGTACTTGCACATACATGAAAGCATGCACACAACAATGTAAACATCCATGAATATGTAAAAAAGGTCTTTAAAAAGTAGGTTGACTTCTAAAACCAAGAAGCACATACGGTTATAGTCTCACTAAAATTATTATCAACTGACAGAAAAGGCAAAGCCAAAAATATTAACAGCTGAATTGAAGACATTAACTTATTTGTATGTTATTGAATCAATTTCTGTCCAGCATGGCACTGCTGAACAAAACCCAGCCTTGCTGCAGGGTAATGTATCCTCCATAGTCTAGAGACAGCTGTTCTCTAGACTGACCTTCCATGCATAAGTAGCATTCAAGGTGGGGACACAGAAGTGTTTTCTCTGACCAAGTGGCTTGTCATGTGCCAAGTATGGAATTTGGGGGGAAGGAAGCACTTAATGAATTCTAATCTGCTGAGCTGGAAGGGAGGAAAAGTTCGATGGTCTTATGCTTTAATTATTAGTAACATGAATTCTCAATTAAAGCTAGCGTTCAGTACGTACCACTTCACTGCACTCTCTACTGGGTATAATACTTAAAAAGCACAGCGTCTTTCTAAGAAGACAACTTAGAAAACAGGGTTGTTAATGTTATGCAAAATAACCTAATGCAATACAATGAGACGTAACTGGAGAGGCAAAGATGAGGAGCTGAGGAGCTGAGGAAGCGAAAGTGGACAACCAAAGGCCACTGAAGGTGGCGTGGTGGGCTGCCACAGCAGCTGCCGGCCTTCCCGACAGTGTGGCCCTCATGCCGTGCTGAGCCCCAACCAGACAATTATTTCACTTCTACTTTATAGCTGTCATTTTGCCACTGCTATGAGTCGTAACATAAATGCATTTATGCAGGATATCTGGTATGTGACCCTCAAAGGCGCCGTGACCCAGATGGGAACTGCTGGGCCAGGCAGCGGTGTAAACAATGTAGATTTCGTGTAGCTAAAAGAAGGCTGGAAGAAGAAGAAAATCAGACACAGAAAACAGAAGCACAGTGCCAAATAAATTGTTTAGCAACAGTCACGGCTCCAGTGGGCTGGAGCACAGGCTACCTGGAAGGACCATGAGAGAAGAGTCTAGAAAGATATTTACCACAGTGGCAAGAAAGGCAGCAAGCTTTGCTAACTCTCAGGGCTGTAGTGAGAGTTTTGATTTCTTTAAAACCCAGTGATGTTATTTATGTAAACAGGGTTTTATTTCAAGCCCAGGTGTGGGATACACAGTTGCTGCAGACTGTCCACGGCAGCCCATCAGCCTCGTGGTGGGATACACGGCTGCTGTAGACCGTCCACGGCAGCCCATCAGTCTTGTGGTGGGATACACGGCTGCTGTAGACTGTCCTCGGCAGCCCATCAGCCTCGTGATTCTGGGGACATGAATCTGCCAGCTGAAGAATCTAGAGAGTGTATAAAAAGACCAGTCCCAAGAGGGGGGCACGGCTGTTCCTCCTGCTGGTTCTTATTCCTGCTGTTGTTGCTGGTTTATCAAGTGGTCAAGAAAAGAGATTAAGAAGTTGGAGATATCCTGACGAGACAAGCACTGGACTTATCCCAAGGAACTCAACACCCCTGGTCAGCAGGAAGTAGTATAAAAAGATCTCAATGGCCCCTCTCCCCACTAACTTCTGTCTCTCCTACCTGATGTTGGTGTGTTGCAAAGGATTAGGGTGGGAAAAAGGATGGAAGGGAGGAAGAGATGTAAGAACCTAAATAGAGACAGAAGGAAGGAAGGAAGGAAGAAAACAGAAGAAAGGAATAGTACCCACAGTGCTCTTTGGGATTTTCTAGGCCAAGGAGTAGCCTGGCCAGAGCTGCACTTTCCACAAAGTAATATGGACACATGAGAAGGCAGGAAAGATAAGGAAAAGCCACCTATAAGCTAATTTGTAAGTGAAGGCCTTCAAAGGAAGACATGGACAGCAGCAGCTAAGCCTTAGAAGGAAGAACATCACTGTGAGATGGTGGAAGAGCCACTGAGGAGCTGGGTGGGGGAGGGGAGATAAGTGAGCCCCAATCCAAGAGGAGGAGTTGGGCCGGGGGCACCAACAGCAGAAGTACAGCAAATAGCGATAAAATCTTTGAGATGAAATATTTAAGATGCAGCAATGTGAGCAAGTAAAAACAGGTGGTAAAGTTATGTTCAAAGACGAAAATTCAAGCTAGTCCAGTCTCAGAGCCTCAAAACCACGTTACCAGGGTAACAGCTGGATACAGGAGTGAGGAGCTCCTGGGGTGTAAAGGGAGAGAGGAAAGAGGCAGGTGTGGGACTAAGAGATGGAGCCAGAGAGGATACAAAGTACATTATACATGTCTATGGAAATACACAGTGAAACGTACCGGCTCATACAACTAATACATGCAAAATTATATAGAAGTAAAGGCGATAGCTGAGTACGGCAGTGACAGCCTGTAAGCGCAGCACTTCAGAGTCAGAGACAGAAGGATCAGGAGTTCAAAGGGAGCCTCAGCCACACAGGCTGTGGAAGGCTGCACGGCCGTAGGGGACCTTGTCTCAACCAGCCAATCAAACAACACATACAAAATCCTGTAAGTTCAAGTGGCCACGGCAGAGAAAAGATGGGGTCCTGAGAACACAGGTTGAACACGGAGGCTGGGAAAGACATGATGGCAAGATTCCATTTCCAAAGGCTGAGAAGGGCCACCAGGACCAACAGCACAAGTACACACAGCATCAGGAAAGTTCAGGAGTACAGGGACGGCAGAGATGTTTTTATGCAGAAAAAAGAAAAGTCACACACTAAGGATTAAACCCCTGGGACAGAACAGAAAACACAGAACACCCTGAAGACAAAGAAAGGAGACAAATGAGGTGGCAAAGGGAAGAGGAAGTCTGGCATTGAGGTGACTCTCTGCCTATCTGTTCAGTGGCCTACCCAGTATGACTTCAACATGATCAGATTTCACACAGAAAAACGCACACTTGAGTGTCTTAGAGAAAAGAGAAGAGGGAGCAACATGAGGCTCAAGCTCCCATGGAGCACAGGATAACACACACACACACACACACACACAAACACATATACACACACATGCGCACACACATGCACACACACATACACACACACACACACACACGCACGGTCCCTGTCTGTTTCCTCATTTGGTTTAGTCATCTCAATGCCTCCTGCTGGCGTTTGACTTTGTGACCCCTGGCCTGGATCTTTTGAATAAATAAAGGAAATAGTATCATCCCTAGAGAGTAAGCGGGTTCTGTAGAAAGAGACTTTAAAATTATGGAGAAGAAATAACATCTTCAAGAAAGCGGGTAGGAGGGCAAAGGATGAAAAATCAGAAGACTGATGTATGTCCCTCTGCCAAAAGACACAACAGCGATCCGTCACTTGGCCCAGCGGTACCCATAGTCTGAAAGCAGAGGTCACAGGGTAGTCATGACATTGAACCAGACAAAGGGTGCTCGTCAGGACCTTGGTGAGGACAGCGGCCATTACTGACACCTAGAAAGCAGGTCAGCAGGACTGGTGGCCTGGGAGAAGGGAGGAAACTCCACAGGGCGAAGACAAAAAGGAAGGAGGAGGGGCCCGGGAAGGAGGAAGCGCCCTCTGGCAGCAAGTTAGAAATAATACCTGTGCCAACTGCTGGACGGCAGACACATCAAAGGCTACGGGAGTAAAATGGAGGCCTCTGAGAGCACAAAGGGGCACCGACCGTGCACATCAGCCTTCGCTTACTTCATGTCTCTAACGTTCGACTTCTAGAAATCAACTACACTCAATTGTATTCCTTATTTTAAAAAAGTAAAACCAAAATGAGACTTGGTAAACTGTGCTGAAATAAATTCAAGGAACTGTACTTGGGAAACGAACCAATGGGTGTGTTCTAGCTCTGCCTGCTTTGATGCCAGGCCTTGCACGTTACACGTGTGCCACACCCATCAGCCCCAAGGAGAATGCTTAAGAATGTTTTTAATTCATACTACTGATTCACTCTCAAACTGTCACAAGAAAGTCTATCAAACTTACACACAAAATGCCGCCTACACCAGCTCCAGCTGCGAAGACAAGGGCAAGCTTGCTACGGCATATACGTGCACACAGAACCAGAAGGAACCAGAGTGTAGGAACCAGCGTCTACATCTGGCGCGCCTGGGCTCTGAACCCTGAGCTCTACATATCCCACAAGTGCGCACAAGCCCAGAAAAGACGAATTAAACATAGACTTCTCCCAAGTGAGTCTGACGGCTGTGAGCCGAGACAAGGAAGACGGCTACACCACCCATGCTAAGATGCTGGCCTTGAAGCTTCCAGGATCTGCTATTTGCTTTGTAATGAGAATGGACTCAGGATCTTCAAATTAAACTTTTAAAAAATGAGTCTAAGGCCTTTAGGGAAGGCTCAGTGGGTGATAGTGCTCAACAGCAAGCTAAGCGTTCAACCCCACGAACCCACGAGGAGGAGAGAACCACTCCTTCAAGCTATCGTCTGACCTGTTCACACATGTACCGTGATGCACCATGCACAAACACACACACACACACAAATTTTCAAATGTTTTTTTTTAAACAAGAAAGCTCCCAAATTGTGAGGTTTTTTAAATGAAACTAAAGCAAATCTTTTTAACAATCTAAGAAATGTGAGTTAACATTACTTTTTTCAGTGCTAGAAACTGTGGTAAGAATGTAACAGCCCTGCCCAAATCTCAAATACACTTTAAAAAAAAAAAAGTATGAGCATTTTTGATGCTCACTCCAAAAATCCATAAAAATATTCCAAAAATCTGAAGAACTCTGAATTCTGAAAGGCATCCGATGCCAAGCATTTTAACAAGGGAGTCTCCTCCTAGAACACCATTTGTAAAGGCTCCGGAAAACAAGAAGTAACGGTGCACTTGCTTCTCGGGCAGAGGAGATGACATATGCCCAGGGCACAAAATGGCGAAGGTACAAAGGGCAGTTCTAATGCTTAGGCATCCTCATCATGTCTGATTCCCACACACCTGATCTTGTCCTTACACCAGCTACCTGTTCAGAGCCTCCTGGGTGTCCCTCCAGAGAATATCAAACCATTGGTCACCATAAATCAATTTATTTCACTGAAGGGCAGTACAGCAGCAGATGGCAACATTTTAGTGTTTGGGACCTACAAACACTTACAGGAGTCCACAGGAGTGACTCGCTGAGCGACTAGGGACGGCCTGACATCAAAGAGCCCCACAGCCCACGGTGGAGCCACTTACACACTGAGCTGCATGTAAGTTACAGAAAGGCGTTTCCTACACATTAAGAGCTGCAGAAAACAATCTGTTAGAGTACGTGACAACACTTTAATAAACCAGCAAAAACTCCCAGTGTATATGAACACTGTACGCCTGGGAAAGAACAGAACTGGTGTGCAACTTGTGTTTACACAATAGAAAAGGTGGGAGGGGAAGAGGAAGGGCAGCACTCAAAACACTGAACACCAAGAAAACAACACAACAGCTGTAAAACTTTTGTTTTTCAAGGCAGGGTTTCTCTGTGTAGCCCTGGCTGTCCTAGAACTGACTCTGTAGACCAGGCTGGCCTCTAACTCACATCCTCCAGCCTCTGCCTCCGGAGTGCTGGGATTAAAGGCATGTGCCGCCGCCACCCAGCACAGATATGCAAATTAACAGTGAGTTCTCAAAAGAAGAAATACAATGGCTAAGAAATACTCTCTAAAGCATTCACCAAACTTAGTCATATGGGAAACATACATTTAAAACTACTTTTAGTTTTCCTCTTACCCAGGAGAAATAGTTAAGATTAAGAAAACGAAAGAGAAGCCCAGCATGGTAGCACATGCCTTTAATCCCAGCACTCGGGAGGCAGAGGCAAGTGGATCGCTGTGAGTTCGAGGCTAGCCTGGTCTACACAGCAAGTCCAGGACAGCCAAGGCTACACAGAGAAACCCTGTCTGGAAAAAAAAAAAAAGAAAGAAAGAAGAACAACAACAAGAAGAAGAAAACAAAAGACAACAAATGTCAGTGAGGCTCTGGGGAACAGGAGCCTTCGCCAATTGCTGGTAGGAGTGAGGCAGGTCACTATGGAAATAAGTGTGGAGTTCCTCAGAAAACTAGAAACAGATCTACCATCTGACCCAAGCATACCACTTCTGGGCCTTGCCCAAGATACTCCACGCCCTACTGCAGAGACACGTGTTCATCCATGTTCACGGCTGCTCTACTCACACCAGCCTAGACACTCAGCTGCTGACGAATGGATAGTGAAAATGCGCTGCCCACACACAGTGGAACTCTATTCAGCTGTGAGCAAGAGTGACGTAACCCAGACGGGCAGATGTTGCACTTCTTACTCATGTATGGCTCTTACTTCGTGTTGACTCTTCAGATCCATGTGTTTAATTCGGAGTACCTGTTGAATCTAGGAAGCTATCAAGGGGCCACTGATGTGAAGAAGGCTGGCAAGCCTTAAGTGGGGGGCAGGCCTTAAGTGGGGGGAGGGAGTACAACACAGGTAGTATGAAAGGGAAAGGGGAACAGTGGGGAGGGCCTAAGTGGGAAGGATGGGAGGAAAAAACAAGCCCTAAGGATGTCTGGAAAAGCCATATGGAAACCTACTATTTTATAAAACACACACACACACCACTCTTCCACATAAGAAATTTTTTTAATTGGAGCTACCCCATATAGCAAGTAATGTTCCTACCAAAATTCATACGTTGCCAAATAAAAGACCCCAGGTGTGGGGTCACCTCCAGTTGACCAAGGACACTCCAAAGACTCACCAAACAATGCAGGATGTTGCCACTGTGCCTTAAATAACCAGAAAGTGTCCTCCCTGCTGGCTAGCTTTCACAGTCCCAGAAGGCACTCTATAGGCTGTTGTGGGGTAGGGGGAGACCAAAATCAGTTTGTGAACCCTGTGAACTACAGTAATGACCAGTATGGAAAGTTACACCCCTGAGCACAATGAATATTATGGGGTAACCACATGCTTGCTTCCTGGTTGGATTTAAGTAGGAAATGTGTCCCTAGTACTGTTAGGCTGGACAGAAGCCCTGGCTGGGAGCTCTGAGGCCCTAGGGGTAAATGTCCTATTATCATTTTGCTAAACACATATAACATCCAACGGCCTCCAAAGCTGTATCTCTGTGTCCACACAGCTCAGGATTGCTCTCAGGACTCATCAGGCAAGTTTCTCTGTGCAGTGAATGATGCTTAACATGAAAATCCACAACAGACTGAAATCCAGAGAACACAGCGTGGAGCACTCAGCCACAAACGGGGCATTACGTCACACCCCCTAAGACTCAGGACCATTGTTAAAGATGTCGAAGAAAGGTTTTAAGAGCCAGTGATCAGGAACTAGAGAAACAGTGTCCTCTAGACAGGACAAAACTACCCCTGCTCGTGGACTCACAGCAGCTGGGGCTGCCTGCACACAATCAAGTCAATCAACACCCCAGCATGGGACTGGTATTGTGATCTGTTGATGGCTGGTGACTTCTGGGGGAGGCAGCTTCAGTATTCTCTAAGAGTGTGGCCCCCTAGTGTGCCCCTCACAGTCCAGAGAATGGCCCCACACCTGAGCACATGGGCAGCACGCTCTGAACCCACGGCTATTAGAGGAGGAGGAGGAGGAGGACCAGCGAGGCGGCGTAACAACTGCAAGAGGACCTGAATCCGATCCCCAGCACCTTTTGAGGCAGCTCACGAGCACGTCCAGCTCTGGCTCCTGGGAATCCAACGCCTCTGGCATCCACAGGCACCCACACACATGTAGCACACACTCACAAAGACACAAGCAAATACATATGATTTAAAATAAAACCCTCAAAAAAGAAAGTTGGGAGGCAGAGCTGGGGGTGTGAACTAGAGTAGTTACAAGGAGGAATAAGGAAGGGGTTAATATTATCAAAGTAGATTATATACCTATATAAAATCTCCAAGAATTAATAGATGTATTATTTTTTAATTTCCTGAATGACTTTTACTACCAATAGGCAAACCAAAGGTAAGCCTGACATAAACGCTTGGGAAACTCCATTGAGTTCAAGGCTGTGAGGCAGGAGTGCTCAGGCCTACATGGGGCAACTCTATCACCATTCAAGGCTCAGGGAACACCACGGAAGAGGAGAAAGAAAAGACCATTAAGAGCTGGAGGACAGCTGGGCGGTGGTGGCGCACGCCTTTAATCCCAGCACTCGGGAGGCAAAGGCAGGCGGATCGCTGTGAGTTCGAGGCCAGCCTGGTCTACAAAGTGAGTCCAGGACAGGCAAGGCTAACACAGAGAGACCCTGTCTCGAAAAACCAAAATAAATAAATAAATAAATAAATAAATAAATAAAGAGCTGGAGGACAGGAGGAGCTCTGTGCAGTTGCTGACAGGATGTGGTATTGCACTTATGAACTCACAGCAATTGTGGCTACTGCTCAAGATCAAGCCAACAAGATCAGTTGGCCCCCACAGGCAGCATCAGCCCCACTGCACTGGTTAAAAAAGACACTGAATGAAGGTGAGGGGGGTACGGTGGGTGGAGGAAGTGGGACTCGGGAATGAGGTGGACACGTCAGAGAATAAACAAAATGTGCTGAAGAGGAGGAGGAGGAGACTGTAAGGCAGGCAGAAGGATCAAGTCTCCTGCTAGAAAAACTACAAGCTTGGTTTTCTCTGAAGACCCTCTGCCATTCCTGGAGGAATGTGGGTCCTCTCCCCAGACTCCTTTTCTTCCCTCCCCTAGTTTCTACTACATTAGTACATAAACTAACCACGTCACCAGCCCTGCACAGTCCTCTGTCTCCCCCACCCCACCCTCAGTTTAACTCACGGCCTTGAAACTCAAAATTAACAGGCAAGGCTAAAGCTTTTTTCTGAACGTGCCAAAATTACCAGTGACTCTCTCTTCGTGGTGTCAGGGTTACTTGTAAACACCTCCACCTCCCAGGTTTACTCACTTGTCTAAAAGGAATGGTGCACAGGGTGGCAGCAAGGTTCGGGTACAGTGGCCCCGTGTGCAGACCTGGAGGACCATCCAGGACAGATTCAGACTGAAGCTCCACCCTTCCAGCTTCCAACCCCTCACCACCTCAACCTACTCATCTTAAAATAGAAGGCCGGGAGCCACATTAGCTGGCCTGGGAAGACCATACACAGCGGCATCATCACAAAAGCCCTGACTGCCAGGCCTTCTCTAACTGGACACTAGCACTGTGTGTGGGATGCAAGCCACACGCCTCTGGGCCCATCCCTGGCCTCCGTCTGTGCTCAGCAACTCTGCCTTAACAAAGTACAAGTCCCTTCAGGACACAGTAGTTTATGTCTGCACTCCCGGACTGTCGGGAGTTCCAGGTCAGCAATGAGCCTTGTCTCAAAAGGAAACAACATTGACAGACTTCCCGAGAGCATCAAAATAAAACAGATAGGCTTAGCTTATTTCTCCATTCCAGGGTAGACTCACACTGTCTTGGGCAATCACTCTGTCAAGGCTCCAGTCAGGTCCTCACCAACCAGCCAACTATTTTTCTTTCTTTCTTTCTTTTATTTTTACTTTGGTTCTTGAGGCCGGGCCTCACGTGGCTCAGGCTGGCCTTGAACTCATAATGTGACTGAGGATGATGACCTCCACCTCCTGAGCCCTGGAACGACAGACAGGCCACAGCTCCCATGTCTGATAAGCACTTAACTCTAAAATAAAAGATTACTGAGCACTACTTAAAAGTAAAGGGGGAAAAAACTTGGTTTTGATTGAAATGTAATATATGTCACAGGAGGACAAAGTTCTGAATGTCAGTCTATGAAACAGTCAAGTGTGTGAAGCTCGCCTTTGGCACCCCTCTGCACAAAGTAAGAGCACAACACACACTGTGTGTTTTGTCACTACGGGAAGCCTTAGCCACTGACTTTTGAGGTTCTGGTTTAAATGGCAATTATAGTGTTTGGTTTTGAGGGGGAGGAATAAACCACTTTACCATCTCCTAGTCTGTGTCCTTGCTAGAGAATGTCAACTTAGCCCACTTACACCTCTTTTTCATGTTGGGAAATCGCAGGGTTGCTCACACTGATGCTACGTATGTGTACAAAACTTCACTATTTAATTTTCGTGTCTGGAAGGAGAAGCTTATAATTACGCCATGAGGCATAACTATAATTAGGTTTTCTAATACCATAGGTATCCCTATGATCCAACTGTAAAACAGCAGAGGGCTCTGAACCGTGTTACTCAGTTAACTTCTCTCTCCTGGGCCATTGCACCCCTCAGGCCTCAGGAAACATGAGGAAATCTTAGCTAAAGGGTATTTCTAATTAATAAAGTAAGCCATTATAATTGTCATCAAAATTTGCCATCGATGAGATTTTTTTTAATATATTTACTAACACTTAGAAAACATTATGAATAGAGCGGAAGACATGGCTCAAAGTGCTTACTGTGTCAGTGTGAGGACCAGAGTTCAGATTCACGGTGCCTGCATAAAGCCCAGGACGGCAGTATGCACCTGCATAAAACCCAGGACAGCAGCGTGCACCTGCATAAGCCCAGGACAGCAGTGTGCACCTGCCATCTCAGGCCCAGAAAGGGGACAAAGAAGAACCCTGGGACCTCCCAGCCAGCCAGTCTAGCCAAGTTCAGTCAAAGACTCTGTATCCAAAAACAAAAAACAAAACAACAACAACAACAACAAAAAACCCAAGGTGGAGAGTGACTGAGGAACACCTCCAACATCAGCCTACACACACACACACACACACACACACACAAAATCACTTCCCTATACTGCTGCCCCCATGGGAAGAGGGTAGATGAAGAGTAGCTCTCTCCATCTTGATCATATGATCTAACAGCAAGACGCCTTACTTACTTAAAAACTGCATTTTCCAAGAACCAAACACTTCCAGAAGAGCAGAGATCTTAGGAAAAGCAAAGAGTGTGAGAAACAGCGTGAGCATGCTAACAAAGCGTTTACAAATGACGCGGCGCAAACAACCCAGCCGGCTTACACTCAAACACACCCAGCTGGAGGCTCTATTTAGATCTCTCAGACAGTGAGAATTCTCCTGGGGAAAGGAACAGGAAGGCAGCTCATGTCCCAGTAATTATATGTTTGTCCCTAATAAATCCAAATCACTCATTTCTAATCTAAAGTCTCCAGCAACTCAGGTAGCGCTTAAGTAGACGAAACGCTCATGCCACACTGACAAGGCTGGCTGCTTCCCTATCTAGCTCAAAGATAAAAACAGCACTGATACAGACACCGATACACAAAGGGCAGATGGCTTTTTGTTTGGAGTTTTTGTTTTTTGAGACAGGATTTCTCTGTGCAGCCTTGGCTGTCCTGGACTCACTCTGTAGACCAGGCTAGCCTCAAGCTCACAGAGCTCCACCTGGCTCTGCTGGGATTAACGGTGTGAGCCAACACACCCAACAAAAGGCAGAGTTTTAAAGCCGTAGACGTGCCTGGTAAACATCTGTGACAAATATCATCCTATAGTCCTGTGTCTGTTAACCCCCTTTTAACCTTTCAGACTTTTCCCTCTCCTTCTGTCAAAGTAAATACTGTTACTGTGCTGTTACTCCCAAAACTTTTAATTTGATACAAAAAAGAATATATACTAGAGAAAATAAGTTTATCATTCATTAATTTAAAAATAAATCAAACACTGGGTGGTGGTGGCAGCAGACACCTTTAATACCGGCACTTAGGAGGCAAATGAAGGCAGATCTCTGAATTCAAGGCCAGCCTGGTCTACCAAGTGAGCCAGGGCTACACAGAGAAACCTTACCTCAAAAAACCTAAATAGGTAGATATGTAAGTAAGTAGGTAGGTAGGTAGAAAGATAGATGATAGATGGATGGATGGATGGATGGAT
Organism: Acomys minous; assembly: GCF_964271855.1. Taxonomy (NCBI): domain Eukaryota; kingdom Metazoa; phylum Chordata; class Mammalia; order Rodentia; family Muridae; genus Acomys; species Acomys minous. The sequence goes on from NC_140500.1 coordinate 3,161,728, forward strand.
AGATAGATAGACAGACAGATAGATAGATAGAGCGAGCAATGAAGAGATTTCTTTTCCTAAAGTATATATGAAGCCAGTCATGAGGGATTTTTCACATAAGAAGACTCAACACAATTTCAGATTCTGAAACCAAAGAAATAAAATCCAAACCAGAGGAGCATACAGTAAGCCCCATTAGAGGACACGGGTTGGGCTGGATAGAGCAGCTTTCACTGAGTTAGGATTCTCAGTCTTTCCCTCACCCTCCAAATACACATAATCCCAGCAAATGTTTTAGCTCCACAGCATTCTTATAAGTCTTGTTTGAAAACCAAAGCATGAAGGTGAGGAGGTTTGTCAGGTCATTCTGTCGGCCCTGCGAATCCAGAGTTAGAAGAGCTGCTTCCTGCCCTCAGTATGGAAGGACAACACGCCGCAGAACAAGGAACAATAAAAGACAGAACAGAACCCCATTTGCAATTCCCAATTCCCATAACCCAACCATCTACCAAGTCTCTACAACAGAGTCTACACAGCTAGGATTTGGTCTTTCAACCCTTTCTGGCTGCTACCGTGACAGTGGCTGTATGATGACACTGCAAGGCCAGTTTTCCACTCTATGCCAGCAAATACTATCATGGGCAGGGAACAGGAGAGACGCTCCAAGCCCCACGCTGGGCAGCTCAGTTTGTAATACTTACATGTTTCATTACCATACAGAAACGGGTGCCGCTGGTCTTTGTTGCTCTGGGTGGCTAAAGGAAATGCTTTCAGCCATTTACATGTGTGTCAGAAATCAACTTAAAGTTAAGAGTGTGAGAAATCAAAAGCCTACACTGAAGCTTTTGTTTCTCCAGTAGATCTTAAAATTAGCCTATCAACCACAAAAAAAGATTGCTCAAAACCAGCATGTTATGCCAAGAAAATGTTTTACCCCAATAGCAACAGATGTCGTTAGGGAGCAGCTTTAGCCACTAAGCAAGTTGCTAACTCCAAAATATTCTGTACTCATTATTCATAATTCTACTTAAGCTTCACAATTAAGTTCCAAATTCTAACTTTAACACTGACAAGCAACTGCTTTTTCTACATATGAAAGTGTAAACACACATTTACATGCCCATAACATATAACACCTGATGTAAAAACGGAGCTAGAATCCTATGTAAAGACTAGCTTTAAAATGAAGATACGCTCGCCAATCAGATCAGGCAAATAAGCATAAAGCAGGAGCTCTTACCGCCCCCCCCCCCAATTATTTCTTAAAATTACCTGAGTCTGTAGATGTTCACGCTCACTAACAAGAGTTTAATTCTGTATCATCAATCCCTGAGCTGTTTCGGCGCCAAGTGATTGTTCCTCTGCAGAGAAAGGGAAAGAGCTGAGTCAAAACAGCATTCACCTTCAATCCTGATTTATGATTTCCTCCACAAAAAAGCAAAATATCTGCCAAGCAAGTCTCAGCTTTCACATTAAAAAAAAAAAACTGCAGTGATTTTACTGCACATAATAATCACTGCTATTTAATCCACTCACGTAAAATCAAAGCTAATAAAGACTCCACAGTCCAAGCCAGGCGTGCTGGCACACACCTTTAATCCCAGCACAAGGGAAGCAGAGGCAGGCAGATCTCTGTGAGTTTGAGGCCAGCCTGGTCTACAAAGTGAGTCCAGGCCAGCCAAGGCTACACAGAGAAAGTCTGTCTCCAAAAACAAAAACAAAACAAGACTCCACAGTCCAGGCAGGAACAGGACACACCACCTTCATAAGACTTTCCAGAGCCTCTTCAGCAGTCCTCGGGGACGGGCGGCTGGACATTCCTTTCTATGACACCAATAAGCACCTCAGGGCTACTCTACTAAATCACAGCACCTTGTTGCTGAAGGTGAGACCAGAGCCAGTGGCTAAGATCAAGATCCAAATATTTTCCAGGATGGTGAGTTGGTTGGTCCGGTTTGGTTTAGACAGGGTCTTGCTCTACAAACTGGTTCTGGACTCATGGCCCTCCCAGACCTACCTCCTGCGTGCTGAGGGTTGCACGTGTCAAAGGTACACCCCACACTTGGATGAGTCTGCTGCCCTCCTGGGCTCAGCGCTCATGTCCCACACTCTGGTGAAGACTATTCATACCATCCAACCCGATAAGCCTGCTCCTTAGGCTTGGCACACACACAGGCTCCCCTTAACCTCCCAAAGCTCCCCCTCTTCAGACCATGCCCACAGGAGCACAAGGATGCCGGCCTGGTCAGCATCACATCCACACTCCCGCACTGCCAACACATGGCGTGGGCAACACTTCCCTTTAGACAAGAGAGCAAAGACTCCAGATGCGGCAGCTCCAGCCAGGAGCACAAAGGCCATTAACTGCTCACTTGGGCACTAACTGGCAGTAGCCTGCTAACCCCAGCTGGTTAACCTCCCACTAGCGACACTGCACACTTGGCTTGTGCTTAACTACAAACCTCCTCACGTTTTATGCAAACCAAGGCATCCCCATTTTAGATTTTTCTTTTAAGTGTAGATTCACACTATGTAGCTATTAAAATTGTATCAGCTTCCAGGCTGTTTTCTGGATTTTGACTATCAGCAGTTGTCTCTCCCAGATATATCTGAACCACAGCTTCCAGCCAGTCACTAATAAAAATGCTAAGGACCTTGTGGTGAGTGCTACTGAGTTCCAAATTATCTGTGACTGCACATCTTTCTACAAAAAAAAAAAAAATTAACAGAACTTCAGAAATCAACTTGCTCTAAGAGGCATGAACAATTTAGGACAAAAAATCTGGGGACAGCAGCTGTAAGAAAGACATCACTAGTTAAAACGTGGCCACTCTTGCCACCCGCACTTTCTTCACTCACTCACTCTTCAGGACTATGCTGTCTGTGCAGGATTCAGGAATCTCAGCAGCACGGCCAGTCAGCATCGGTGAGCTGCCAGTGTGGAGCCAAATTCTCCTTACATCTATGCACCCTCGGCAAAGCACATGGATGTTGTTAAGCCGTGCTTGGTCCCAAGCGAAACTGTGTGGAAATACTAGCACTCCTGGAAGGTACCTTTTCCTGCCCCGCCCAGTTCTGCTAGACAGTGTGGTTTACCCTAAACACTAAGCAAGAGTTGCTGGCACACTGCCTCTTTAAAGAGGTTTCAAATAATACATAATTCTTAATGCATTTAGTAATTCAATTTGGAAGGCCTCGAGGGGCAGAAAAGTAAGAAAGAAAAAGGAAGGAAGGAAGCAAGGAAGGAAGGAAGGAATGAATCACTTCAATGTTGGCAAACACTACTCCCTCTCATCCACATGCCTGTTCGCAGTGTCACCCAAAAATGTACGCCATTGTAGCCAATAAACACCAACTGTTAGTATTATTATTATTGCCACGCTTTTTAAATACTTACACATGGCAGTTGTCTCTTACTTGTGTTTTAATTTGCCTTTACAAATTAGAGGTAGTAAGCACTTGTGTGCGATGGCGCGGGGCAGGGGACCACACGATTTGAAATCAGACAGGTGCAGATGAGGTAGAAGACAACAATTTCATCAACTGAAAAGATTTCTTTTCAGGTTTACTTCCTGACAATTAGAAAGTGTTTTACTGCCAGTGATGAGCTCCATCCAATGCTCAGCTTAGGTGAGCTACCTAACCTCTATAAATCGGTCCCAGCGTCCACATCTCTTGGGGTTACAGAACATACACAGCATGACACACATTTTGTGTAACAAAAGCACAAATAACCACACAGATGACTAACAACATTACACACCTGGCGACTCCTATACAGGAAATGCTAAGGGGTTGGAGAAATTTCCATATATTTTATAGAACTCGAGGCTGGAGACATGGCTCACGAGTTAAGAGCACTGCTGCTCTTCCAGAAGACCCAGGTTCAGTTCCCAGCACCCACACGGTGGCTCGCTACTGTCTGTAACTCCAGCTCCAGGGCATCTGGCATCCTCACACAGACATACATGCAGGTAAAACACCAATGCACATAAAATAAAATAGAATCTTTAAAAAGAAAGGAAGCAAGAAAAGAAGGAAGGAAGGAAGGAAGGAAGGAAGGAAGGAAGGAAGGAAGGAAGGAAGGAAGGAACAAAATGTTAACCCTGGAAATTTTTGGTTAACATGTTTTGAGTATGTAGAAATCCTGGTTGGAGTGATTTTTCCCCCCCCAAAGATCAGGACCTAAATTCAGGAACCCTCCAACAGGACAATATTTGTGCACCCAAAACCCTTTGTGCAGACCTGGCCCTTATTTAAATGGCACGCAAAGCCTAAGGTTGCTGACTGACCAGCCCTTAAGATCCCAGTTGCCGGCAATGGTTGAGCCCACAGTCTATACACTGGGCCTGGTAGGGTAGGAAAGTTCTTTGTACACACTGAACTCAGGTCTCAGTGTGTAGTAATGGAAACCCTGAGTGCTCCCTCGTTATGATCAGGTAACGCTTTTGTAATAACCTATTTTCCTGAGGTCCAAGCGTCTGCCAGCCTGGTTGCCAGCCTGCCCTTAACCACCACATCCTACCTCCTCGGGAAATTAGGGAGCAAATCTCTCCCACACTTCGAGGTCCTACCCTCAAACAGCCAGAGAGCATCTGCCCCGAGGAGTGTGTCAGACCTTCCTATTGCAGGAGAATGAGGCCAAGGTGGGGTAAGCGGGTGGCGTGGCGTGGCGCTGTGTGGAGTGAGCGAGAGTTTCCAGTGGCTTCTAAGCCCAACCGGCCCTGCCTCTTTCCTAACTCTGCAGCCAGTCCTCAGTGACAACGGTTCTCATTTGACCTTTTTCCATTTCTTGTCCTGACTTACTTCCCGGAAGTCTAGGCAGCACTGCAGACCATTTCTGGTCCAGCTCTTCCTGATAGGACTTTTTAAAATTCTGGTTCTTCAACAGCTTTTCTTCTAACAATAGTCACTTCTCTCTGCACAGCACCAAGCTTCCTGCCAGGAAACTCCTCTTTCATCCTTGGCAGACGTGAGTCACAATGAGACGGCACAGCTGGGGATTCCTGGGTTGAACTGTGCAAGAGGCACTCGTCTAACACAGACAGGCAGGTAGGTGCACGGGTACAGGCATGTTCAAAAGACCAAGTAAGAACTCCAAAGGCTCTAGGGTTCACACAAGAGAAGACCATCCAAGTCTTCCTGGGAGGCACACACATGCATCGGAGAAGCATCTGCGGCCTTTTTTTATGACAGAAGAGTCACAGTGCTACAAGTGTTCCTTCTCATCTAAGGAAAACTTGAGCTTCTGGTTCTATGCTGTCTCTTATTTCTAACCAACACAGTAAACTGCCTAGCAGATCAGCCATTTCACATACCAACAATCAGACTGCCAGTATCCCTCTAAGAGGTTCGAAGATGGGTGTTTTTATACAAAACCTGTCACCATGGCAACTTGAGTCTGCTCAGTCTCTGAACATAGAACAATGAGCTACTTATCTCCCCACTACAAACATCGTGGTCACAGGCTGGTAGCATCTTCCACCTCCTGGCATTGGAGAGCTCCAGCCTCATAATGTAGATCAAAGATTATGAAAGCTGTCCAGGTTGAGGGAGGCCTCCTAGGAAGCCAGTACACATACACACAAACACACACACACACCAGCACACCACCACTTTGGCTGTGTGCCAAGGCCAAATCATTAGGCTTCCCTATCTCTAGGCCCCGCAGGACACCCAGCCTAGAGATCTATCAGGTGACTAGAACCCACAAGCTCTTCACTCACCAGGAGGCAGGAAATCAGACCTGTGCTCACGCCTGCAGACACAACTCATTCTGGGCTGGGGTAGGAGCTTCTGCATGATTATCTCTGTACGAGACACTGGCCTTGCTCAGTCATACCATAAACTGGCAGACAGTTTCAGAAATTTGCTGAACACAACTGGTTTCTGGAAATGCCAGGAACTGCCTCCTTCTTGACCAAAGCAGAGTGGCTTTATCTCCTGGCAAGAGAGCTCTGTTGTGGGTTGAATCTGGACCATCTCCCACAGGCTCCTGCTCTCAAGACTTGGTCCCTTGCTGGTTTGACTGTCTGGGGGACACTGCCAATCTGGGGATGTAGGCCACTATGAGGAAGCCTTGGAAGGCTGTATCTGCCACTGACTGTGTCTAGCTCTCCGCTTCCTGGCCTGGCTACCATGTGAGGAGCTTGACCACACGCCCTCCATGGAGCCTCTCTGCCATGCTATGAAGGACTAAACTCTCTGAAATTGTGATCCACACAAATCTTTCCTCCCTTAAATTGCCTCTGCCGGGGGTTTGTCATGTGACAAGAAAAGCAACTAAAACAACTGGAAAGTCCTAACCTGCAGCCATGTCTAACACCTCACAGGGATTTGGGAAGTGTCAGCAGGAGGCGGAGCCCCTCCATTTGTCCTCCACTCTCGTGTTTCCTGGGAGGCTCTGGGCAGATATTTTCTATGCTTCACCTGCTTGTGTGCCTTTGTGATGATAACCCACCAGTTTTGTAAATGCGACATAAATTAAGTGTCTTGGGAGCCACTGCATATACATACAGACAGAATTAATATTCTGATCATGCAGTAATTCATGCTTGAGGAAAAATTACTCAATTTAGGGGGTCAGCCATTTCATAAATACAGAACCTAAGCCCCACTACACCACCATCAGGCCTAAGCATCACTAAGTATCGTGTGAGCTTCCAGGAAGCTACAGAGCTGCTGTTTAATAATTAACAAAGGGGTTGTGATCTTCCCCTCCATGTGGCCACAGGGTCCAAATCGTCTGACCCTGCAGATGAAGTGTCTTGCCACACACCACACTTGTGTTTGTTTCCTTTCCATGAGTTAGACAATCCTAGGACACTCTAATGGACACAGCACAGCTCCACTTGGTGCCACCTTAGAGCATCTGGTGAGCCCAAACTAGGCTTACAGAGTTACTTTCTAAGTTGTGCTCGGGACACCACAGGTTCCCTCAAACGTCTTATGAAGGCTGAAATTTGAAAGGCACTTTTTAGGTGGCTGCTCAATTAAAAACTGCTCGACAGTCAGCTCAGATCACTTTCTGAACACCAGCCCAAGCTAGTCAATAACCATAGGAGTACAGCAAGGCCACCCATCAGTCTAGCAAGACCAAACAAAACCAGCAATGCGCACACCGCAACACGAACTGCCACTACCACTAGCACAAGGGGAGCCCAAGCGGGCACTGCCCACGTCACCTCACACCCCAACAGACCCACCCTGCTAAGCTACTTGTCAAGCTCTACCTTACGTAAGCACTGAGCTTCCAACACCAGTCCAAACCCTTACTGACAGGCACAATGCTTGGCTGGGGCTGATACTGATGACATGGTAGTAATTTCTGTGCCCCCAAGAGAGCAGCCAGAGGAGGGGCTGCAGCGGGGCTCAGGGGCCCTGCACCGCCTTGCACAGGAGGCTGCCTGGGATCCACCCAGACCCCAGCCCAGGTAAGGACAAGGGACAAAAGGAAGCCTGCCACAGCACCAGGAGTTGAAGCAAAAGCTGTGTCCACCTCTTACTACCAGACGACTGGGGCAGGGTTGTTTAAAGGAAGAAAATATACTTCATATGAAAACTTAGCCTAACCATACATTTCTGCCCCATGTTTTTCAGCATTTTAGGTCTCACCTCACTTTTGAGCCTTCCCTATGAAAGCTGGCCCACAATGATTATATTCACTCTAACTGGCAGCATGACTTGTATAAGACCACACAACTTATCAACACTGAAGTCAGGCTGCTAGGTTCCTGATTTTGGGGGTCATCGTTGGTTTCTTCATCTTCATCTTCATCATCATCATCATCATCATCAAGGTTGTAATGTGATTACATCATCATCATCATCAAGATTATAATATGATTACATCATTTCCCTCTTCCCTTTCCTCCCCACAGAGATTCGGAGTTTTCTGTCCAGTTCCAATTTGTCTTATGTTTTTCTTCAAACCTGTATTTAAACCCCCTGAATGCTTGGCTCCCTCCTACTCCCCTACCTCCCATCTCCATGCTAGAGACCAATATTTCATAAGGACAAGGACTGTTAATGACACAAAACCCTGGGGCAGAGCCGCACATCCCCAAAGGAATATTCCCTCCCTACAGCTGGCAGGTTACCATCACTGAGGTCACTCACTGGCAGAGGGTAAAAGGGCCAAGGTTACCATCACTGAGGTCACTGGCCAGCCCACCTCATGCCAAGCGCGCCTATGTGCAAGGGAGCAGACAGGGCACAGACTCACCCGGGCACTTGCAGGATTTACTTATGCCAAGTTGGCATTCTGTTTCTGCAGTAAACGACGCTGGGACAGCGGACGTCAGAAAGGGGTCTTCACACCATGAACAGAGAGCCACGCTTGGCCTCAGGTAGGGGTGTTAACAGCTAAGGCAAACACTAAGGAAAGCTAATCACTGCACTGACTCCATCAGCCAGCCAGCCAACAAGACACAAGAGCCCTGGCACAGCTCCGTGTTCCTGCATGCACCACCCCTGCCTGTTTCGAGGGGCTGGAGCCACATGACTTCACGTGAGCATCACACAGCCGCCTGCTGGGTTGCTATCATGAGGTCATAAAACATTCTCTCCAGTCCTTTGGAGCCATCCATTAATAGTCAAGTCAGTATTGGTTTTATTCTTCCATTCTCTCATCACCATTATCAACTTTCCTCACTGTTACCTCCACTTCTGTCCCCAAGTGTCCACTTTGACTTCCAGTCAAGAAATCATACAGCAAGCATGGCATTCTAGAGAAACAGTTGTTCTTATTGACCAGTGAGGTAGAACACAGCATTTTACAACGTCCTACATTCAGTCTGCAGCAGTCACAAGATGCATTGATCCCTGAATACTAGACATGTACAGGAACATACAAGCCATATCCCTGAATACTGGACATGTACAGGAACATACAAGCCGTATCAATTCATCACTGATGCTTCCGGTACCCATGTCTGACATGAGGAATATACATGCCCTCGTTTATACTCACATTCCGAGTTATGGATGTGTATGTACTGCATAAAGGAGAATTTCCCATCTTATTTCCATCCTACCAAGATGCAGGAGAGGAGGTGGGGGAACCCTGTAACAGGTCCAAGTTCCCGGAACAGAACCAAGGATGTCGGTCAGCAGCCCAGGAAGCTCTTCCCTACATGCACAGCCCATGCTCTACGTCAATGCTAAGTTGACTCGCTGCTCAAGGGCAGGTTCAATTCCCAGCACACACATGGCAGCTCACAACTGTCGGCAACTCCAGCTTCAGAGGATCCAATGCCCTCTTCTGGACTCTTTGGTCACCGGGGTGCAGCAGGCAAAACACCCACACACACATTAATTTAAATAATAAATTTTTTAAAAGTAAATGCAGCTGGGCATGGTGGCCCACGCCTTTAATGCCAGTACTTGGGAGACAGAGGCAGGTGGATCTCTGTGAGTTTGAGGCCAGCCTGGTCTACAAAAGAGTCCAGGACAGCCAAGGCTACACAGAGAAACCCTGTCTTGAAAAATAAAAAATAAAAAAGTAAATGCAACCATGGCTTCAGAGATAGTAATTAAATAAAGCAGGAAGTTAGAAAACATTATTTTTAAAAATAATTCTCAACGGATGTCTTTCTTTAACTCTAGAATAAAGACTGTATTGGGTGAGAATCCTGAAAGCTTTAACTGCTTGGCTTATTAAAATGGCAAAGCCTGAACAAACACACAGTAGACGTTAACTGGCAAGATAACCTCATGCTGGACTCTTCACTCGGAGACAATTTTGTATCAGTGCCAGTCTCATTACGTCACAAGGGCTTACTTTAGCACAAGCACAGCTCAAACCTGACTTTTATTTTTTTAAGATTTATTTATTTATTGTTATGTATACAGTGTTCTCCCTGCATGTAGACCTGCAGATCGGAAGAGGACATCACATCACATTACATGGTTGCTGGGAATTGAACTCAGCACCTCTGGAAGAGCAGTCAGTGCCCTTAATCTCTGAGCCACCTCTCCAGGCCCCAGGCCTGACTTATAAACAGTGTGGAAACTTAAGTCTACTCTTCTCCTCTTAAATATTTAGCACCTTCATTTTTTTCTCACGATCTTGTTTATAAAACAAGGGCCAGTAGCAAGTCTTTAAAGGATGCCAGAAATCTGAGCTACGTGCAGAGGACTCACTGAGCTACTGCCCTTGGTGAGAGCTGTGCTGCACGTTAACGGACAAATGCGCTCTGCCTGGCTGTGTTGCACAGCCCCAAGTTGCTGACTGATCATGAGTTTCTCTAAGCAGAACAACCTGAGAGAAGCGGGTCGCTTATCCACAAAGCGTACTGAGCAAGGAAACGTTCTCATGTCTGAATACAAGTAGTATTTTCAAAAATTTCAAAAAAAAAAAATCAATGTAGGTTTGCCAGTTATTCTAAAACTCTCGAACAATAAAGAAAAGCGACAATTTTGGTTCTGAACTAAGACATAATCGCTACTGAACTCCTACAGCAAATGGCCAGGCCTTATGCTAGGCATCTCCACTTAACCCAAGAGGCCTAAGAGGCAGATAGTTCACCCTGCTGATGAAGAAGCCAGCGCTCAGGTGGGTAAGATTCAGAGCCATAATCTTAGGACAAGAATAGTTGGGGATTCTATCCAAGGTACATGTGATTCCAAAACCTAAAGTATTTGGTGCTACACTCTACCTACCAGTACCACCAAGTATCTCGAGCCAGATCACAACGACGGGATTCTCTGTAAGCAGAGCAGCTCAGCCCGGAGCCAGAAGCTCTGAGTTAATGATGCTTCCGTGGAGTGGTGGTTTCCTCCCAAATTAATGGAGATGA
>NC_140500.1:3177505-3335005 GCF_964271855.1 Acomys minous
CTCCTGCTGAGGACCACAGTTCCACACACACACACACACACACACACACACACACACACTGCTCCTGCTGAGGACCACAGTTACACACACACACACACACACACACACACACTCCCAGCACCTCACAACCACCTGCAACTCCAACTTCAGAGGACTCAACACTCCTTTTTTTTTTTTTTTTAATTCATTTATTGTATATGAGAACTTTATCTGCAGAGGAGGGCATCAGATCACATTGCAGATGGTTGCGAGCCTCCATGTGGTTGCTGGGAATTGAACTCAGGACCTCTGGAAGAGTAGGCATGTCTCTTAACCACTGAGCCATCCCTCCAGCCCCCAACACTCCCTTTTTAGCCTCCTTAGGCAACTGCACGCTAGCAAGTGCCTGAAACCCACACTCGCATATGAATAAAGTAAAAGTAAAATCACTTTAAAAAATATAAACTTAGAAAAAAAAACAAAAATAAAATAAAGTTAGACAAGAAAACTAGATTAAAATATGTTTAACAATTAGTAGAGGGCAAATAAAAAACATGAGCTAGAGTTATGAAAAATAAGAAAAAATACTAATCCAGGATAGATGAAATAGACGCATGACAAGAGGCGCCTGCCAAGGTACATGAAGCCCTTAGTCACATAAGCACATCTGATCACATTAGTAGCAAATACATAGAAAAGAAAATGGGTTTTTTCTCTTTTAAAAAGCCCCAAATATTATCAAAGTGAGAATAACATTGCTCTGCTAATGGGAACAAAAATTAGTTAATTCTGGCTAATTACAGCAATATTGCTCAGGACTTCCACACACCCAGACCCTTTAATGCAGCTTCTATCCTGTGGAGATGGGGCCGATGTGATACTCAGAAAATGCTCACAGCACAGATGCTCATCAAAGCTGAAAACAAGCAACATGTTCCACAATAGACAGAGCACCATGCAGTCTTAAGAACTGCTCACAAAGGTATTTCACAAATGCAAACAAAACAACATTAAATTATTTCTAATGGGAGTAAAATTATATACTCAGAATATTTGACATTTGAAGACAATATCTACCTCTATGTGACAGGGCTGCTGAGGACTCTGGCTTTTTGTTCTGTTTTGTTTTTAATTTTCCTTCCTGGATTTGTTCAGGGTTTTTTTGTTTTTGTTTTTGTACTTTTGAGCACACATGTGTGAGGGCCAGAGAGCTGAATATGAGTGCCACATATGTGCAGGGCCCAGAGGCCAGAAGAGGAAGCCAGAGGTCCTGGAACTAGTATTCCAGTCATCTATGAGCTGCCCAGTGTGGGCGCTGGACACCACGCCCAGGGCCTCTGCACGAACAGCGAGTGCTCTGAACCACTGAGCCACCTCGTCAGCTCCTCATGACACTTTAAAAAATGGGTCTTGGTACATATTTTCTGCAAAAGGAATTTAATAACAATTTCAAGTATAAGTACATAATGACCAATAGATGAAAACCTACGGGCTCTCGCGCTTCTCCAGGTAGCCAATGAGCTGCAGCTGAGGCACTCCATCAGCAAGGCCTGGGCCCAGCACAGTGGGCATCTTGGTGTCAGAGTACGTTCCACATATCAAAACATTCTTTGGAAATTCATAAACTGAAACCTTTTCTATGAGGGGACTTACGCTAACACACCAAAATTATCTCCACAAAAAAAAAAAAAGAAAGAAAGAAAGAAAAAGGAAAAAAAAAACGAGTTGAGCAGGAAGTTTACTAGAAATACTTTGAAAACGAATTAATTGTTTTTAAAGCTCTGAGTAACAACCAGCTCATGTCCCTACACAGCGTACATAAAAACCAACCCGTCTCCGGTGTGCCTGTCTGCTTCTGCACATGACAGCAGGAAGCTCTGAGCACACAGCTTTGCCTCGGGGAAATCACAAAGTAACTCCTTGGGGCTCACCCTCTCAGAGGCTGGTCTCTCCTTGGGGCTCACTGTCTCAGAGGCTGGTCTCTCCTTGGGGCTCACTGTCTCAGAGGCTGGTCTCTCCTTGGGGCTCACCGTCTCAGAGGCTGGTCTCTCCTTGGGGCTCACCATCTCAGAGGCTGGTCTCTCCTTGGGGCTCAGCCTCTCAGAGGCTGGTCTCTCCTTGGGGCTCACCCTCTCAGAGGCTGGTCTCTCCTTGGGGCTCACCGTCTCAGAGGCTGGTCTCTCCTTGGGGCTCACTCTCTCAGAGGCTGGTCTCTCCTTGGGGCTCACCCTCTCAGAGGCTGGTCCCTGAGCTGGTTTTCTCACAGCAACTGCTGACTGCAGCAAACCCTTGGTGCTCCATGTGGCGCCCCGTCTTCGTGACCCTCCAGCAGCCATCCGGGGGCAGAGGAGGCTGTGTCAGGACATCTTTCCTCCCAGCCCCATGCTATGGTATGGAAACATCTCCCGTTGTCATCAAATGTCTCCTTTGAGTCAAAATCACCTCTACTGCAAGCCCCCCCCCCATGAATATTTGCTGCTACTGCCCTCACTTGACAGATGGGCAGGTGAAGTGACGGGGGGGGGGGGGGGGGGGTGTTCCCCAGCAGCCAAGACCCACAGTTCTGTAGTCATGCACCTCTAGGCAGGATGCCTGTCTCACACATCTTCCTAATGGAGCGACAATGGACCTCAGCACATACAGGTCCGAGAAAACTTCATCCTCATTACATATTTATTTACTTCCTACTGGGAAAAAAATGTCACAGTCTTCAACTAGCTTATCATCTATTTGAAAAAAACAAGATACATCCAGTAAGAGTCATCCAGACACAAGCCATTTGCAGATTCTATTTTGGAAAAAACAACTCTTCCCTCATCTGTAAAATAGAAGCAGTGCTCATATGGCCTCCTAATTAACTGAAATAGCACAACTCAAGTTGCAAAGCACAATTTAAATTTAAAAAACAACTACGCACCAAATGAGTGGCAATAAACAAGCCTAGCATTAAGAGACTCAAAATACTGAATGAGTGGACAACTGAAACTTCTCACCTACATACAGCTGAGCATTTAAGAGCTGCAGTGAGGGTTACTGATCCCTGGCAGAGAGTCCGTAGGCCGAGCTCTGACAGAGCCTCTCAGCAAAGTGTTCCTGCGAGACTGCTTCAAGTGGGGCTGAAGGAAAGACCAGTGTAAGCAAGAAAAGCAGTAAGGAAGAGGGCTCTTAGCTGCTAAGCACACCAGAAGCCGTTCCCTCTGCACAGGAGTACGACAGACAAGTTTGGAAAGAGATTAAGATCAGATGAGGTGACACAATGACACAGTTGTGACAACAGCCAGGCAAAATCCAAGAAATATTTTTCCTTAAAAAGTAAACTAGGGGGCTGGAGAGATGGCTCAGAGGTTAAGAGCACTGTCTGCTCTCCCAGAGGTCCTGAGTTCAATTCCCAGCAACCTCATGCTGGCTCACAACCATCTATGATGAGATCTGGTGCCCTCTTCTGGTGTGCAGGCAGTATACAAAATAAATATATCTTTTAAAGAAAAAAGTTTCCAGCACTCAGGAGGCAGAGGCAGGTGGATCACTATGAGTTTGAGGCCAGCCTGGTCTACTAAGTGAGTCTAGGACAGCCAAGGCTACACAGAGAAACTCTGTCTTGAAAAACCAAAAGAAAAGAAAAGAAAGAAAACAGAAAAAGAAATGAAAAAAGTAAACAAAGGCTGCTACAAAGCTTATCCTTAACTTCCATAATGAATCCCTCAGAATAAAAGATGTGCATTCTGACTGTTAGGCAAGATTTCACTGAAAATAGAAAGATGCTTAAAGCTGTGTGACCAGAGGTAAAGATTTCACTAGAACAAAAGGTCAACCTACCATAAAAATAAACTCTACCTTCTTTACCTCAGTGACCGGCTCATATTGCTCTCCTATTCATCTTTCATCAAAGTGAAAGGCCACAGAAGACACATCTTTTCAAAATCTTAATTTCAGTAAGTAAAAATTCCCAGAAAGAAACTCTGGCTAAAAGGCTAAAATTCTTGAAGACCATGCAGGATGCATACCTATCTCCACGCAGTCTCTACCTCGTAAGCGTAGCCAAGGCAGGCAGGTGGACAAAGGGATGGTTCCTCAGTAAACAGACGACAGTGTGACATTTCATCATGCTGCTAAGAACAGCACGTGATTTTAAACTTGAGAACTGTTTATTTCTGGAATCTCTGATTTAATATAGCTGGGCCATAGCTGGCTGCTGATAACTGAAATAGCGAAATGCAAAAGCAACCATAAAGAGACATCATTATGAGACAGAGTTTCTCTGTGTAGCTTTGGCTGTCCTGGACTCGATCTGTAGACCAGGCTGGCCTCAAACTCACAGCGATCCGCCTGCCTCTGCCTCTGCCTCTGCCTCTGCCTCCCAAGTGCTGGGATTAAAGGTGTGCGCCACCACACCCGGCTTGTGCCACAGTCTTAATTACTGGATGGCTTTACTCTTCTGCTCCATCACGCTGATGTCACCACCACAACAAATCTCCTGGAATACCGCAACCCAGTGTCTTTTCAGCAAAAGTTCTGACTGTAAATAACTAGTTAAAGGTTAACAACAGCCTTATCAAAACTAGTATCCAAGGCAATGGTCTCTGATTCCAACCCCTTTCAGTAGAGCACTTCCTGGGGCTAGAGCACTTCCTGTATGTAGAGCACTTCCTGGTGTGGTAGCTCTGCTTTAGCCAGTGACTGGCTGTGGCACCCAAACCAGCTGTTCCTCGCCACTTAGAATGCTCATTCCCCCCAGAAACCAGCCTGTGAATCATCAAGCCATGAAGTCTGGCTGCCTAAAATTCCTTCTTCAACAAGTCAAGTTTCCCTTTGTCTGGTTCTTTTTTTCCTCCCCTAACACTACTTTCCACTTCAATAAATTAACGGACTGCCTCAAGACACATCCTGGTCAATGTGTCACTTCGTATTGTTTAGATGAGAGATTTCTGTCATTATTTCAAGTTTTTCCTCTTGAACAATAACCCCTAGAGCCACCTCAGTGCCTTTCACTGCTTCCTCTACTGAGACAGCCTGCAGAAAACTCACTCAACACTTAGCCCTTCCCACAGCATGATTTTCCATTTCCCTGAGAGCTTTCTTCCACCCCCACCTAAGGAAGACTTTTCTAGAATTCAAAATTAACCCACCACACAATTTTGCTTCTCTCCTGTCTTTCTCGCCAGTGCCTTGCACACTTTCTCAGCTACTTACTGTATGGTGCCTCTGCCGTCCACTCGGGAGGGAACAGACAAAATGATCACCTGCAACTTTTCACTTTCCACACAGTTCCTCCTGTGTTACTCGCACTGCTCTGAGTTCCCAAAAACCCTGGCAGACTCCCCAGGCCAACCTTGTAATGAGCTGCTGCCTGCAGTGGTGTAATAATCCAAACACTGGACTCATCTCTCCCTCCCTCTCTCCCTCGCCTTTCTTCCCTCCTTCCCTCCCTCCGGCCACCATTTTCTTTCCTGTTGCTGCTCTACCTCCCTGGGTAGCTTTTCTTTGGCCTGACCACTCCGACACGTCACGCTCCGTGAAGGTTGGGTACTTGCTTCTCTTCATTTCAGGGTTCATTCATCCATTCTAAGCTTTTATGTGACTGTTCTATGGAGACGCCCATTACCTAGGAATCTGTCCACACACTGCAAACTTAAATTTCTAAATTTTTGTTTAAAATCATCGTGTGGCTAATATCAACTTACAACTGCTTTTTAAAAAGATGTGTGTATATGTGTGTCTGTCTGTGTGAGTGTATGTACATGTGTTTATGCAGGTGTGTACTACTCACAGGCCAGAAGAGGGCACTGAATACGCCCTCTGTCCCTTGCCACTCCCTTTCCCCTTTGAAGCAGGGGTCTCTCTCTGAACCTGGGGCTTCTATTTCTTGGCTAGTCTAGAACCCAGAAAGCCACAGCAATCCTGTCTCAGGCTCTCTCAGAGCTGGGGTCAGTCCTGCGGGTTGAGAACAGCAAGCACTCCTACTCACGGAGCCATCTCTCCACCGCAACCTCACAACGCGTAAAAAGTGTTTCATACGCCACTTACAAAGCCAAAGCCCTTGTACGACAGGTCCACACAATACCAATGCTTTCTTCTAGAGCAAATGCAAGGATTAGGTCAAAATATGTAAGATGCTTACAAGCTTTTTAATGTGTAGCAAGCAGGACCTAGGTAAGCATTAGTTACTGTCCCTGATATTGCTCACCTAAACCCTAGTGAGACATGTATTATTTTATTAGTTTATACAGTAAGAACACTAAGGTTGGTGGCTATGAGTGAATCTCAGTATGATCTCGAACTAACTCATTATATATGCCATTAAAATTCCATTTTTCCTTGTGTGCTCTTCTTAGTTAAAAGTCATCTGTTCTCTCTCATGCTATTTTCACTTATTCACCTAGTGATACCCAGCATACTATTTCCAAACCTTTCTTTATAATCAGTCTCCTCCACACCTTAAAAAAAAAAAACACCAAGTGGGAGTAGCTTGTCAGATACTCAATGAAGTAACAACAGTTTCTGTCATCAATCCAGGGCAGGTCCTTTGCCGAGAGTAATGCTGTTAGTGTTTCACACACATTATCATACCTAATCCTCCTAACCACCCAGCTACTCCCAGTTCACAAGCGATTTAATTAACCAAAATCACATAGCTAGCAAGGACAAGGGATTCTAATCTACAATCATCCGGCTCCAGAGCCCACACCCTTCATCCCTAGGCTGTAGCTAGTAAAACTTTCACAAACACATCCTCCCTGACTTTCTCAGAGCTGCAGAGCAGACCTCTGGGTATTCAAGGAGGTGAGACTGAGATGAGGGCTAAGGACAGTAAGGACGCAAAGACAAGAGGCTGTGCTGTGATGCTGACCCACCCAGCCGCTCCCCCAGCTCACCCGAGAACCTTCCCGGAGTTGCGCTTCCTTCAGGTCCCTACAACATGCTCCTCCCAGAAGAGCGAGCATCCTTTCTTGGAACCTATGTGCCAAATGTGCCAGGACACAGGCAGTAGTAAACCTAGAATACCATCACCTCCTCAGCTTCCAGGGACCTTCCCAAACTGACGTCCAAACCCTCAAGCTTCCTATCTCCAGGGCCATGTTTGACTCATTATTTCCAGTATTTCTAATCCTTTAGAAGAACTCTAGATGCAAACATCAATACTGCCATTTTACACGTGGAAAGACTAGCGTTGAGAGCGGCTAACAGCTTGCCAGACCAACCTGTTATAAACAGCAAGGCAAGACCTTCTGGTTGAGCACCTATGGGCTCTGAAGCCCTGCCCTGCTCTTTCTCCCTCTTCTTCTTCTTCTTTGGTTTTCCAAGACAGGGTTTCTCTGTGAAGCCCTGGCTGTCCTGAACTCACTTTGTAGATCAGGCTGGAATCGAACTCACAGACCTGCCTCTGCCTCCTCAGTGCTGGGATTAAAGGCGTGTGCCACTATGCCAAGTTTACTCTTCTCCCCCCTCCACACAGCATAATGTCTTTTATTTTATTTTTTAAAGATTTATTTATTATGTATACAATGTTCTGCCTTTGTGTGTGACTGCCCACCAGATCTCATTATAGATGTCTGTGAGCCAACATGTGGTTGCTGGGAATTGAACTCAGGACTTCTGGAAGAATAGACAGTGCTCTTAACCTCTGAGCCATCTATCCAGCCCCCATAATGTCTTTTTTTTTTTTTTTTTTTTTTTTTTTTTGGTTTTTTAAGACAGGGTTTCTCTGTGTAGCCTTGGCTGTCCTAGACTCGCTTTGTAGACCAGGCTGGCCTTGAACTCACAGCGATCCTCCTGCCTCTGCCTCCCGAGTGCTGGGATTAAAGGCATACGCCACCACCGCCCGGCATCTTTTAATTATTAAACGAATACACTGATTTTTAATTTAAACTTAGCTAAGACCACAGCGACTGCAAGTCAAGGAACCCCACCAGGTGATGTGAAGGGTAGGTCGAGCCTCCCTTCACTGTGGTTCCTGGAACCAAAGTCCCTAAGCAGAGAAAATGATCAAGAATGTTAATTCTGTGTTCAGAAGATTTCTCATTGTGCAGTTGCACTCTGATTTGAGGGCGAGACCGATTGGGGGGGAGGGGGCAGGGAATGGGCGCGTGCAGAGAATGCAAAGTTTAACAACAACATCCAAGCAGCTGATCTGAGGGAAATAGTGAGACCCAAGTAACTGCGCACATATGGTCCCAGCAGAGCCACAGGATCAACCAGATCGTTTCCTGATTCCTCACTGTTTCTCTGTCTCTCCTTCTCCCTGGCCCCGTCTGCCCACAGCTCATTTAGATAGAGGACAACCCACAGGCTCATAGGCTCTTTCGTCGTTCATACGGAAAAAGCAGAGCATGTTCAAATTCCACTTCAAACAAAACTGAACCTTGTACTGTGTATTGGTCTGAGACTCAGCATCTTAGAGAAAGATGACATCTGCGGAACATCATCTGTTCAACTCCACCACGATGCTGAGCTCTGATTAAAATCTAGAACAAAAACAGGCATCAGGTTCCTCTACGTTCAGTGAAATCTCTCTACTAAGAAACCTATACAACTCTGGAGCGGTGAGGTGAGATTTATGCAAAGTTCTCCAGTTGGAGACAAGAGTGACGGCAAAAGTAATGTAATAAGCTTTCCAAGAACTATCCTGTATCCTGTTCGCTCTGCTATGCATAAAATCTCACCACTGAAAACAGCATATTTTTAACATTTTTTGCTTTGACAATTCCACATATGTACATTATATACCTCGCCATGTCATATGTGTGGCTCAGAGGTTGAGAGCCCTGTCTATTCTTCCAAAGGTCCTGAGTTCAATTCCCAGCAACCACATGGTGGCTCGCATCTGCCTTGCTATCAAAAACACATACACTATGAATAGCATGCATGCTTTCCTAAAGATGTGTGCTTTCCCATTCACACGCAGGCTAATGGGGTGTCCATGAAATCCAAAGCAACCCCCAAACATGCAGTGTCTGGTGATCCCCCTCCATGCTCTTTGCCGTGACGACTGGTACTTCCATGCAATTTAAGCTTATACAATCCCAGCATTCACAGGCATTTTCAGGTGTAGCACAGTACAGAAAGCACTAAATGGTCTTCTATTCTCAAGTCCTTAGCCTTGCCAACAAAAACAAAGACATGTGTGTAGGCTGGTCACAACGTGAGTCATACCGCGTTCCAGTGAGACACAAACACCCAATGCAGTCACAAACTGTGACAACAGACCCACCTGGCCCACATTTCAGAAAGAGACTGTTCAATGCATGCACTGCTCCACACTTAACTCAGACCCTCCTTTCTTACCCTGAAACTGCTTAACAAGGATACAAACTTAAATCTTTTCAGAGAGGCCAGTTTTTAATCTCAAAATCCAACTTTTTTTTGATATTTCAGTTCCTTCAAAGTAGAAATAAAGCCAAAAAGGAAAGCTCACTACTTCGCTTTCTACAAAAATATCGTTACTGCATATCAAAGAAGACAAAAAAAAAGTAACTCTTTAAATTTTGCTGGGTGAGTTAATTCAGTTTAGGTGGGGTTTTTTTGTTGTTGATGGTTGGTTGGTTTTTGTTTGTTTGTTTTTTGCCACAAGCTTTATTTAAAGAAGCATTAATCTCTGTGACATATGTGACAAAAGCTGTAGTGGTTTAGGAGGCAATAGGTTCTGACATGTACTGCAATAGATCTGAGGCATAAGTAACACAGCACATTAGGGAACTACATAAGCCACACAAGTTTGGGACAGTTTGATAATTGATTAAACTCTAATTCTATGAACTTTTAGCCACACCGAAATGCTGGCCAGCAGACACGTTGTTTGCTTGATGCCTAAACACCACCCAGCCCCAAAATGGAGCTTTAACCTTAACAACTTTGAATCTCTGTTTAAACTCATCTGTCTGATAGCGGTTTTTCAAGTTTTAAATTGTGGGGCTTGAGAAACGGCTCAGCTTGATTTCTAGCACCCAAGTGTCTGCAACTGCAGTTCTAGGTGATCCAGTGCCTTCTTCGGGCCTACCTTCAAGGGCATTAGGCATGCTGGGCATGGACAGGCAAGCAGACAAAGCCTCTACTCACGTTAGAGAGAAAGAAGTAAGCTGAGCCTGGCCGTGGTGGCACACACCTTTAGTCTCAGTACTTGGGAGGCAGAGGCAGGCAGATCTCTGAGTTTCAGGCCAAGCTGATTTACAGAGCAAGTTCCAGGATAGCCTGAGGTCAGCCTAGTCTACAAGTTCTAGGACAATTAGAGAGCCGCACAGAGAAAGCTCAACTCGGAAAAACCAAATACATATATACATACATACATACACACATACATACATACAGTCAATGATAAATGTATGTTTTTATTTGAGAAGGGGATGGAAACCTTTTAATTAGAATTAGGACCTTCTGAAAGGGCTCACAGCAAGTGTGATTTCCTCCAACTCCAGAACTAATAGGACTTTCTAGAAAAATCTTTGAAAATAAAGTGACTGTATTATATTTCTTGTTCCTGTTTTCCCCTTTTGACTTTTTTAAATGAAGAGTCAATTCTCAGGGCTAGGGAAATGGTTCAGTTGGTAATAATGCCCTCATCACAAAAGCACGAGGAGCTGAGTGTGGGTCCCCACCACCACAGCAGCATGTACATCTAGCAGAGAATTCTCTGGAGCATTTGAATCAGTGAGCCTGGCCTTTCATGAATACATGCATGCAAACACACACGCATGCACGCACACAAAACAAACAAAAACATAGACACAGAGCCAAGTACGACTGGATATGTAGATGCTAGCTAACTCATTCACTGACTGTTCTGTAAAGATAATTCAGACCAGGACAGAAACGTGACATCTTTGAAAAGACTGAATGTTAAATAAGATTTTCCTTCAGTTTTTTTTTTTGTTTTGTTTTGTTTTGTTTTTTGTTTTTTCAAGACAGGGTCTCTCTGTGTTAGCCTTGGCTGTCCTGGACTCACTTTGTAGACCAGGCTGGCCTCGAACTCACAGCGATCCACCTACCTCCCGAGTGCTGGGATTAAAGGCATGCACCACCACGCCTGGCCCGATTTTCCTTCAGTTTTAACTGTGAAAAGTGTGCCTTTTAAAGTATAGGTATCTTAAAAATTGGGAGACGAAAACCTCAAAAAGTCAATTTTAATGTAACAAACTGTCAGCATAATTTACTATAAAATATAAATAGTCCGTAGGTATAGAAGACTCATCTGATCAGCCAGCAACAGGAGAAAACAACCTTGTTCTTTCTGATTTATCTTGTGCTGGTACAACGAGTGACAAAGAGACTGCACGAACAGTTAGCTGATGCTCCCTCAATGAACTTGTTCTCAAGAACAGTTTAAAAAAAAAAAAAAAAAAGAACAGTTTAAGACAGCTTTCAGATTAGGCAATGTTGATTGGGAACTATAGTGTGGCCTAGATTTCAAGTTTCTTATCCAGTAGGGCAAATTTACTTTTTTTATTTGGTTTTTCTAAACAGGGTTTCTCTGTGTAGCCTTGGCTGTCCTGGACTCACTTTGTAGACTAGGCTGGCCTCGAACTCACAGCGATTCACCTGCCTCTGCCTCCTGAGTGCTGGGATGAAAGGCGTGTGCTGTTTATCAAAAGGAATTGATTCAAAATCTCACCTTTCTCATCTTTTAACAAATCTCCCTTAACTCTCCTTTTACGTGTACTTACTCAGTGTGTGTGCCCCACACATGTTGTACGGAGCTGAGGCTGAAAGACAGCATATGGGAGACCCTGCTCTCTCCTAGACCTGGAGCAGGCTACTTCACCCACAAGCTACTCCATTGGCCCAACAACTCTTCTTTGAAAACACCATGCTGGGGCCAGAGCACTCATGGCTCTTGCACAGAACCTGTTCTGTCCCCAGCACCCACACGGGGTTTTACAAGTGTCCGTAGCTCTAGTTTCAGGGGTTCTGACGCCCTCTTGTAGGCCCCTTAGGCACGTCACAGCATAGAGGGCACATACACACAGGCAATGCGCTCATACAAATACATCTTACTATAAACCTGCCTTCCTAAACATAAAACATGAGGTGAAAAAGAGAAATGGTATTTCAAATTGAGTACGAAACAATAACTTATTGCTCAAAAACTGTTTTAAAATGTGTCAAAAATTGGGCAAGGCAGGGTGGCACACACCTTTAATCCAAGCACTTGGGAAGCAGAGGCAGGCCGATCTCTGTGGGTTGGAGGCCAGCCTGGTCTACAAAGAGAGTTCAGGACAGCCAGGGCACAGAGAAACCTTATCTCAAAAACAAACAAAAAAGCTTGTCAAAAATATATATATACGTCGGGAGGCAGAGGCAGGCGGATCCCTGTGAGTTCGAGGCCAGCCTGGTCTACAAAGCGAGTCCAGGACAGCCAAGGCTACACAGAGAGACCCTGTCTTGAAAAACCAAAAAAAAAAAAAAAAAATATATATATATATATATACACACACACACACGCATTCATACATATGTGTGTATGTATGTATGTACATATGTATGTATCCTAAAGATACTTTTTGCTTGACTACCTGGCTTTTGAAGTTCCATCTTTTAGCTGCATGCTGTCATTAAATACTGTTGCCAACCAAGGCTACCCAGTGCTCACCTTAGTGACCACAGGAAATCTACATCTCCTTCCCAATTTTAAAAAAAAGTGCACTAGATAACACAGTAGGTTTTACAGACTTTCACTGAACAGAAATACCAAAATTTTGTCCAATATTATCGCTGAGCCATTAGCAATGTCTATGCCTTAGTCCAAAAGACACAAACAAAATTTAAAATGTTCCCATAAAGCACATACTACTCCCTTTAAATAAGCCTGTCCTTGCTGGGTATGATGGCCCGCACGCACACGCACGTGCGCGCGCGCGCTTGCGCGCACACACACACACACACACACACACACACACACACACGATCCCAGGGGAAGGCAAGAAGATCAAAAGTTCAAGATCAGCCTGGGATACATGGTGAGATCCTATCTCAAAGGAGAGGTGAGTCTTGTCAAAAATGCTCCTCCTCACACACCCTGTGCTACTTCATGATTTCAGGAACTAGGAGCAACGTTTTTAAAACAAAGCACACAACACCCAAATGTCCCTGCCAGTTCTGACCACAGGGACACTTTGTCTGTTTGGCTCTAGAGACATCTTTTAAATTCCAACTTTAAAGCCCGCTATCCCCACTTCCTGACTTGGATTGACTAAAGCGATGACTTTCCTTTCCCCACCTCCTGGAAATGCCCTTTAGGTCAGAGTCTGAGATGCGGCTTTTGACTGCAAATGACGTCCACTCCCACTTCCTCCTGACCTGGCAACCAGAGAATCCTCACTGCTGAGGAACCCCTGCCCTGAAAGGGAAAACTTGCATCAGGCAGAAGTCTGGGTTTGGTCTAAGAGAAAGAGCCCTGAGACACATAGAGGGCCGGTGTTACAATCCGTGTGTTCAAAGTTAATTTTCCCCAGAAAGCAAATCACACTGGGTGGCTCGTGCACAGAAAATCTCCAGGCAGGAAAGAGAGATTAAAGGAAGAGGTAAAAGTCAGAGTCCTGCCAATAGACATTGCTTTCTCCAGCTGACAGACAGACGTTCTGAGTTCCGTTTGCAGGGCTGTCAATGCCTCCCGAATGCAAGGGTTTGTTCTGGTCCCTCAAGTTGGAAAAAGTCGTATCCTCATTATTAAGAGTTTGTATGCCACTCTTTCCACCACTGTCCCTGTTAAAACCCCTTCCCCAACCTGTGCACCGCCACAGGCTTTAAGCCAGCACTCAAGAAGCAAAGACAGCCAGCTTTCTGTGACTTTGAGGCCTGAGTGGTCTACACAGCGAGTTTCAGGCCAGCCAGAGCTACATAGTGGAAGCCTGTTTTGAAAATAAAAAGTAATAAAATAAAATTTAAACTCCTTTCTCTAAAAATGAGCCCTGAAAACAGGACTAGCAGCCTCAGTCAACCTTTTCTCAAGAAGCCCCAGGCAAGATCTAAAGATTGTCAGCAGCCTTCCTAACCTCCCTGGTGTGTATAAGCACCAACAGCGCTGTAGAACTAACTGTGCCCCCAAGAAACCAGCTTTCCCACAAGCCGTGGATACACCCAAGTCGGTCTCTCACACCCTGACTGGCTGGCATTCTTTCACTTAAACAACATATAGTAGTATGTAAGGAAACTAAGATAAAAGTACTTTTTCTTTACTTTCTGGGATGAGGGTTCACAAATTCTTGTGACATTTTTAAATATCCCTGAACCCTGTCCCCATGTGCACATGACTTCCCTGCTGGTTCTGTGGTAGTGTAAGGAGACTGGGTTCAAGCACGTGTTCCTGATGGGCGTTCTGTGGAAACAGGGGGAAACTGAGGTTCAGGTCTGGAGGGCACTGAGACTGGGGTTGTGGTACTACCTCAGGAACCTGGGGTCGCACTGCAGTTCCCTAGCTGGAGTCTCTGGCTCTATTTTTTTTATATCGCAGGGTGCTGGTGCCACTAAAGCTCTCTAACGTGGAGTGTGTGGTGTGGTGGGGAATCCGGCGCCCCAGCACACTTCCCTGATTGGAGGTCTGCGCTATCAGAGGCTGTGGTGTGGTGGTCAGTGTCTGGGTGTGAGGTGGGCTCACACTTGCCTGGCTAAGTCTGTGGCACGGTGAGGTACCCATGTTGTATAACACTGTGCACAAGTCCCTGACTAGAATTCAAGGGTATTAGGAGTCTGGGGTGTTGAGGTCCCAGCACACTTCCCTGACTGGAGTCTGTGGTGTGGAGGGGAGTTCGGGTGTGAGCTGGGAGCACACTTCCCTGACTGGACTCTGACTGGACTCTGTGGTGTGGAAGGGAGTCCGGGTGTGAGCTGGAGCACACTTCCCTGGCTGGACTCTGTGGAGGGGAGTTCGGGTGTGAGCTGGAGCACACTTCCCTGGCTGGACTCTGTGGAGGGGAGTCCGGGTGTGAGCTGGAGCACACTTCCCTGGCTGGACTCTGTGGGGGAGAGTTCGGGTGTGAGCTGGGAGCACACTTCCCTGGCTGGACTCTGTGGGGGAGAGTTCGGGTGTGAGCTGGGAGCACACTTCCCTGGCTGGACTCTGTGGGGGAGAGTCCGGGTGTGAGCTGGAGCACACTTCCCTGGCTGGACTCTGTGGGGGAGAGTCCGGGTGTGAGCTGGAGCACACTTCCCTGGCTGGACTCTGTGGAGGGGAGTCCGGGTGTGAGCTGGAGCACACTTCCCTCGCTGGGCTCTGTAGAGGAGAGTCCGGGTGTGAGCTGGGAGCACACTTCCCTGGCTGGAGTCCTGTGCTACGGGGACTCAAGGGCTCGGGGATCCCGATGAGCCCCTCCTGTCAGGGCGAGGCTGCCGCCCCCCACTCCCTGAAGTGTGGGTCCCGGGGGACGCGGGTCGCCGGCTTACCTGAGGCGGAGGGCCGCCGCCGCCGAGCTCCACAAGTTGCAGTTCCGCCTCCCGGCGCGCGCCCGCCCGCCCTCCGGATGGCTGCTCCCGCCGCCGTCGCCCCCGCGCCCTACACGGCGACAGGAGCCCCGGCCGGAGCGCAGCGCCCGGCTGACATCACCGCCGCCCAGGTGCCGCCTCCCCTCCGTCCGCCCCGCCCCCCGGCGGGAACAGGCCCCGGGGCGGAGGGGGCGGAGCCTGGCGCCTGCGGCCCGCTGATTGGCCGGGCGCGCGGTCACTCCAGGCGCCGCCCGGTCTCCCACATTCCTGGCGGAGCCCGGCGGAGCTGGGAGTGGGCGGCGGTGGTGAGCGCGGGCGGAGGCTCTGGAAGGCGCCTCCGTGTCACGGACGGGGCGGACGCGGCAGGCGGGGGAGCCCCGCGGATGAAGAAAGGGCCCCTGGAGGCCTCCTGTCCTGCAGCGCCCTGGGGGAAACTGAGGACTTGCCGAGACTGGGAGGACGGACGGAGCATCCCAGGTGCGGCCGCTCTGGCTCCGCGTGGTCATCTGGTGGCGCTCTACCGCGTGCACTTAGTGACCAAAACACAAAACAAAACCCTCGCACTATGCAAGCTTCCAGGGAAATAAAATGGACTCTGGGGTGTGTGTGTGTATTTTACTACTTACATTTTGTTTTTGTGTCGAGGACCTCCCTCTCCTTCGCTCCCTTTCTGGTATGATATATATCAAGGCTGATCTTCAAATTTTATCTTGGCCTTCCTAGTAGCTGGTATTACAAGCCCCGCCCCCCACGCCACCAAACTCAGCACTAGCCTGTTTTTTAAAGACCTGTTTTTGTGTATTATTTTTGGTTTGTTTGTTTGAGAAGGTTTTCTCTGTGTAGTCCTGACTGTCGCTATGTAGACTAGGCTGGCCTGGAACAGATATCTGCCTGCCTCTGCCTCGGAGTGCTGAAATTAAGGGTGTGTGCCATCACGCCCGGCTATTTTTTGTTATTTTTAAATTACGTGTATATGGGTGTGTGCGCGCGCGCGTGCGCGCCCATCGAGGTGAGAAGCACTGTGTTGTGGCAGTTGTAAGGCAGGGGCTGTGCACTGAACTCAGCGTTCGTGCAAAGACAGCAGAAGGGCAGAACTGGCCATCTCCTCAGCCCCTGCACTGCTGTTTTGGTGCACAACTGAAAAGGGAGACGAACCCTTGCAACTGAGTTCAAACCACATGATAATAATTACTGTTGAACCAATTGCAGCGGCTGAGCTAACAATTAAGAATTAACTACTATTTACTCTCTGGTGGATATCAGCTGTATAATCCTCTTGGCTGCAAAGTCAGGGAGCGGCTCAAGGGCCCCCCATTGTCATCCCCCCTCAGCCCCCCTCTCCCACGCGTCAGACCCAGGACATAAGATTACCCATCGATAACCCATTGCCACCTAGAACTACAATTAATTAATTTGTTATCTTTTTGTTGACTTTGGTTGCCTGCCCACCCCCAGAACAGGAGGTGGGGGGTGTGGTGTGGGGGAGAGGGGGGCCTGGGGATTTGATTTGATTTTAGGTTTTTTGAGACAGATTCTTAGGTAGCTGAAGCTAGCCTTGAACTCACTTTGTAGCATAGGCTAGTCTTGAACTCACTATGTAGCATAGGCTAGCCTTGAACTCAGGAGCCTCCTGCCTCTGCTTCCCAAATGCTGGGGTTAAAGTGTGTGATGTGTGACGTTTCAGTTGGCTTTATTGTTCTTTGATTGCTATGTCATACACTCACAATTCTACCAAAATGTGGAACGCATTCACTGAGTCCCACACACTCTTCCCAGCCCATCTGTCCATGATTTTAACACACAGAGTTCAAGTGTCAGCCAGGTTCCCGGTGGCCTATAACACCTGTTCCACATGATGTGAGCCTCCTCTACCCTCCAAGGGTACTGCGTGCCTGGGTACTGCATACCTGGGTACTGCGTGCCTGGGTACTGCGTGCCTGGGTACTGCATACCTGGGTACTGCGTGCCTGGGTACTGCATACCTGGGTACTGCGTGCCTGGGTACTGCATACCTGGGTACTGCGTGCCTGGGTACTGCATACCTGGGTACTGCGTGCCTGGGTACTGCATGCCTGGATACTGCATACCTGGGGCACATAAATACCTGTGGGCAAGACACGTTAAAAAAATTACCATGCTGGGCATGGTAGTGCACGCCTGTAATCCAAGCACTCGGGAGGCAGAGGCAGGAGGGTCGCTGTGAATTCGAGGCCAGCCTGGTCTACAAAGCAAGTCCAGAACAGCCAGGGCTACACAGAGAAACCCTGTCTCGAAAAACCAAAACAAACAAACATCATTTATTATTCATACTCCACACAATTTCGGAAACTAAAGCTACAGAAATAAACCAGGGGGTTGGAGAGATGGCTCAGAGGTTAAGAGCAGTGGCTGCTCCTTCCAGAGGACCTGGGTTCAATTCCCAGCAACCATATGGTGGCTCACAACCATCTACAGTGAGATCTGATGCCCTCTTCTGGCCTGCAGGTGTACATGCAGACAGAGCACTGTATACATAATTTTTTTTTTTTAAATCTTAAAGAAAAAAAAAAGAAAGAAAAAAAGCCTAACAACCATACAGGGGCTGGTGAAAATGAACCGCGTCGCTTCTTTCCCTCTATAAACACAGTCTACTCCCAAATTATTTCTAGCCAAAAACATCAACCATCTCCTCATAGTTTTCTTCTCCCTGCCTCTCCAGCCCTCCCTCTTTCCCTGGTCCTTTCAGCGGCACCCCTCCCCCTCCCTCCTCCTCCTCCACCTGCCTCTCACCCCCCTAACTCCCTCCAGTGTCTTCTGAACCCCTCGCTCGCCAGGTGCCCTCCCAGCCGCCCCTCCATCCCACGTGACGACAGGACGGCCGCCTCCAGGACTCTAAGCTTCCCCAAAACCACAGGCAGCCCCGGAAGGGGGAGGGAGTGTCCACCCCCATGGAGACGGCAGGATAGAATAACAGGAAGTTGCCTCCCATTCCCGCTACAGCTGGAAAGATAACAGCTGCCATCAAAGTCCAGAAAACAAAAGACTCAGGGGAGCTGAAAACAGACGGAGTCGCCGGGAGCAGCCGCGCCGCGCGGAGGGGTTGCACGGCGACTGGGGGAGGGGCCGGCGGGGGAGATCTCAGCCTCTGCCTCCTTCCTGTCCGCCAGAGCCCGGGCTCCGATTTGTTCCACTGCTGGATTTTACTGTGATAATGAATTTCTGTGAGATAGCCTCGGGGGCTGGAGAAATGGCTCAACTCTTCCAGAGAACTAGGGGTCAACTCCCAAAAGCCACACTGGGGCCCCAGTCTTCTGTAACTCCGGGCCGAGGGGGTCCCAACCACCCTCTTCTAGACTCTGCAGGCACTACACACATGCAAAACTCTGTATGTATAAAATTTAAAACTCTGTCTGTGTATGTTGGGGAAACTCCAATCAGGACACTGTCACGGAAGAAAACGATGGTAAGGGTCGCAAACCCAGCACCGAGCTCTACCCAGATCATCTCTGATTTGTGGGAAAGTTCCTGCGTCCACGCTAGCCCTGTGGGTCACATGGCCATTCTCTGCCTGGTTACTCGACCCGGATACTATCATTATGTTGGGGGTGGGGACTAGAAGAGACTTTAGTGAAAGCAGGAGAAAACCTCCTCAGAAAGGGGAAAGTAGGAGCCTTCAGGAGCTGTACCCGGTCGTTTGAAGCCCTCCCACAGCATTTCCCATAGGAAGAGGAGCAGGCCAGCCAGGAGAGCGACACCATGCCTCTCCAAAAGCCTCTGCTTTGTGTCCCCTTAATCCTGAACCATGCACGCGATGAGTGGGTTGTTAATTTTAATGTTTATTTTATGTGTGCATGCACTTGCCGAAGTAAAAAGTGTGCTCAGAGGCCGGAGGGGCTCGATCTCCCGAACTGCAGTTACAGACTATCATGAGTCACCACTAAGTGCTAGGAACCAAACCCAGGTCCCCTGCAGGAACAGCAAGTGCTCTTGACCAGGGGCAGAGAGACCTAGCAGACACGCCATTCTAATGAACAGATTGAAAATGCTCCGCTGAGCCACCTCTCCAGCGCCTGAGAACTGTGTTTCGTCCTGTAGACATAAAAAATAAAAAACTCACTGAATAAACACTTCCACCTCCTGACCGGCTGTGGGCAAGCTCTTCAGAAGCTTGGTAACATGGAGAATTTTGGAGCCCCAGCTGCATTCGGCCAGCACACCAGTGGGCTAAACATGCCCTGTAACCCGGGAGTCAACACCAAATCAAGCAAGCTTGGGTTTAGAATTCCTTCAGGAGGAAAACTGCTGCAGGTCTGCCTGCCATGACTGTGGCGTCAGGTACAGTACGATCCTGACAGAGACACAGTGGGGCTGTCACTGTGGACGTCTTTGTGACTCCACCCGCTCTTTCCCCATAGGATTAGGTCAGCGATTGTCCCGAGGGTGAGTCTCACTTTATTCTTTGCTAGCAGCCCACGGTTATTTTCTAATCATCCACCAGATTTAAAACACACACACACAAAAAAAAACCCAGATGCATTCAATGCATCCATTTTGTCCATTTATTTATAAGTTGAAGGAAACATTCTTAATTAAAAGTAAGAATGATCACCTTTCATGGCCACTGATTAATGATGAGTTCAACAAATTCCCTTAAGTAATCTTATTACAAATCTAGTTAATTAAATTGTTTTAAATATTAGATACTGGTGGTGTGCATCTGTAATCCCAGTCACTCAAGAGACCGAGGCGGGAGGATGACTAAAGGCCGGAGCCTGGGGCCAAACTAGGGCAACACAGCAAGACCAAGGTGTTGGGGGTGGGGGGTGGCCAGAGGGAGAGGGGGCGCTAACCGGGTCATTCTGATAAGCAGAGGCCAGCCTTTTCAAGACATGGGTGCACATCCTGTTCTGCAGTCTGTGCAGATGACCTGCATAGCGCCCACCCCTTCCCAAGCACAGGCCTTTGTAGGCATCACAGGGCAGGTTGCTCTGCCTAACTCATCCCGTGCAGAGACCTCCGCAGCGCTCAGGAGCATCAGAGCGTGGACACGACTGGCGACTGCCCTTTGATTTTTTTTTTTTTTTTTTTTTTACTTGCCACAGTGTTAAGTGAAGCTCCTGCTTCGTTATTTCAAGGTTCACTGCTAATCGAAATGTCTCCCTCTCGGTGCTCTGGGACACCTCATTTCCTGCGCTGGAGCCATCTGTCATTCCTAGGCCTCACACACCAACACATTTCACGTCTGCCACACTCTCCTTTGCTCATGGACATCCATTAATCTACTGGGCCGTATTTAGTCTCTCCTAGTCCTTAGCCAGAATCTGCCCGCTAAGCCAGAACTAAGGTTTTTGAATGACCTGTTAGCTTCAACCCAGAAACTTCTGTGTAAGAAGGCCGAGGGGAGAGAATTGTCTAAAAACACGTGTGAGGTGAGAGAGGCACCCCTGGTTTGAAAAATTGCTTTCACGGATGGAATCTTGCTGGTAAATTGAAAAACTAGTTCCCGGTAAATAAATCTCGGCTGGAGCATGTATTGCCCAGGACCTGCAACATCAGGGATGCAGGGTGCAGGGTGCAGGGTACAGGGTGCCACCTTCCCTGGCTTTCAGAAAAGCCTTTCATGGCAGGATGCTGACTCTGCAGAGTCTCCATTGCCAGGCAATTAGTGTTGTGGTCTGTTAAACTAGCCAGGGGATTAAGGAAGCCAAGAGAAAGTGTCACAACTACTACTTAAGTGTGCATGTCTCTCTTTTAAACGCTTCAAACCGCCACGCCTGTTCTACCTCAGGCTGTCTGCACGTGGCCTTCTGTTGCTTGAATTCACAGTGAGGTATAGCATAATGACCGCAGGCGTGCCTTCTATATCGCAAGGTGCCATCCGTGGAGCCTTAGAAAAAAATTATCCCCCATTCCTGAGAAATCAACATCTCTCCTTTAGTTAAGAAAAATTAAATGGACCGGGCATGGTGGCACACGCCTTTACTCTCAGCACTCGGGAGGCAGAGGCAGGCGGATTGCTGTGAGTTCGAGGCCAGCCTGGTCTACAAAGCGAGTCCAGGACAGCCAAGCCCACACAGAGAGACCCTGTCTCAAAGAACCAATAAATAAATAAATGGGCCGGGCATGGTGGTGCATGCCTTTAATCCCAGTACTTGGGAAGCAGAGGCAGGTGGATCACTATGAGTTTAAGACCAGCCTAGTCTACAAATCAAGTCTAGAACAGCCAAAAGCTACACAGAGAAACCCTGTCTTGAAAAAAAATAATTAAAGTACACAGTCTGAGCTGGAAGGCCTACATAACTCAACTTGGGCTGCAGTTTCTCCACCTAAAAATGAGATGTCAGTAGTGAGAAAGGCAGCGTACGCTGAGGTGGGCATGTGAAATGCTGGAAGCTGTGAGGTCACAGTCTGAAATGGTTCCTTACATAGGAGCCCCCCAGGTACCACGCAGACAGTATTTGCAGACGCAACAGAAAATACAACAACAGTAAAAATGATAATGGCAGCCCAGTGGTGATGGCGCACGCCTTTAATCTCAGCACTCGGGAGGCAGAGGCTGGTGGATCTGAGTTTGAGGCCAGCCTGGTCTACAGAGTTCCAGGGCAGCTGGTGCTCCACAGAGAAAACTTGCCTCCCAAAAGATAATGGTAAACATAATACACCTGCCACCTTTTTTTTTTTTTAAGAGAGGAGGTCTCCCTGTGGAACCCTAGCTAACCTATGTAGACTAGGCTGGCCTTGAACTCTGCCCCTGGAACGGGAATTGCACATCACCACACCTGGCCCCCACATTTTTTTTCTTCTTTTTTTGTTTTTCAAGACAGGGTTACTCTGTGTGACAGCCCTCACTGTCCTGAAACTTGCTCTTTAGACGAGGATGGCCTCGAACTCACAGCAATCCGCCTGCCTCTGCCTCCCAAGTGCTGGGATTAAAAGTGTGCACCGCCACCACCCGGCTTTAAACATTATTTTTATAATATTTATTTGTATGCGGAGGTCAGAGAGCAACCTGTGGGGGTCAGGGCTCTCCTTCCACCATGTGGGTTCTGGAGACCTGAGTCATCCGAATTGCCAGCAAGCAAGCACCTTACCCACTGAACCATCCGGCCAGACTTCATGTGATGGGTTTGGATGGACCATGGACTCAAATTTGACCCAGAGACTTGAGTGTGACTTGAGACTTGACCAGATCGGTAGAACAAGAATAGGATCTCAGAAGTCAGTATTGGATCGTCACTAGCTGGCCCAATCAGGTCTCAAAACACCAGTGGGGTTGGGACCCCAATAATGCCAGACACTAGAGTGAAACAGAGGTAAAGATGCGACAGCAAGCAATGGGCTGACCCAGAGGTAGGCGTGAGTGTGACCTGGCAGCAAAAGAGATCAAAATAAACCAGTTAGTGTCTGAAAGGGTCTGAGGGTCCCGCATAGAGCAGGGTGTGGTCAGAGGTCACGAGGCAGATGATGTCACGGGGGTGGCAAGAGCAGCTGCAGATGCGATGGTGTGTCTACGGTAACTGTGAGAGTAAATACTCACCAGCTTAATCTGGTCCGAGTATCCGCACGAATTCTGTAAACCTGCCTTGTTCCCTAAGTGGGCGAAGCCACAGAGAGCTTACATACCTCCCTGAGGTCACAAATCTATGAAATAACATTATTCCACCCAGTTTGGCCCTAGTGCCTGCAGAAAGAAAGGCTGTCGCACAGATGCAGAGTGTCCGGGGACACCATGGTCCAGTTCCCAGGAGGCTCGGGCGCACACCCTCCTGGTTCTCTCTCTCTCCTCACTCGGGTTGTCTCCCACGCTTGTCTCTGTCAGCTGGGATGATCTGACGCCCTGAAAGAGCTTCACTAACGCCTATGGCTCTAACGAGGCACACACGTGGGAGCAGCTCACTCTCCCAAGAGCCACAGACCGCGCTGAGCTGATGGGAAGATTCTTGAGGCCTGGTGACCAAGATCGTTTGTTTCTGATCTTGTTTCTTGGTAACATTGTTTTGGGTCAGCCTTGGTCTGTCTTAGGAGTTCAGAATGTGTTAACTCTGCAGCAGGTAATTATCACTTCGTGTTAATTAAACATCATTATATTAATTACATGGCCCTGCTCCACCTCGTTCTGCCCCTAAGCAACTGGACTGAAGACGCTCCGGCGACAGGCCCAGTGAGCAAAGGCCAAGAGGAAAGGCTGTCATTTATCTTCCTGCCAGAGGAGTCCGATCACTCTTGAAGGAGTTTAGATGTAGTCTAAATAGAGTGGGAACAGAGCCAGGGCAGAGCTTACCACCATCTGGTTTCATAAATAAGAAAATAAAATAACTTCTCTCCCTTTGGATTCATGGAGTACATTTGTGGGAAGGACCGGATCTGTGAGCGAGACAAAGACAGTACTACTTTCTGATAAAGCTATTTGTAGTGTTTTGAGCTTTCCTGTCAATCAAAGGATGCAAGTCCGTTCCCCTGGGAGGTAGGAAAAGGGCTGGACCACAGCTTAGCCTTTCCTGAGAGAGGTGGAATTCCAAGTAAGAGCAAGAGCCATGAAATCTGCTAATGAAGAACCCTGGGGAAGGTTTAGTTAGAGCCTTATGACTTACACTAAAAATCATTTCCACGTCATATTACCCTCTAAAAGAGTTCTTGTTGGGAATCTCATTCTAGTAGCCAACCCACTAGCCTCTAAATCATTTCAGAAAGCAATAAAGGAATTATCCTCGTCCAAAAAGGCCACTCAAAACCCCTGACTCACATTCGCCTCCTTCGGAGTGGTTTTTTTTTTTTTTCCTGTGCTCGGCTTTATTTGTCCTGCCCTATTTTAAGCCCCGGGGCTGTGTTTGGCTCTCTTCTGAAGCCTTATTTATTTATAGAATAAAGGAGTCATGTGTGTAGAAATAATAACACCTTTGTCAGAGAGCGCCGGGATCCAAAGCCCACATAAGTGGAGCAGACTTCCTGCGCAGCAGGCAATGGCCAGAGAAGCGGAGGGAGAGCCGCTGCCTTCCCTGCAGCAGAGACCCTCCCAGACTAGAAGCGAGCGCAGGTCAGCGAGCGAGCGAGCGCGCCAGCAAAATCAGTCAGCCCCGCCACGCCCTGCTCGTCCTCCGACCCCCTCCCACCCTCCCACATCCTGCTAATTGATAGCTCCCAGACACGACCCAGGCCCGATGATTAATGAGAAACTTTGAACAACCTGCTCGGGCGGTCGGTCGCCCTTTCGCGTTCTCTGACGGTTTATCTAGATTCGGATTTAATCTTCCCAACCCTGAAAGTAAGTGGCGTTACCAACCATCACTTTCTAGATGACGAAACTGGGGCCTCAACGTAGAGCCAGCTTCTTCGGGGGCAGGTGAAGTGTGCAGCCAGCCAGGGACTCACCCACCCACCAGCCGGGAGGGCACCCCACATGGGTCAACGTTCTGCAAGACAATCTTAGCATCTGTGCGGTTCCCTAACCCCAGGCTGGCCTGGAACTTACTACACAGCCCACTTGGCCTCCAATTCTAAGCACCCCTCCCACTTGGCAGGCCTGAAGTTATGGTTGTAAGCCACCAAGCTCGCTCTCGTCTCCTGAAATGCCTAATGGCCTCTTAAATAAGAAACTTCACCCTTCACTCTGAACCTGCAAGTCATGTCACTTAGCCGGCCCGAAGGGCTCAGTAGCCTTCCCCAGGACACACCATCACTTTGCCAGGTCCCAGCAAACTCACCGGATGGAGCTTACACAACTGAAGCCATTTCTCACCTTTCTGGAAACCCCAAGTCCTGGCCAAGGAGCCTGAGGTTTGCTGTCTCTGACACCTTTCCCACCTCCGCATGGCCTTGGCTGCCCACATGTTCTTCGGGATTGGACCCAGCAAAATGTCCTCTTTTTTAACACAGTTACCCCTTTAAAGCCCCCCAACTCCAAATACAGTCACATTCCAGGTACTGCTAGAGCGTAGGGTTTCTAGCAGGCAGTAAGGTCGGGGGAGGAAATAGACCTGTCCTCTGTTGTGTGTCTGCAGTAAATCCCGTGTGAGGATGTGTGAGGAGTTTTTTATCACCAGAAGTGAAGGCCCAATGAGATCTGCTGTCTTGATACAGGCTGAGCTTGGGTCTAATGCTGCCCTGTTGGGAATCTCCGTTGGGAATCTCTGCCCGCCCACCTGCTTTTCACAGCCTACACAGACATGGCTGCCAGCGAACACGGTCCCTCTACAATTATAGGTTCTTGGGTTGTCTGCCTTTGGAAGATTCAAAATAGCACAGCTAACTCTGATTTGAGCTGGGGGGGGGGGACCCACACTATTATTGCACAAAGACACCTCTGTGACCAAACCCCACAAGCTGTGGCCCAGTCTCTTTATCCCATGTTCAGCCAGCTCCAAGCTGCCAGCAGGGAGCCGCGAGTTTGCTGAGCCTGCCGGGATTAAGGTAGCTCTTTGAAACGATAAGATAGGAAATGCATTTCCAGTCTGGAGGTGGACAGTGCCTTAACGTGGACAGGTCCGAAGTCTTGGATGTTCCAGTACAAGAGGCAAGGACAGGGGGACATGGATTCTTTGTGTGAGTGACAAATGAACAGCGAAGGCATTTCTTCACACATACAGGGGAGTGAGGGAGTGACAGGGAGACACAGAACACGCTGGTCTACCTGGCTCTGACACTTTGGGCAAATTACTTCAGTTCTGCAGGCCCTGATGCTACCTCGTCCTACTCTGCCACTCAGATTCAGGGTCAACAGTGGGAATACGTGATCTTTATTTTTATTTATTTATTTATTATTTATTTATTTTGAGACAGGGTTTCTCTGTGTAGCCTTGGCTGTCCCAGGCTTGCTTTGTAGACCAGGCTGGCCTCGAACTCACAGTGATCCGCCTGCCTCTGCCTCTGGCTCTGGCTCTCGAGTGCTGGGATTAAAGGCGTGCGCCGCCATGCCTGGCTTGATTGACCTTTAATGATGTGTTAATTTTCTATCAAGCGATTGAAAGTATATCTGCCATATTTATTTTAAATAGTGCCTCTGCAGCCCATCTTGATGGAGTGCTGCGATTTCAGGTGTGCACCTTTCATCCAGTATTTGGTGGATCAAGCTCAGTTGTCAGGCATGTGGTGTGGCACATGGTTTTACGTCTGAGCCGTCGCAGAAGCCCCAAACACCACTTTGATGCTGGTGTTCTGTAGCCATAAGACCTATTGGTTGTTGGAAACGTGTTTGGTTTTGGATAGTGCTGGAACTAGCCGTGAACAGGATCCCAGAGAGAAGCTTCTGATTGATTGCACACTTACCTAGCTCTGCCTCCCCACACAATTCTGATTGCACACTTACCTAGCTCTGCCTCCCCACACAATTCTGATTGCACACTTACCTAGCTCTGCCTCCCCACACAATTCTCAACGTCCACAGTTTAGGCTGCTACCAGTCTGTTACAGACAAACGCTAACTGGATTACTGATTAGTCATGAAGCTCACAAGGCTGATCAGGAGGGGACTAACTTCTTAGGGGAGGGGAGTGGGGGAGGAGGACTGGCTGGTGGGGGTAAGGGGGCATTTCCAGGACATGCGCACACAATCAAAAACAATGAACATTCAAAGGGTTTGGTGATGTGTGTGTGTGTGTGTGTGTGTGTGTGTGTGTGTGTGTGTGTGTGTGACTTGTTTACAAATAAAAGACCTGTTCAGACCAGACTGGAGACAGAACTTGGTGCATCTACTTTATAATTCTTTGGTAAATTCTTACTACTGGATCCAATACCAGATGATTTACTTGTAAACCCTGGAAGAAAGTTTTGAGGTTAAGAAGCTCACATAAAGCTCTTGTGATGACCATACAGCACAAATAATGAAGTGTGGCTTTAAGAAGATAATGCTAAAGGCTAAGTTAGTGTTGCACCGACTTCTACAATTGGTTTTTTTTTATTTTGGGGGGATTTTGACAAAGCTGCAAATCTTGGTATTAGGGAAAGATTATCTTTGAAGTGCAAAGTGGTAGTCTTTGTTTTCAGTTTGTCAGCATCTCACCCTGGAAAGCAGTAAGTCAGAACATTCAGCTCTGCAGAGTGGAGGAACTTTGTGACATGAGCAGTGATTGGGGGTGTGGGGCAGTGCAGTTAGCTGGCCTTGGTTGCCTGGTCGGGTCTTGTTTCAGCTCCTCTGGGGCCATGGTTTGCTGAGCCCAGCACCGTTCTACGCTGCTAGCTAAGAATGTCTGAGTCATTGAATTGGTACGTACGTGCCCGGGCTCGGTTTGGGACTGTGAGGAGAGAGGAGGGTTCACAAGCCTTTGTGTGCGTGCTTTCTGAGTGATGACAGGGTGCTGTGGTGATAAGAGCTTTGAACTTGGACTCAAAGTCAGGTCAGAGACATTCTCTGCCACCAGTTGTGTGTTGGGTGGAGCCATCTAATCTCTCCCTGTGGAAGGAGGTCCTGGCAGCACCTTCCTGCTTGCCTACA
This sequence comes from Acomys minous, assembly GCF_964271855.1. Lineage (NCBI taxonomy): Eukaryota > Metazoa > Chordata > Mammalia > Rodentia > Muridae > Acomys > Acomys minous. The sequence goes on from NC_140500.1 coordinate 3,205,299, forward strand.
GTGCTGGCTACAGAGAAGGATCCACTCTCCCTGGCTCTTGGCCAAGGAGCTGCCTCACCACAGGTCCCTCTGAGGATGATGCTCAGTGTCGACCCAAGCAGACTTAGAATCACCCAGGAGACCGAGCACAGGCACCTCTGGGTGTGTCTGTGGGAGCGTTTCAGAGACAGAGAACAGAGGAGGAAAAGATCTGCCACAAGGTGCTAGAAGCGTAAATGGAATAAAAGAGGGGGTGGGGAAGCGAGCTGAGCGCCAGCATTCATCTCTCTGTTCCCTCACTGCAGAGGCAATGTGACCAGCTGCGTGCTGTTCCCAGCCCTGCGCCTTCTCCACCTCATGGACTGTGTCCCCTCAAACAGTGAACCAAAGCCAGTCCTCGCCCTTTCTACTCAGGTATTTGGTGGCAGCAATGAGTAAAGCAACGGATCCAGTCCCTTCTGTGGGAACTGTCTGCACGACCAACACAGGGCTCGTTTCTGAAGGACTTTAAGGTCTCCGTGTTCTCACCCTTATTCCCAACACACGTTTCTGTCTGTCCGTCTTTTTGCTTTTCGGTTGCACAAAGAGGGGCAGAGAACTGGGGACGTTTTCATCTCACATGGTTGGGCTGCAACTTTTTTTTCTCCCTCAGAACATTTTATGCAATGAGATGTGTATTGTTTTAAAATTATTTGTATTATCCTGTAGGCCCTGCTAGCGATCAACCAAGACGCAGACACTTGTTATATTTTAAAATAGCCTTGGTTAAACTGGGGCAGGGCAGATATCAATCCTCTAAACCACCTCCCATCCATAATGCCAAATACTTGTTCATGTTCTTCATCTGGGCCGGATTCTCCATCCACGCCAGCCATGTGCTTACCTCCAGCTAACCCGTGGCGGCCTTCCTCTCCTCACTTCAGGTCTCTTCTCCCGGTGGCGGTCTTTCTTCTTTCCAGAATCCTTCCTCTCTAAGCCCCACCCATCTCCTGCCCTGCCCAGGTGAGATGGCTTTTTATTAAGCAAAAGGTGGGTCAGACAGCAAGCAGTAATTAGCATCAAAATACATCAGATTATCCCAACAGACGTGTGTGGGGTTTTTTTTGTTTGTTTGTTTGTGCTTTAAGCTTTTCATCTCAAGGGGAGCTGGGGAGATAGTTTAGCGGTTTGGAGCGATGGGGAGAGGTAGTTTAGTGGTTTAGAGCGCTGGCTGCTGTTGCCAAGGGCAACATCACCCACATCAGACAGCTCAGACTCACCAGTTCCAGAGGAATCTGGTGCCCTCTTCTGGCCTCTGCAGATACTACACTCATATTCACACACTCTTTCCCTGCCCCCTTCATTTTAAATCAGTATCAAACAGAAAAATTGAAAAAATAAAAATGAAGAATTCACATATGTCTCCCTATTCAGTTTCACAAAATAACATAGTGCATTTTATCTATTAATTGATGTTTCCCAATCTTTTTTTATTCCTTTGAAACTCTGTGTATGTCAGACCTTACCTCCCATCATGTTTGATGTGTGTGTGTGTGTGTGTGTGTGTGTGTGTGTGTGTGTGTGTGTATTCATCTCCTAAGATCAATGATATTTTCCTATAGATAGTATAGTTGTTAAATAGGGGAAGTTTAACATTGACACATTGCTCTTCTATGCGTGTTGTTTTGTCAGTTGTCTCAAAACCATTCTGCATAAAACATTTTTCAGTACAGGATATTTAGTTCCATATCACATTTCCATGTGCCTAATCTTGTCCTATGTTTTAAGTTTTTTCCGCCCACACAGGCCAGCTATATCTGCTATGCCCTTTTCATCTGTGCATTTCAGTATGACTTCCTCCATCCTTGGCATACATGCCCCTCACATTTTACAAGTGATCTGGACCCAGCGGTGGTGGTGGTGCATGCCTTCGATCCCAGCACCTAGGAGGCAGAGGCAGGCGGATCACTGTGAGTTCAAGGCCAGCCTGGTCTATAAAGTGAGTAACTGAACCAGATCTGGCTGGTTAAGCAGAAAAACAGAATGGACTTTCTCACAAAAAAACTAAGTTCCAGCCTCTTCAATTCTTTGCATACTTTTTAAAAAAATTCTCAGAGAATGTCTGAAGCAACACAGTGGTGCGCCCCCTCAACCTCCCCCGCGCCGTGTGCGTGTGTGTGTTCATGCATGCAAGCACATATGTGTATGTTCATGAGCATGCCTGTTCGTGCTTCCCCTTACACATGGGATGACAGGAGCATCGTTGCAAGGGCCACCTGTGGTTGTATTTGCTAAGGAAAGAGTCTTTTCGACGGTTGTCCATAGGAGAGATGAACACTGAGAGAAACGAGGAACTGCCACTGCTGCTCCGAGCCCGAGGCCACAGGAGAAAGGAATCTTTCCTTCTCTAAGACCTCAGAGTTCCTCCCAACGGGGACGTCGGGGCGTTGCGCATGCGTGATTGACTGGACGTGGGGCGGGGGTGGGAGGTGATTAAAGCAGTCATTGGGAGGCTGTGGCAAGGGATCACGAGTTCGAGACCTGGCGTTTAACTAATACAATCATTTACATTTTTTTCTGTAATCAACTAAATTTTTGTTGTTGTTCTTCTCGAGACAGGGTTTCTCTGTGTAGCCTTGGCTGTCCTGGAACTCTCTTTGTAGTCCAGGCTGGCCTCGAACTCACAGTGATCTGCCTGTCTCTGCCTCCCGAGTGCTGGGATTAAAGGCGTGCGCCACCACGCCCGGCTTAATTTTATATAATAACAATACCCTTTATAAAATACTGAATGGTATACTTTTTTAATAAGCTAACTGCTACATTATGGGAACATGTAAAATTTATTGGAGAGGAAGCGAGCTGTGTATCGGGAACCTTTGGATCTCTAGGATGGCAGCAACTCTTCTGCTTCCAAATTCAAGAACGGCGCCATCATCTCCCGAAGCTCCCACATGGCGCGGCGCCCCAGCACGCTGGGCAGCACCCTTTCGAAGAGAAACGTGGCGTCCACAAACAGTATGTAGCACGACAGTCCAGTGATGGTGACCACGTAGACCATGGCGATCAGCTTCAGCACGTGCTTCCTACAGCAAAGAAGACACGAGTGTTTAGACCAGGAAAACAGCCTCAGTGAAGACGCGGACCCTCTGTCCCTGCGGCTCCACCAGGTGGGGCCACTGAGCTATGACCCCAGTCACCGCTGTAAAAGGGGGAAACAGCGCATGTGCAAACGCTTCTGCACAAGCTCCTCTGGTCACTTTTCATTCTAGATACAGTGGGAGCCACATTTGTTTATTTGTCTGATGTTATAGAGTCGCTGGTTTTGATTGATTTTTTTGTTTGTTTGGTGACCAAAGTGCGGATACAACCAAGGTCAAACTCGGTGAACCGTGATTTTATTGTAGTTACTTACAGGAATGTGGGTGAGGGGTTACTTATAGGAGCAGACATGACTCAAAGGCAGCTACGTAGACAAAGCCCACCCCAGCATGAGTGACAGCTCACAGAGATGGGAAACATGATGCACACGCCACAGCCTGCAGGCAGCTCTACATGGCAGCTCCATGTGGCAACTCTACATGGCGGAGTGTCCTTTCCAAGTGCCTCAGCTGGTCTAAACCATTTCCAGGCAGCTCCGCCAGGTTCTGCCTCTTTCTGGTCACCATCCCAGAGTCTTCTTTGCAACTCAGCTTCCTTCCCTTTGAGGGGCGGGGGGGGGGGGGGGGGTCTCAGCTTTCACTGTTTACTCTGGCGGGGAGGGGGCCGAGTGAGTCTGGTCAGTTTCAGGGACTTCCTGAAGCCATTTGAGTTGATGCCTTCCTGCTAAGGCACTTCCCGGCGGGATGGAAACTGTTACCCAACATTCTGCTAACCTGATCGCTCCAGGCGAGGAGATGATGAACTCCAGGGCCTTCTCCCATCCTCCTCCCCCCACCATCTTGCTGTGGGGCCACTGGGACTGCAGACGCTCGCCACTGAAACTAGCTGTCATGTGGGTTCTAAGGATCAAATTCAGGTCATCATCATGCTTCGGTCAAAAGCACTTCTGCCCACTCAGCCATCTCTCAGGCCCTGGTTCTTGGCACTTTTCTGATTATTGGCTCTATGGAGATGAATATTTTCTGAGGTAGTTCCATTTTAACTGCTGTCACCCTCCCTATTTGACAATTCTTGTGCATGTCTCAAAATGATGCAGACAAGATCCCATTTCATAGCTCAGCTTTATAAAGTATTAGGAAGAAACAGAACTGAAAACAACTGAGCTGTAGTGTAATGTTGGCTCTGAGGCAGGATAACATGCAAGGCATAGGGACACATGCTGGTACAATGGCACAACAACAACAACAACAACAAAAACAATTACAAACAACACCTGGGAAACGCTCCAGAAAAGAGGTTGCTGACGGCTCTTTCTAGGTCGGTGGCTGGAAATGAAGAAAGGGAGATCTTTTCTTGGAGAAAGGACTGCCTCTCCAAGATGGGGCGTCAGCTCTGTAAAGGTATCCAAGGGCTCAAAATCTGAGTCAGGGTGGTGGCACACATCTGTAACCCCAGCGCTGAGCCCCAGGCTGATGTGGGAGGGATCGTGTCAGGCCATCCTGAGCTACATAAGGAGACCCTGTCTCAGAAGAGAAGATTTATGTTTTCCCATCAGTATGTCTCCAAGATTGTATAAGGGAGACGTCCCCTGATATGTACCCAGGGAACTCCATACCTACCACAGAGGGACTTGCATAAGCATTTTCACTGCCACTCTATTTACAGTAAAAGGAAACGGAACCAGCCAAACAACAGATAAATGGATAATGAAAACGTGGTATATAGACCCTGTGGAAATGAAACGGAATTACAAAACCTGCAGGAAAGTGGATGCGCTGAGAGTACATCATACTGTTAGGGATGAGAATACATCACACTGTTAGACAGGGATGAGAATACATCACACTGTTAGACAGGGATGAGAATACATCACACTGTTAGACAGGGCCACACAATTTTGGAGAGGATAAAAAAGTGCTCTCTCTCATATGCAGATCCAAGTCTGTCATGTTTACAAGTTTATATGTAAACATCTATAAACATGGGTACTGTGTAGCACTTGGAAAGGAGACGAAGGAAGGGTGACGTTGGGAGACAAGGGAGGGAAATGCAGGTGAAGACATCAGCCGTTGAGAGAATATGAAGTTAGTTGTTTTTCTAGTTTCAATTCCATCATAGTTTTTTTTTCTTTTTTCTTTTTGTCAGTAAGTAAGTTTTCAAAAAGAATTGACATGAGGTGTAAGCCCCACAGCCTCAGAGTACTGTTCTGTCTGCACTGGAGCTCACTCGCAGAGATGCACAGTGTTTGGGACTGAGCACGTGACTTTATTTCATTTCACTTGTTTGGTTTTCCGAGACAAGGTTTCTCTGTGTTGCCATGGCTGTCCTGGAACCTGCTCTGTAGACTGGGCTGCCCTCCAACTTACAGAGATGCACCTGCCTCTGCTTCCCAAGTGCTGGGATTAAAGGCATGCACCACCATGCCTGGCTGACCATAGCAACTAAGGAAAACATCTAATGGGGGCTGGCTTACAGTTCAGAGGTTTCAGGAAGCCAGGCAGCAGGCAGACATGGTGCTGGAGAAGGGGCTAAGAGTTCTGCATCTTGATCCACAGGCAGCAAGGAGAGACTGTGTGCCACACTGGGCATAGCTCGAGCATAGGAGACCTCAAAGCCTGGCCCCACAGTGACACACTTCCTCCACAGGCCACACCTACTCCAACAAGGCCACACCTCCAAATATTGCCATTCCCTATGGGCCAAGATTCAAACATCTGAATCTATTGGGGACCAAGTTTAATCAAATCACCACACGTGGAATGGTCCAGAACCACCGGTAACTCCAATTCTAGGGGTCTCCAACATCTCCCTACGTACCAGACATACATATGGTGTAGATACATACATGCAATCAAACACCCATATATATAAAATAAATAAATCTATAATTTAAAACATTTTAAAGGATGTTGATAAGAATTGAGGATTTTGTGTGAAGTCTTAAGTTCAGTCGCCTACATTACACACATCTTAAAATGATTTAGAAAGGTATTGTATGTCGGTAAAATATAAGTAGTACATATTGGAAGATTTATCTAAAGTAATAAAGTTAAGCTGGGCCTCCTCCTCTTCATCTTCCTCCTCCTCTTTCTTCTTTTCAGACAGGGTCTCTCTGTGTAGCCTTGGCTGTCCTGGACTCATTTTATAGACAAGGCTGGCCTCGAACTCACAGCGATCCACCCGCCTCTGCCTCCCTGAGTGCTGGGATTAAAGGTGTGCGCCACCTCACCACTTCTTAATGCAACTGATGTATAGCTAAAACAAGAAAAATCCTGTGACTTCAAACAAAAGAAAAATTTACAAAAACAAAACATTTTAGTCAACACTTGAAGATATACAGTCAGGCTTAAAATAGTTCATATGTTGAGAAGCATACACACACACACACACACACACACACACACACACACACACACCACAGTCTCACCAGTCTGGCCTACCTGCCTCTGGCCCTGGAGTGCTGCCATTGAAGGTGTGTGGCACTAGTCCTGACCACTTCAGATAAGTTTGCCTAGCCCGTGCCAGCCCCGTTTCCTCGCTCACCACACTGTACTGCAGGGGGCAGAGTGTAGCGCCAAGGGGGCTGGAGAAGCCTCTGGAAGCCCGGCTTCTGCTTGCTCCACATCTGCGTCTTCGGAGCTGTGGGAGTCTGTCCCCCTTTTGTGCACATGGCATGTCTCCAGCTTAGTGTTCAGTGCGTTCATTTCCCTATAACAGCTCTGGGGAGAAAATTCAAAGAGCAATCAGCTTTCTCTTCATAAAAAACAGAAAGGAATTCCCAGTGTCTCCCAGTCTCATGTAGGTAGCAGAGGACATTTCCCCCGTCTCTGACACCTCAGGTTGCCATCGTCCACCTACACTAGAGTGAGACATGCTAAGGGTGTGGCTGAGGCCTGAGGACCATGTGCCCTGTTGAGCTGATGAGCCTGCACCTGCGAGTGGGAGGGTAGGGGACCCACATTTGTTGTTTCAGCCACGCGTTCACTTTCCTCTACGTCTAAGGTGTTGGGGAAGAAACTCAAAGACAATTTCTGGGTGACGCAGGCGAGGCCTGGGGAACCTTGCAGGATGCAGAACATGTCGGCACAGGTCAAGCTCCACATAGCTAGGGGATGGACACACCAGAAACTGTCAGGTGCTCTTCTGGTCCAAGGACAGAGAGATGGAAAAGGCCGCACCCAGCCAGAGACCAGGCTGAGGTGTGTTTAGCTGGACCTGATGAGAAGGTGACCTTCCCTCACATTGTGTTAAGGCGTGTCACTGTGTGCTGGATTGTTGACTGCTGAACCACCAGTGAGCTAAAAGGTAACAGGTTCCGGTATTATCATTGCTATTCAGGACTTTCCTGTTTCCATGGTGTATAAAATTGTTCTCCATCATCTCTGATTGGTCAATAAAGAGCTGAACAGCAGAGAGAGAGAGAGAGAGAGAGAGAGAGAGAGAGAGAGAGAGAGAGAGAAGGGGGATAGAGGGAGGGAGGGAGAATAAGGAGGAGGAGGAGAGGGAAGAGGAGAGGAGAGCAGAGGAGAGGGGAAAAGAGAGGAGGCTTGCCAAGCCACGAGGAGCTGGTCATCATGGATGAGTTGCCATGAGGACAAAGATGGAGCAGGAATGGTCAGAGCAAGACTAGAGGACATAGGGACGCAGCTGGGAAGCAGGCCAGGCCAGCGCAGACGGTTCCGTCTCATTGTGTGGGAGTTAGGATGGGTGTAGAAAAAATGGTTAGTTCAGCAAAGCCAGCTGGGTTGTTTGGATAGGTGGGCTTGGGCATCTCACCTCCATCTGTCCAACGAGCTTCTCCTTTAATTCACGGGCTCCGTTGCAAGCATCGACCTAAAAAGACATCGGCAGGTCTGAGAAAGCTGACACACACCTGTGTCTTTCTGGTTTGTGTAATATACTCTCTCATCTTTGTGCTACATACAGAGTGGCTGCACTGGGATAAACATTTACTCAGTAAACAGTTCCCGTGACAGTGGGTTTCCGGGCCTGTGGCTGCAGCTCAGTGGCAGAGAGCTTGCACGGGGCCTTGAGCTCCGTCCTCAGCGCCTCAGAAGCCGATGAGCAAAACCAGTAATGGAACAAACACGAAGCAAACTGCCTATCAGTCAGGTCACAAACCGCACAGGGCAAAAAACGTAACCAAGATCAACACGGGTTATTTTCGGTCCTTTTTAAGTGTACACGTCCCAGCATAGTGGTGCACACCTTTCATGCCCCCACGCAAGAGGCAGAGGCAGGAAAATCTCTGCAAGTTCAAAGCCAACTAGGGTGACGTAGTGAAACTCTGTTTCAAACAGCAGCAAGATAAATAAGTAAATAAGAAAATACATCTATAGGCAAGGGAGATGCCTGAGAGGCAGACCAGGGAAGTCTCAGAGCAAATTGGCTAGCTAGTCTAGCGAGAATTAGCGCAAGGAACCCTGCCTCAGTATATAAAGTGGGGGAGCAATTGAGAAAAATGCCTAGTATCATTGTCAGGCCTCATGCGCACACATGCACAGGCACTGGCACACACAAACATGCATGCACACACTCATGCACAGCACACACACACACACACAGGTAAAAGTATAAATTATACAACAGCTCCTTGTTGTAAGCCATTCTTTTCTGTTTGCTAAGTCTTTTTTTTTTTTCCAGACAGGGTTTCTCTGTGTAGCCTTGGCTGTCCTGGACTCACTTTATAGACCAGGCTGGCCTCGAACTCACAGAGATCTGCCTGCCTCTGCCTCCCGAGTGCTGGGATAAAAGGCATGCGCCACCACGTCTGGCTAAGAAAGTATTTTTTTAAATAGGTCAACATTTCTAAGGCACAAATGTCAAATGTCTTATTGGAGCCAATGTCCAGGCCCTGGTTCAGCACGGCGACTGCTGAGAGAGGCTCTCTCCCGCCTGCTTCCTATGGCTCTCCAGCAGTCCTCTAGGAGAGAAAAGGTCTGGTCTTGATTCTTAGGCAGTCCCAGGAGCAGGAGGAGGTTTTCCACTCTTTCTTCCTTTTCTTATTTTATTTTTTTAAGACAGGGTCTCACATATTCCAGGCTGGCGGCCAGTGTGCTCTGAGCCAAGTATGAAGTTGATGGGCTCTTGCTGCCTTCACCGCCCAAGTGCTGGGAGAGCAGGCGTGTGCAGCCAGGCTTGCTATGCGGAGCTGGCGATTGACACACGCCTGCTATGCGCAGCTGGAGACTGAACCCTGGTCCCTGTTTGTGTCAGTCACTGAGCCACAGCCCTAGCCCCAAAAGCGAGTTTCTGAGGCTCAGTTTCTCAAGGCAAAATCCCAACTGTGCGAGAAAACACAGAAAAGTCTGAAGAAAGTGACCCGTCAAAAAGCAAGTTCAAGACGATGTGCATCTGACGGTGACATTATCTGTTATGCAAATGTGTGCAAGTGGAGTTTAGATCAGCAGTTCTCCGCCTGTGGGTCGAGACCCCTTTGGGGGTCCAATGGCCCTTCCACAAGGGTCACATAACAGATACTTACATTACGATTCATAACAGGTTCAAATTTACTACAGTTATAAAATAAATATTGTTATAAAGTAGCAATGAAAATAATTTTATGGTTGGGGTCATCGTGACAGGAAGAGCTGTATTAAGGGTCACAGCATGGGGAAGGTGGGGACCACTAGTTCAGAAGAGCATACACATAGGCAAAAGTGTTCACTGTGTTTATCTCTGAGGCTCTGGGGTCTTCTTCTTTTTGTTTGGTGTGTGTGTGTGTTATGTTTGCTTGTTTGAGACAAGGTCTCTTTATACAGCCCTGGCTGTCCTGGGCTCACTATGTAGACCAGCCTAGCCTCAAACTCACAGAGATGCACCCACCTCTGCCTCTTGAGTGCAGGGACTAAAGGTGTGTACCACCACCACCTGGCTCCTTTTTATTTTTTTTAAGATTTATTTATTTATTATTATGTATACAATGTTCTGTCTGCATGTACACCTGCATGCCAGAAAAGGGCATCAGATCATGACATAGATGGTTGGGAGCCACCATGTGGTTGCTGGGAATTGAACTCACGACCTCTGGAAGAGCAGTCAGTGCTCTTAACCTCTGAGCCATCTCTGCAGCCCCACTACTTTTTATTTTTATGTCACTTACTTTCATATTGTCTTAATTGCCAAAATAAGTATGTTACTTTTTTAGAAGAAAAATATGTACATACATCATGTGATATTTTGTGTGACACTAATGTAAATGGCAAAGGAAGAGCAAGTGTGGATTTTTCTATTTTTTACTTCTTCCCACTTATTTACTTGTAGCAGGCAGCACTCCTGCCAGGAAACCCGCGTTGAGGTCAGAGGACAATACAGAGCAATCTGCTGTCTCCTTCCATCATGTGAATTCTGGGATCAAACTCAGGCTGCCAGGTTCAACAGCCCCTTTACCCACCGAGTCCTCTCACTGGCTCTTTTTACCTGGAATTATGGGTGAGTGTGTATGTGAGGTGTGTATGTGTGTGTGTGCACATGTGTGTATATGTGTATGTGTGTATGTATGTGTGTATAAGTGTGTGTATGTGTATAAGTGTGTGTATGTGTGTATGTGTATGTGTGTATAAGTGTGTGTATGTGTGTGTATGTGCATGTGTGTATAGGTACAGCTTAGGCCTGCATCCTGGAGCACATCTCAGCAAACCTGAACTTCATCTGGGATCCAGAATATTTCTTCTGAAAGTGAGCATTGTAACACAGCAGTCCCCGGCCTTGACCCCGGAGTGCCCTTCCCCTGAGTTTTAATTCCTACGCTTTCAGGGCTTGCTTTTCCTCCTTATTTTGAAGACGTCTCATTACCTGGGCCAGTTTGATGTTCATTTCTTTCAATTGGCTTCTAATTTCTATGATCTTCTCCTATGATATAAGGACAGACAACACGTTAGGAGGGATGGTCTTTGGAATTGACATATAACAACTTTAAGGAGAAACACACATGGTCAACAAACTTTAGACTTCATAGTTATTTCCCCCATATTATGCTGACTTATGAGACCAGCATTGAACCACGTCAGTAAGACACAATTAACAGGGGAGGTGGCTCACCCCTTAAAACACTGGCTGCTCTTGCTGAGGATCCGGGTTTGATTCCCACCACTTACATAGTAGCTCATAACTGCCTCTAAATTCTGTTCCAGGGGATCTGACACCCTCACCAGACCCCTGTGAGCGCTGTGTGCATGAGACACACTGCAGACAAGCAGACACATGCACTTTTTTTTTTTTTTTGGAGTCAAGGCTTCTCTGTGTAGTCCTGGCTGTCTTGGAACTTGATCTGTAGACCAGGCTGGCCTTGAATGCAGAGATCCACCTGCCTCTGCCTCCCAAGTGCTGGGATTAAAGCGTGTGCCACCACCACGAAGCCACATGAAACTTTTTTTAAAGGTGTGACTGGCCACACCCTATACACGTAGTCTCTGAGCTTTGGGTCGGTGCACTCCAAGTAACAGGAGCACCTGCTGACCAGCCAGCACCCTTCAGCAGCGTGTGGTCATATTTGGGGGTGTCTACTCATCCTCACTTTGAACCACATTAATTCATCACTAGCCTGGGAGTCATGTGGTTCAATATGAGGCTGTGCCACCAGGATGATGAGCTTGCACAGGCAATCCCCCCACCCCTCCCCCATCCCCTCAACCTCTCCCCTCAACCCCCTCCCCCATCCCTCCCCCATCCCCAACCCCTCCTCCACCCCCCTGAACCCCTCCCCTACCCCCAACCCTTTCCCCCATACCCCAACCCCTCTCCCCCATCCCCCCCAGCCCCACCTCCACCTCCCAGGTCCTGGGACCGCAGACTTTTGTAATTTCGTAACTACCTCCTCCCTTCTCCCCTCAGCCCCAGCAACTGCCAGCCTATCTTCTGTCCCCACCAGTTTGTCTTTTTCAGTGTTACATAAGTGAAATGTAAAGTCTGTGAACACCTGAGCTGGCATCTTTCAAATACTTTACCGTGTCTGAGATCACTCATGCTGTTGGGAGAATAAGAAATTTGTTTCTTGACAGGCGTGGTGGCACAGCCTTTAATCCCAGCACTTGGGAGGCAGAGGCAGGCGGATCACTGTGAGTTTGAGGCCAGCCTGGTCCTCAAAGTGAGTCCAAGACAGCCAAGGCTACACAGAGAACCCTTGTCTCAAAAAAACAAAACAAAAAAATTGTTTCTTTTTATTTCAGGTGTTCCCTTGTACACACAAGACACACCTCATCTGTCAACTGGTGGGCATTTGAACTGCTTCTGGTCCTTAAGCTCACATATAGCACTTGGTATGTTTAGCTTTTAGTGTGTACACAAAATTGCATACTCTAGCACAGTTTTCATACATGTGTGAAACTCTTTTTCCTTCCCTGTTCTCTCAAGTCCTCCCCCAAAATATAAATCTCCCTGAGTATGGTGGTTCACACCTATAAACACAGTGCTGGGGAGGCTGAAGCAGCCGACTGCTGAGAGCTCAAGGCTAGCCTAGGCTACATAGTGAGTTCTGGACCAACCCAGGTTTAAGAGAAGTCTTGTCTCAAAACAAAAACAGCTTAAAAATAGACCAGAGAGATGGCTCAGCAGGAAAAGGCATTTGCCACCAACCTGACTTCCATCCCTGGGCTCCACGGGGTAGAAGGGACGGAACCAACTCTGGCAAGTTGTCACATATGCATAATATAACACATGCGTGCGTACACACATGCACACATGCATGCGCACGCCCATGAATACACAGATGCACACACAGATGCATGCATACATGCATGCACACACATGCACAATTCATTCATACATGCATGCACACACATACAAAAGCATACAATAAACACATAAATACAATAAAAACTTAAAAATAAACATAGCACAAAATATAAAGCTTTCTCTGAAGAGAAACTTGAGGAACATGAGGAGATAAAGAAATAGGTTTGGAGCTAAGACCCAAAAGCACATCAAGACATCATCAAGTAAGCGCCTTGATCTCTGAGGACACCGCTGATGTCATCAGGTAAGCACCTTGATCTCTGAGGACACCGTTAACAAATTCCCGTTCCCTGGATGTTTTCTCTGAATGAGCAGAGCCAGGATTCTGAGATCCGGACAAACAGTTCTCCGCAAGGCTTGTGTCCTCAGGACGGCATCCAGAGAGGAAGGAGCCCATGAAAAGGGCCTCGCCCAGTGCGTGGGAATCACAGCGGAGTCCAGGGTTCTGAGCATCAGGTGAGGGAGGTGGTGTCCCCTGGAGGAAGGTGCTCAGCTCTGCCTGGCCAGCAGCGTCCTGTGAGGGAGGTGCCTGTTCCTCTGCCTGCAGCCTGTTGGGAAGCGGAGGCAGAAGTTGGAAGCCAGCTTACCTCAATGTCTGCCTCCTGATCAGGGTCCTCCAAATTTTCAGACTGGTTTTCCAGGGATATAACCTCAGATAACAACCTACAAACAGACGAAGAGACGGACTAAGTCCTGTGGATTGAGGGGGAAAAAAAACGTCCAACATGGGAGAGATTTCTGATCCTTCAAAACTGAAGTGCTGTTCTACACAGAACGGCACAGTAAAGAGACGTGAGGCTCTGAGGGACTAAGAGCCTCTACTCCCGTTAGCGCTGTGGAAAGAAAAGGCCCATAATGAGGGGGAGGGCTATTTTCTTTCCAGTACTGGGGCCTGAGCCAAGGCATTTGCTTGCGCAGGAGAAGCAAGCATTGAGTTGTAGTCCCGGCCTGGATGGTGACATTTGAAGAGCCAAGTGCTGCATGTCTGGGCTTTTATCCAGACTATATCAAGAATCTTAAGCTCATTAACAGGTTGGCCGTGGTGGTGCACACCTGTAACCCCAGGAGAATCAGGAGTGCCAAGCTAGCCTGGGCTACATGAGATAGAGTCTTATGACACATACACAAGGAAAGAAGAAAATGATGTTTTGTTTTGTTTTTTTGTGACAGATCAAGGTATTCTGTGTCTTCAATGTGTTGGTTCCAAAACTATGTGCATTTTCGAAACTCACGGGACCTTACATTAAAGAACATAATTGTTGTTGGGCACGGTGGCACACGCCTTTAATCCCGGCACTCGGGAAGCAGAGGCAGGCAGATCTCTGAATTTGAGATCAGCCTGGTCTACAAGGAGAGTCCAGGACAGCCAGAGCTACAAAAGAAACCCTGTCTCGAAAAACAAAACCAAAAAACAAACAAACAAAAATTGTTGTGCAATATAATTATATTTTACTTGTAAAAGAATATATATAGCATATTGGATTTAGACTCTTTAATGTTTTGGGGGATACAAAGTCCACCATGTGTATGAATAGATGCTTTGCAACAGGCAAAGAGGAAGCAACTAGCCGGGCCGAGGTGGCTCACACCTGTAATCCCAGCACTCGGGAGGCAGAGGCAGGCAGATCGCTGTGAGTTCGAGGCCAGCCTGGTCTACAAAGCGAGTCTAGGACAGCCAAGGCTACACAGAGAGACTCTGTCTCAAAAAAAAAAAAGAAGAAACAAAAAGAGGAAGCAATTAGGACAGTGCTATCGAGGAGGCTGGAGCACGCTAGGGAAGTGCAAAGGCTTCAGACACTCACTTCCAAGAAGAGCTCTGTTTGTTAGTCACTGACGTGCACCAGCCTCCCAGCTGAACCTCACAAGGTGCCAGCGAAGAGGCTACAGTTAGGAACTTTTATACAGGAGGAAAGGCGAGCCCTTCGAAAGGTTGATTAATAAACACAACAAAGGAGCCCTCGGGATTCCAGCTCGGTCTCTGTAACGGGGATGTGCTCAGTCAGCAGAGTGCTGGCTTAGCGTCCATCAAGACCTTGGCTCACATCCCAGCATAAACCGGGCTGTGGCAGCACACTCCATAGTCAGGAGGCGGAGGCAGGAGGATTAGGAGTTCAAAGTCAGGCACAGGAGAGCTGGCTCGGCAGTTAGAGGCCTCCACTGCTCTTGCAGAAGGATTTGTGGTCTCGGCACCCCCACATAGGGGCTCACAACTGCCTGCAGCTTAAGCTCCAGGGGGTCTGATGCTTCTGCTCTCTGGGTATCTCACACACACACACACACACACACACACACACACACACACACGTAAAAGTGATAAAAAATAAACAGAGAGAGTGCTTGCATAGCCAGTGTATGAGAAATGTTTGAGGGAAAAGAGACGCAGAGCTCTGGCATAAGGCTGGATGCGGCCTTCTAACCCCGAGAACCTTTACTGTTTGCTGTACCACAGCATTTGGATCTTTAAAGCTGCGGGATGCCCCACAATCTTCCTGCCAACCCCAGTATCCAGGCTTTACCTCTGTACTGTGCTTTCTGTACTGTTGATTTTTTGTATACTGGTGTTGATTTTCTCCAACCAGTCAATGTGGTCAGCGCTGAGTTCTTTCATCTGTAGAGCCATCTTTGGATTCCAGGAGCTCAGCTTGAGGACCAAGCTCTCCTGGGGGGTCCTGCGGAAACAGAACATTGAACAGTGGGAAGTGGGAAACACCTCAAATGGCTCTGGACAATCTTGCTTTGGCTGACAAGTTGATCTATTTATGCATTTCCTATTATTACTAAAATGAACCAAGTGGTCATTTATTTATCTGTGTAAACAGTATTTTAAAGCCCAGATAAAGCAAACAATTTTACAAAATATGTGTGTGTGTTAACTGAGACTCCAACCTAGGGCCTCACACAGCGCCAGCGCTCTACCACAGAGGTGCATGCCCAGCCTGGAGAATTGGCTCCTTGGCTTCAAACACTTGTTGCTTTTGCATAGGACCTGGGTTTGATTCCCAGCATCCACCTGGTGTTTCACAATCATCGAGAACTCTAGCTCGACACAATCCAACAGCTCTTCTGACATCCTGGGGGCTCAAACGCAGTGCACATACACATAGGACGCCAGCCAACCATTCACACACATGCTTTTCAAAGAAGCTTCATGCATTTTTCTCAGTGCTAGAGATTGAAGCCAGGGCCTCACGCATGCTAAGTAAGTACACTACCACTGAGCGCCAGCCCTAAAAATAGGTCTGTTTGAAATCTCCCTTTATGTAGTGAATGTTTAGATAGTGGCTGAGGATGAGAGGTGTACAACAGGGGGTGGCACACAAGGGCTTAACGGCAGGCTTTTAATGATGATTAGGATAATTTTCATATAGAAGAAGTTATATTGGGGCTGGAGAGATGGCTCAGTGGTTAAGAGCACTGACTACTCTTCCAGAGGTCCTGAGTTCAATTCCCAGCTCCACATGGTGGCTCACAACCATCTATAATGTAATCTGGCGCCCTCTTGTGGCCTGCAGGTGTACATGCAGGAAGAGCACTATATACATAATAATAAGTAAAAAAAAAAAAAAAAAAACCAAGAAGTTATCTGAGAGTGTTGACATACATATCAATTCTAAGCTCCAAATCCACAGAGGACCTGCTGGCTCTGCCTACGTCTGTAGCCAAGGACAGGCTAGGGAAGGCCAATCCCCACCCCCCACCCCCCACCCTTGACTCCCGCGCACGTGGATGCTGGATGGAATTATAAGTCTCCCAGACTTTCTCCGAATGCCTTCCTAAGCCTCCTTGCCTCCCCCACATCACTCAGTGCTCTCCACTGGGTCCTGGGTCCTGTCAAAGCTTACAGTGCAGGGGTGCTCTTCTCTGAAAACTGTGACCCTGAGGATCCTTGAGGGCCCTCGCCAACAACAGCTGCTTCCTGCTCATCCTGTCCGGCTGGTGGGTCCTGGCTGTGCTCAGTCTTCTGCTCCCACCTATCCTGGAGGAGATGGGGAGGGAAGGAAGCAGAACAAACGAGTGTTTGTAAGAGGTCCTGGTTCCTCTGGCCCCTCCCAGCACAGCCTGTCTGAGGCCTGTGCCTTCTAATGTGTGCACGGGATAGGGAGACGAACCCTCCGTCCCCCTGTAGCAGGCTGGGACAGGCTTTCCAATGTTAGCGCCCCCATGCCCCACACACCTGACTGTGAACTCCAGAACTTGACTCAAATGACATGGCTGTTCTGGTCTCCTCAAAAACTCAACACCAGCCGGGCGTGGTGGTGCACGCCTTTAATCCCAGCACTCAGGAGGCAGAGGCAAGCAGATCACTGTGAGTTTGAGGCCAGCCTGGTCTACAAAGCCAGTCCAGGACAGCCAAGGCTACACAGAGAGACCTTGTCTCAAAAAAAAAAACCAAAAACAAAACAAAACAAAACAAAACAAAAAAAACCCTCAATACCAGCCAGGCAAGGGTATCCATCTGTAACCTTGGCCTTCAGGAGGCTGGGGTAGGAGACTTCCAAGCTTACACAGAGAGTCCTGGGGCAGCCTGGGATAGCTATTGATTTGTAGGCTAGCTTGGACCACATAACAAGGCCACAACAAAACAAAGTCAAATAAAACAAAAGAAATAGTAGAGGCCCCCTCAATATTACCAAAAAAAAAAAAAAAAAAAAAAAAAAAAAGGCAAGGTAGAAGTGTTTCATATTAAGACAAGTCTGCCAAGTTACAACAAGTAAGCGCATGGTATAGATCTTGTCCCAATGATATTGAAAAGAAAAAAAGTACAGCCCTAAGACCCAAGTTCAGTTCCCAGTTCACAGTCATCTGTGACTTCAGCCCCAGATAATCTGGTGCCCTCTTCTGGCCTGTGAGGGCACCAGGAATGCACATGGTACACAGACATACATCTAGGAAAAACATGTAAACACATAAAATATAAACATAAAGCTTTTAAGATGATATAGGTTGAAAAACCATGTGAGGCATAATTGAGAAAACAGGAATTTTGAGAGAGTGAGAACATTAGAGCCTTTATGTGCAAAACTGCTAATTTCTCTAGCTGTGGTGACAGTATTTTGGGTATGTAGAAGAAAATCTTTATTTTTAGAGATGTTTTCTGAAGGCAGCAGGAACAAACTGTGATGCTGTTTGGCCTACTTTTAAATGCATAGTGAAGTGCATCTATTTATACACAGAGATAAAACTAATGCTGTGAGTGCTAACTATTTTAACAGTGCAGCTGTAAGAACCTGGCTGATCATTGCTTCTGTGTCCTCTTGTCATTTATTTTGTTTTTGTTTTCTTGGTTTTTTTTTTTTTTTTTTTTTTTTTTTTTTTGGTTTTTTTGAGACAAGGTTTCTCTGTGTAGCCTTGGCTGTCCTAGACTCGCTTTGTAGACCAGGCTGGCCTCGAACTCACAGCGATCCGCCTGCCTCTGCCTCCCGAGTGCTGGGATTAAAGGCGTGCGCCACCACGCCCGGCCTGTTTTCTTGTTTTTTCGAGACAAGGTTTCTCTGTGTTAGCCCTGGCTGTCCTAGACTCGCTTTTGTAGACTAGGCTGGCCTGGAACTCACAGCGATCCGCCTGCCTGGGCCTCCGGGAGCTGGGATTAAAGTTGTAGGCCACCAGGTCTGGCCTTTATTATTATTTATTTTCATGGCAAAGGGTTTGAGAGAAATAGCATACTTATTACTTAGTCCATAAAAATTCCTTCTTTCCTTTCTCTTTCTCTTTCTTTTTTGTTTTGTTTCAGAAAAATATTAGGGGATGGAGAGATGGCTCAGTGGTTAAGAGCACTGACTGTTCTTCTAAAGGTCCTGAGTTCAACTGCCAGCAACCACATGGTGGCTCACAACCATCTGTGATACTTTATGGCCTGCAGGTATACATGCAGGCAGAGCATCATATAAATAATAATAATAATAATAATAATAATAATAATAATAATAATAATAATAAATCTCTAAAAAAAGAAAAATATCAAATTCATTCTATGGCATTTCAATTCTATACATGCAAAAATGATAATAATTTATCTTAGAATCCCTCGCTCTCCCCCCACATCTTCCTCCCCCGCATCCATCTCTCTCGGAAACTCTACTGTAAAATAGTTCTTCTGGCCTTTGAGGAAGTTTTAAACAAAACTCCTCTGCTTCCAGAAGACAAATTTTAAACTGGAAAGAAAAAAGTTTGGGGTGGGCAGAACCCATGAGTTCCTCACCAAAGACCTACCCCAGCCGAGGCCACAGGCTCACATTCAGCACTCTTCAGAGAGAGTGTGAGTCCTCACGACTGGGGGGACGCAGGTTGGGAATGTTCTCAGCCTCTGCCTGGTGGCTTGCCAGCGCTCATGTCACACAGTGGGTTAACTACTGGCACCAGGCTGGTGTGCCCACGTCCCAGCACTGTGTGTGCCGCCTTATCTGGACAAGTCCTTGTAGACTTTGTCCTTGAGTTAAAAGCGCTGAAATCAGGTCGTTATAAAGTATCTGGACAGCTTCTACGTCCAGTGAGACTGGGCAAAGTGAGACGGAGGAGAAGGCGCAGCTGTGGGAAAGGTGAAGTGAGCCGGAGACAGAAACTGCAGCGAGGCAGCCTGAGCCAGTGCCCCCCCAGAGGCCCCAAGAAGGAAGGGGAGGGGTCCCCTGGAGATGGAGTCTGAGCTGACGAATGGATGCTATTGGAAGACATTCTGCAGTCAGGGGACCATTCACACATAATGCCTGCTCTAAGGGACCAACGCCAACTGCAATAAATCCCACAACAAAAACAACACATAACACATAGGAGGCACGAGAAAGCCAGGACGACCCCTGGCGCCTTTCTCTCAGGGTTACACCTGTGAAGAGAAAGCCCTTGGGGATTTTCTTCCTGCTTTGAGATGTACAGTGAGGTCATTTCTTTACCTGCTGTGACATTTATGTTTCCCTGACTTCCCCCCCCCCTCCAAGACAGGGTTTCTCTGTGTAGCCTTGATTGTCCTGGACTCACTTTGTAGACCAGGCTGGCCTTGAACTCACAGTGATCCACCTGCCTCTGCCTCCTGAGTGCTGTGCCACCACCACCCTGTTTGTTTTTGTTTTTGGTTCTGTTGTACCATTGTATCCAAGGCTGACCTCAAACTCCTCATCCGCCTATTTTCACCTCCCGAGGCTGGGATTATAAGCATATACCAACAGGCCCAGCTTAGCTTACCCATTTTTTAGTGTCCATTTTGTAAAGAAGATCAGTCTGTAGGCTTTCAGGAAATTTGTCTTTTTCATCCGGTCTGTCCGAGATGTGGTCCATTTTGGTAATTTCCCTTAGTAAGGGGCAAAGCAAACAGGTAATTACTGTACAGTAGGTGCTCAGGGTGGTCCTCTGTCTGATGCGATTCTGACGAGACCTATGGGACACCCCCAGCCCCAGGAACATCTGCTGCCCTCATACTGACTTTGTCCTGTGTGAGTAATGCCACAGACAGTACATTTTGCAGAAAAGAAAAAGGAGGTCTGCATAAATATTTGTTTGTTGAATCTATAACTTATTTAACAGTGAGGCCCCAAATCCCAAATTGCCGCTATTTGTATTTGTGTGTAAAACGTGTCCGAAAGGTAAACAGTAAGCAAACAGCCAAGAGTGGAGACCCCAAAACACAAGTTCCAAAGGGTGGGTGGGCAGAGCGAGCCAGGACTGTGACTATGAAAAGCGCCCGGGAGAGGGTCTCGGGTGTGGTGTGCTAGGGACGACTGTCTCGGAAGACACGCCCACTGTGGGCGGCGCCCTTCCCTGGCTCTGAGTCTGGACTGTACAGAGAAAAGGAGCTGGACCAGGGCGTGGAGTCGTGCTCTTGCGTATGAACGCAGCGTGAGCAGCTGGGTCAGTCTTCCCCTGCCTTGGTTTCCCCGGCAAGATGGGCTGTGCCTTGAACTGGAGCCAAGATAAGCCCTGTCTCGCATGGCTTGCTTTTGCCGTTGTTTTGTTTTTAATTGCAGCAACAGGAAAAGAAACTCAGGCACCCCGGCAGCCTTTCTCATCGCTGCGAACAGTTCCTGAGAAGGAGCAGTGAGGATGGACGGAGGAGGCATGGGGAGAGCTTAAGGCTGCCTGCTCACACCCAGTCAGCAACCCGGAAGCAGAGAGGCCAGCGGGACCATCAGCTGGGACCAAGTGTCCAAATACATGAGGCTGTGGGACGTTTACTTCAAGCCACGTTCAAACCACAGAATCTCTAGCTGTTTAGGCCACCTACAACGTTCTTTATTTTCTACTCTTTATTTATTCATTCTTCCACAGAGGGCATGACAAACATGCAGGTTTCTGCAGGTCTATATAAATAAGAGTGTATTAATACATATTATTCCGAATTTTGCATTTCCTTTCTAATAGCCTTCTTGGAGTCCATTTCCTATTGCCACATGAGGACTTCATATCTATGACTTTATGTGGGTGTATGATAACTTTACATTTCTGTTTGTGTGTGCAGGGTATCCATGGTGTGTGCGCGCGTGTGCGCAGAGGTCAGAGGTCAACATAACTGCCTTCCTTTCTTGCTCTTTTTGAGTTTTAGTTTTTGAGTCAGGGTCTGTCACTGACCCTGGAGCTCACCGTCCTGGCTGCGCCACTGACTAGGCAAGCCCCTGGGTTCCTCCAGGCTCTGCCTCCCGGCACTGGGGATACAGGTAAGTGCTTTATCCTTAGCAGCTATAGATAAGGGAGCCATGAAGTAATCAGTGTGGTGCAACCAATTTCCCAAGTGGAAGCCTGAGTCTTGCCGACACTGCCTGGCGATGCCTCACTCATCAGGCTCACAAGTGCTCCATTAGCCTACTTCAGTGAACGTTTGGCTTAAAATGAAAGCAATTGGAGAAGAAAACGTCCACCCTCTCCCTGACCTGGAACTGTCTCATTATCTGTCTCCTGCTGGCCCCGGAAGTCTCTAGGCAGACCCAGATGTGGCTCCTGGGGGCTCGCCCTCACTTACTTCACACCTTCAGCAACAGTGACATTTTGGAGAAAATCTCTGCTCTTCTCAGTCAGCTGTTGTTGCCTCCTGGCCATCCTTGTCTGTAGGGACATCTCACGGCTGAGGGCTGCGGGTGTGACAGCCATTCCTTCAGCACTGCAGAGACAATGGCAGGAGGCTGTCAACAGGACCAGCAATCCCCTGATGCATGGCTGATTGTCCCACAGAGAATGCAGCCTGTTTCCCACTGCTGCCAAGATGGCTGTCCATTCTAAGAGACCCCACAGCAAGTGCTTGGGACTCTCTGTTCAAGCACACGAGGGAGGATCTGTGTGTGACTGTCCCCAAGGATGTAGCTCATGTCTAAGTCTATAAATCATCCTTGAGTGCAGACGCCATAGAGAAACACACAGCAGCCATGTTGTGGGCAGAACACTTGGTGTTTACAAGTTATTTCTGATTATGTAATATGCATGTTGCAAAAACTAGAAAGAAGAATATAAAATCACTAGTATTTCAGGGCTCAATAACCAGAGCTGGGCTCCAGAGACATCCAGATATAAGAACTTAACCACTAAGATGGTGCTACCTATCAGTTTCCATCTGTAGACCTGATGATTGTTTTGCTGTTCCCCACTGCTGATGACATTTCTATCTCTTCTAGTTTAATAAGCAATGAGCATCCTCGCTCAGAACAGTGCACTAAGCCCTCACCACTCAGAACTGGATTTATTAGATCAAAGTGGGTATCATACAGATTCTTCAGCATTTAGAGAAATATTTCTAATGTTTGTTTGTTTTGTTTTGTTTTCAAGACAGGGTTTCTCTGTGTAGCCTTGGCTGTCCTGGACTCTCTTTGTAGACCAGGCTGGCCTCGAACTCACAGCGATCCACTTGCCTTTGCCTCTCAGAGTGCCGGGATTACAGGTGTGCGCCACCACGCCTGGCTTAGAGAAATATTTCTACACCTGCAGTCCAGGAGGGGGCATCAGATCTCATTATAGATGTTTGTGAGCCACCATGTGGCTGCTGGGAATTGAACTCAGGACCTTTGGAAGAACAGTCAGTGCCCTTAGCCTCTGAGCCATGTCTCCAGCCCCAGAGAAACATTTCTAAATTGAACTTTAAAGTTACAACAAGAAGAATGACAAAATTTATGGAGTGAGTACCAGGACAGTCACAGCTATGCAGAGAGACTCTGCCTCAGAAGAAATCAAAATAAAAAACAAAACAAAAAGCTTGTATGAAAAATTGTAAACTGAACTTGGATCCTTAGCAAGAGCAGCCAGAGCTCTTACCTAAGCCACCTCTCCAGTCCCCACCCCCACACTGACCAGCTGTGCACTGCATGCCCCAGCTGTGCGCTGAGCCCTGCCCTTCCTTCCGGCCTTCTGCAGAGCAGAGAGTCACGGAAGAGGGAGAGGGAAGGGTTCGGGTACCTTAGCAACGAGGATGAAAAGAGGAGGAAGAAACAGTTCACATCAACATCCCAGCACTGGGAAAGCTGTGGCAGGGGGATTACCTTCACTTTGAGGCCGGCTCAGGCTACCTATAGTTCCAAGCCAGCCAGGGCTACACCTTGAGGCCTTGTCTGAAAACAAACAGGCAGAGAAAGGTGAGACAGAAACACATGTGAAAGCTGTGAGGAGGTGACGGGGAGGCCTCTGCAGGCACAGAGACAGGCAGATCTCTGGGTCCTGCTGGCCGGCCAGCCTAGCCTGCGGAATCCAGACCAGTCAGAAACTCTGTCATAAAAATCAAATGGGGCTGTCAAAAGGGGGTAAATGCACTTGCTGTTCAGCCTGAGTGTGACCGCCCAGAACCCACATCTCAAGGAGAACTGATTCCCACATGTTGTCCTTTGACCTCCACAAGCACGCCAGAGAAAACATGCACACACATTAAACAGGTTGATTTTAAAAAATTAAAAACAAAGAGGGTGGCAAACAAAACACACACACACACACACACACACACACACACACACACACACACACACACACACACGTCCGCACACCCATGTGTGCACACACAGAAAAGGAAGTTAACCTGTGTTATGTTAACTTCACATAACACCATAGTAATCATAACAATACTGATTGCACGTGTGAGGTGCTTTTGGTTAGTAAGGCGTGGTCATTACGTTGTTTCAATCCATCCTTACGGGGGGGGGGGGGGCAGTTAGCAAGGCAGGCCTAAGCTTCACTCTAAGGTAGAGACTTAATCCGCCAGTCTCACTGCGTGTGCATGACAATCACCTATGAACACAGAACTGCTTTCCTAGGTCTGAGGCGGCCCACCTTCTCCCTCCCCTGGTGGTGCCACACACGCTCCCTCCGTGCTTGTTGACCACACAGACCCGCCCGGCCTCCCCAGCCTCACCGGATCAGCGACGCCTTCATTTCAACAGGAAGCTGATGCCTCCTATTCACGGGAGAGTCTGGAAGCACTCATCCTTTGGGGCTTATTAAATAGCAGTCTCTCCTCTCTAATCAACGAGAGTGAACCCTTCTTCCTCCACATACCACAAAGACGTTTAGAATTATCACTTTTGTGGGGGGGAGTGTTTCAGTCAAAAGGAGCTGATCAGCAGCTTTAGAAGGCGGCAGCTGATTCCCAGTTGGTTGCTTCTCTCAACCCAAACAAACTACCCTCCTGCGAGCCCGCTTGCTGGATACTTTGGGATCTCAGAAATTCACCAAACATTATTTGATAACCAGGGATTTGACGGAGAGACAGCACAGCACACAGAGTGGCCCATAGCCTTGGCCTTCCCAATCTTGTACCTCAGAGTCCTGGGAGTCAGCGCTTGCTTCACTGGGGCTGGGACGTTTGGTCCCCTAGCGTCTGGGGCAGAGAGGCCTTGCAGTGTGGCCCACACCTGGGCAGGGAAGCTTGCAGTTGGGCCTGTGCTCTCTGACGTTCTACTTGGAACCTGGCAGGTGAAGCTCCTAACTCCCTCCCCTGAGGGTGAAGACCGCAGTGTCCCCTGCCTACTTCTAGCCTGCACCAGCAGCTTCCTTTTTTTTTTTTTCCTGTTTGTTTGTTTATCAGTTAGGTTTTTTTCCGAGACAAAGTTTCTCTGTGTAGCCTTGACTGTCTTGGACTCACAGCAATCCACCTGCCTCTGCCTCCCCGGTGCTGGGCGCCACCACGCCCAGCCAGCAGCTTCCTCTCAGACTCCTGGTTTCTCTTCTAGTCCCTAGAGCCATCTCCCACCCTGCCAGCTCTTCCTCCATCAACTGGCCTGAGACACACAGTGGCCTGGGGGTGCCCTTTGACCTCAGCTCCTTCCACCACGCACACCCTGTCATCTCCTCTCATCTCCCATGGTCCTTGTTACCTTGGCGCCTCCAACTTCGTCACGGATGCTCAAGGGCCCCCCACGGATGACTGGCCGAGCCGGGCCTCTCTGGTCAGCGAACAGTTGACCTGGCAAGCAGTCCCGGTAAGCCTGGTTCTGTCCTTCCTGTTCCTCAAAGCCCACTCCTCCCCTCACCATGCTAGAACGACCCACTTTCCTTTCTCCAGACCTCAGTGCCAAGTCTACATTTCCCTTCGTCACTTCCATCCCCGGAAGGACCTAAGGGACCGACCTCACACCTTCTTCACATGTCTCAACAAGTGTTTTCTCCTCACCTCCTCAGTCATGCAGCACGGTGGGGAGGAAAGCGCACACCTTGTGAATCTAACCCTTTCCTTCACATCCTGGCTCTGCCGTGTGCCTGGGTTTGGTTTGGGTTAATTGTTTTGTCTGGAGGATTAAGGTGACAGTGAGGAAGGCCCTGGGAGCCTGGCCGTGGCTGGAGCTCCTGGTAGAAGGCTGGGGCCACGAGGACAGAACTGATGCTTGCTTCGATGGTTTCCACGGCTAGAAAAGCGGCCAGCTCCCCACAGGTGCTCCAAATCTTGTCAGTGGCACTGGAGGAATGGCGGTAAGAGGCCAGGTTGTTGCTGCAGCTGCTTTGGTTTGCTGTTTGGCTTTCAAGGCAGGTGGAGCAAGATTTTTAGCACGATTGTTAACATTTTGTGCTCCCTGCTTTCTCAGCAGGAAGCTCAGGTCAGGCTTCCCGAGGGCTTTACTTTACCCTGCCTGGTTCAGAAGTCAGATTCTGTCCCCTGCCCTCTCACAGTGCCTGCTGGGGCAATCTTCCGCCTTCAACTATGTCCTTGTTGCCAGGCGTGGTGGCACAGGCCTTTAATGCCAGCACTTTGGAGGCAGAGGCAGGCATATTGCTGTGAGTCTGAGGCCAGCCTGGTCTACAAAGTGAGTCCAGGACAGCCAAGGCTACACAGAGAAACCCTGTCTTGAAAATCCATCACCACCAACAACAAAAAAACAAAAAACCCAGAAAGGCTGCAGGCGGCAGCTTCTCCCCCACCTCCTATCCCCACCAGGGGGAACAGGGTGTGGTGGCCACAGGTCCTCCCTCCGCAGGAGCCCACCATGCCTTCTGGGCTTCCTCCTCAGGAAGACACAGCAGAGCAAGGACGGCAACTGTCACAGGAAACCACAAAACACTTGCCACTTCTTTCTTAGTGCTCTTTTTACTTTATTTGTGACACCCACTTCCCCCAATCACAGCAATTGTCAGGCTCATCATGAAGATCCCTGACCTTCTGACCTTTGGCTGCCTCAGAAGGCACAATGATGCCTGTGAGAGGCCTTTTATAATTGTTTTACCACTAAGGGTTGAGTGACCAAAAAAAAAAAAAAAGACACACAAAAATAGTTGAGTGGGGTGTGTGTGGGGTGTGTGTGTGTGTGGGTATGGTGTGTATGTGATGTATGTGTGTGCTGTGATGTGGTGGTGGTGTGGTGTGGTGTGTGTGTGTGTGTGTGTGTGTGTGTGTAGAGTGTTGTGTGTGTGTGTGTGTGTGTGTGTGTCTATGTCACACGTGTGCCTGTGCCCTTGGAGGCTATGAGGGAGCACCACAGCTCCTGGAGGTGGATTGCTGTGTTGTGAGCTGCTGCAGGCACACACGGGTGCTGGAAGCCCGGCCCCTTTGGAAGAACAGCAAGCACTCTCAGTTGCTGACCCGTCTTTCTAGCTCTCCCCACACCATTCCTTCAAAGTTTTTCCCCAAGACAGGGTCTCTCTGTGTAGCCTTGGTTGTCCTGGACTCACTCTGTAGACCAGGCTGGTCTTGAACTCACAGCGATCGCCTGCCTCTGCCTCCAAAGTGCTAGAATTAAAGGAGTGCGCCACTACGCATGACACAGGTCCCAGCATGTGTGCAGAGGCCAAAAGACATTTTGTGGGAGTTGGTTCTCTTCTTCCATCACGTGGATGTGAGGAATTGAATTTGAGTCATCTGGCACAGCAGCAAGCACCTTAACCAGTTAAGCCATCTTGCTGGCCCTGGCGAGGTTTTGTCTTTTTAAGGCATGGTTTAGGCCACATGAACCAGGGTGACCCCAAAGTCACTGTATAGCCCAGGCTGGCCTCTGAGTGCTGGGAGGACAAGCATGTCAACCAAGTCTGCCACAGGTCAGCCTCTCGCTCCTCAGGGCCAGCTGGTACTTCTCCTCCCATTGCTCATGTGGCCCATAACCTGTCCACACCCACCAGTGGATGCCAGAAGAGGAGCTCAGAGCTGAGTTCTGAAGCTAAGACCTACTTATTAAAGCATCGTGTTTCCCCCAAAACAAGGGTCTGTGTAAAGGAGTCCTGGTGTGAGAGGTGGGGAGGCTGCGGGAATGCTTGGAGTGGAAGAGAGCCTCAAGGGCGGTGGTTGGCCGTGGAGAGCCCTATCAGCTGGCCTTGATCAGCGCCACAACACGGCGTGGATCACACCCAGCTGCTGAAGCCCACACGTGCTGAAGTCAACAGAGATGCAAAAAAGTTTTGCTTAGTAACATTGAGAAACGGTGTGGTTGCTCATGCTTGCAACCTCAGTGCTTGAGAGGGTGAGGCCGGAGCTATAAAGGACCCTTGCTCAGAAAAATAGAACAAAACTCAGGAAATTATATTTGCTGGGTGTGGTAGTTCACATCTGTAATAATAGCCTTGGGAGGAAGAGGCAGGAAGATCAGGAATTCAGAACTAGCCTTGGCTAAGTAGTGAATCTGAGGCCAGCCTGCGCCACCTGAGAACATGTCTCCAAAAATTCTAAATCATTATCATTGCCACCCATCCCCACTGCCACCCCCTCCACCATCACCACCCCCTCCACCATCACCACCACCACCTCCACCACCATCACCACCACCACCTCCACCACCATCACCATCACCACCATCACCATCACCTCCACCTCCACCACCACCATCACTACCACCATCATCATCACCACCATCACCTTCACCATCACTACTACCATCACCATCACCACCACCTCCACCACCACCATCATCAATCATCACCACCATCACCATCACCATCACCATCACCACCACCTCCACCACCACCACCACCATCATCACCACCATCACCTTCACCATCACCACCACCACCACCACCACCATCACCACTACCACCATCATCACCACCATCACCATCATCACCACCTCCACCACCACCCCCATCATTACCTCCACCACCACCACCACCGTCATCACCACCATTACCACCATAATCACCACCATCACCACCATCATCACCACCATCACCTTCACCATCATCACCACCACCACCACCACCATGAGATCCCAGTTTGAAGAGTGACTACAGTACAGTGTACCTAACGGCATGGCCCCTGAGGCCACACTATCTAGATTTGGGCGTGAAGCACAGATCCCTCTCCTTGAAGAACTGTTTAGAAAATTAGCTTATATACATACAACACAAAGAAGAATAGCTGACATATTAGTGAACATTCAGAAAGCGTTTGCTATTATTGTGGTGATTAAGTTAGAAGAATTGTGTGGGTTTTTCCCTTAAAGAGCCATGGAGTGCTGGGACACTAAGAAAAGGGCATAATTTGTTGTTGTTGTTTGTTTAGGTTTTTTTGCTTTTTCTTTTTTACTTTTTTTTTCTTTTCAGATTCTCCCTAGGAGACGCTGTCTCCCTGAGGGTGGGGCACATTTAAGGACACACATTAGTGGCATTGGACATACAAAGCCAGGAGAATGGCGCCACCTACAAAGACTGAGCTTACCTGGACGCTCTCCTGTTTATCTCATTTTTATGTGACACGTTCGTTTGCTTGAAGTTCATCTTCATCTCTCACAGAGATTTTTATTGCACTTATGTATGTAGAAGGGGCCACGCCGTGTATATGGAGGGCGGCTTTTGGAGGGGGTTCTCCTTCCACCCGAGGAAGCTCAGGTGCCAGGGTTGGCGGCAGGCGGGCGCCTTTATCCGCTGAGCCATCGCACCTGCCTGGTGGGCGTTGTCTCTCGCAGCACCTAACTAATTAGAGGACTCCCAGCTTGAGACTTGGCTGTGGCCTGGCAGAGCTTCTCCGTGAGAACTTTGGCTCATGGTAATTCACTCCCTTCGAAGAATGGATTGAGTGTTCCTTTACGGCATCACCCTCAGCAGTAAAGTAATGCCTCCACTAGGTTATAAATTCCCCGTGGAGCAAGTTCGCAAGTGGGGTGCTTATTATGCACCGGAAGGCCAGGCATGTGCTGCCCCCTCAGCCAGCACAGGGTGAGTAGGCGTGTGGAGAAGGAGTACGGAAAAACAAAACAAAACAAAACAAAAACCAAAAAAAACCCTCAGTGCTTGCCTCAAGCCCAAGGACAGGATAGGAAGGCTGGAATCGGGGCCAGCCACCAGTTATGACCCTCAGCACAGCACCCACAGGCTGGCTTCCGGGGAGATGACCTCCATGGGCCTGTGAGACCTGGCTTAAGTACATGTCCCTGCTCATGGCTTCTGGAGGTGATGATAAGATCGGCTTGAGAAAAGGCTCTCTGGTCAGCACCAGGGTCATGACCTAAGATGGCCAACGCTGAAAGATGAGAGAGAAAAAGCCCCATGCTTTCAGATCTCTGCAGAAGTAGAGTCTCACTGAATATCCCAGACTTGCTGGGCGGTGGTGGCAAACGCCTTTAATCCCAGCACTTGGGAGAGGCAGAGGCGGGTGAATCTCCATGAGTTCGAGGCCAGCCTGGACTACAGAGCAAGATCCAGACAGCCAGAGCTCAGAGAAACCCTGTCTTACAGTGGAGGGGGTGGGGTGGGGGGAGAGTATCCCAGACTGGCCTTTAATTTGACATCTCCTGGCTGTGGCCTCCCAAGGCACACACCACCGTGCTTTGGCTACAGACTTTAGACACAGGTAGCCAGGCAATGAAGCTCAGGAAGTTGGTTCACGTTGGAGAACTTCCTTCTCTTGACTCTTGTGGGAGCAGCACAGGTCCAGGCTGGGAACCCGAATGTCACCGAACCAAGCCAGGAGTGACGGGCGTTTGTGTTGCCAATGGACTGCTCAATTGATTTATATTATATAATTTTTACTTATTTGACACAGCGTCTTATGTAGCTCAAGATGGCCTCAAACTCACTTTGTAGCCAAGGATGACTTTGAACCCCTGATCTCCCTGCTCCCACCTCCCCAATGCTGAGACTACAGGAGTGCTCCACCACACACAGTTCCTGCATTTTATTTATTAATTAATTTTTAAGACACGTTCTCACTATGTGGCCTGACACTCATAGCAATCCTCCTGCCTCAGCCTTCTCAGATTCGAGCCGTAACTCCATCCGAGGCACAAGCCCTTTTAAGGTAAGTTCTCCTCTGTGCAGAAAAAGTTTCTACAAGGAAGAGGAGAGTTCATTCGTCTTGTAACTAACTCACTGATGGCTTGATAGCTGGCTGACCTGTCCCTCACTTTGCTTTCCGGAAGCCCAGAGCGCAGATTGCCTCTTATCCAAGTGTTCATGCAGAGACCCACGCAAAGCATGTGCTTGGATTGAAGTTACAAGAAATATCTTTATGGCAGCGGCCTTGGCTAATGACGGTGGAGTGCAGGACACACATCATAATAAAAGTCTTCAGGGTAACAGGGCGCCTGAGGAGGATGTAACTTCAGGTGGGGAGACACAGCCGACTAACCCACAGGGCTCTCGCAGGGCGGCTGGGACCTGGAATCACCCTGGGACCTCAGGGTGAAGGGTCAAAAGACTGGAAACCTTTCTCTGTGCAACTCTAGCCTGAGGCTGGTTGCGCTAACCAGACTCTTCTGTTCAAAGCTCATCTGCAGACCTGGGGCTGGAGCTCGGTCAGCACTGTGCTTGCCTAGCAAGCGTGAAGCCTTAGGTCCCTACCCATCCCCTTAAGAACTGGGCGTGTGCACCCATAATCCAAGCACTTGGGAGGCGGAGGAGAGAGGGCAGGAGGAGATCAGAAGTTCATGGTCAGCTTCCGCTAGGTAGCCAGTTCAAGGCCAGCCCAGGCTACGTGAAAACAAACAGATAAATGGATGACTAGTCCATTGTTTGCCATGAATTCTATAGAGGCTGGGGAGAAGATTAAAAATATCAATTCCAGAGGCCCTAGGGCCTGACAACTGGCATACGTGCCCTTAAGAGCACACCCGGAGCTCAATGGTCTTGTCACCCTAACCCAGAGAGAAAGCATCGAGCTCCACTCTCCTCTTCCTGTTTTTCCTTCCCTGCAGAGAGAGGACAGCAGGGTGGGGGACGGCTGTGGACTCACAAGCAGCACCAGCTGAACGCTGTAGAGTCTCTGCGTGGGAACCCCGAAGGAGGGGCACCTTATAGTGACCTGCTGGCGTGTGTTGTCCTGAGTCCCTACTGTTATGACACTAATCCTGATGTGGTGAGTTAGAGCATCATGCAAACCTCATGCTGGGGCTGGACAGACTCACCGTCCCGGCAGGGTCCATGAGTCGGGGCTCTCTAGCAGCTCAAGTGAGTGTGGTGAGGCAGCACCCCAGCTACCCTGGGTGAGTGTGTTGCTCCTGACTTGGTGGTGAGAGTTGGGTCAGGCATGGCTGATGTTGGCTGGCTTTCTTGAGCTTGTGGGGTCCAGGCCTGGTTGTGGCAGTGGTGACGAGGGGCCTGAAGCACTTTGTCCTGTCCCCAGTGTACAGGCTCAGGTGCTTCACAGGAAGAGGGTGGGTGGCAACCGTGACGCCCACTGTGGTGCTCACACAGGCCCCGATAACACTGGTGGTCAGAAGAGGTAAGCAGTGGCAGGGACTGCAAAGGAGTCCAGGCAGTAAGACCTGTGCTGTCCCTTTCTATGGCTACTGCTGTGGCACCTGCCTGGGAACAGGACTTGAGGTGACTTCTACACCATGCTTGGGGATGCACCAGTGGCTGGGACTTTTTTCATCCCAGCTCTTAGCGAAATGTCCACAGGGAAAGAGAGAGAATAAGAGTTGGGAAGAATTTTGCAGAACTTCCCTTGGTTATGGCTTCTCGGAGTTAAGGCAGCAGCCCAGCTTGCTTCCCTCAGCTCCTTCAGGCAAAGTGTCACGATGTTCAGGTGTCACAATGTCACAGTGTTTATGTGTCACAGTGTTCAGGTGTCACAGTGTCCAGGTGTCACGGTGTTCAAGTGTCACGGTGTCCAGGTGTCACACGTGTTCAGGTGTCACACGTGTTCAGGTGTCACAATGTGACAGTGTTCAGGTGTCCAGGTGTCACACGTGTTCAGGTGTCACAGTGTTCAGGTGTCACAATGTGACAGTGTTCAGGTGTCCAGGTGTCACACGTGTTCAGGTGTCACAGTGTCCAGGTGTCACAGTGTTCAGGTGTCACAGTGTTCAGGTGTCACAATGTGACAGTGTTCAGGTGTCCAGGTGTCACAGTGTTCAGGTGTCACGGTGTTCAGGTGTCCAGGTGTTACGGTGTCCAGGTGGCACGATGTTCAGGTGTCCAGGTGTCACAGTGTTCAGGTAAAGTGACAGTGGTGACAGCTGGCTGTATTTGTCAATGGCTTGATTGGTTTTTCTGAGGCAATGTCTTGCTCTGTATCCCTGGCTGGAACTCACTGTGTAGACCAGGCTGTAGGCCATCTGGTGAGGAAGTAGAGGCAGGAACTTCAGTCCTGTCACTCCACAGTCAAGAGCAGAGAGATGAACATGTGCGCGCTTCCTGGTGCTCCCGCTGGATTTGTCCCTTGTGCTGCTCACACCTCCCTGCCTAGGGAGTGGCTCTACCTCAGTTAACTAAGAAAACCCCTCGAGGCACACCGGCTGGCCAGTCCTGTCAAGGCAACTCCTCTTTGGGCCTTTCTTCTCAGGCAATGCTGGCTGTGTCAAGCTGACAAGTAATGCTGACCATCACGGGGGACAGGTGTGTGTGTATGCTGGTGTGTGTGTGTGTGTGTGTGTGTGCGCTGGTGTGTGTGTGTGTGTGTGCGCGCTGGTGTGTGTGTGTGTGTGCTGGTGTGTGTGTGTGTGTGTGTGCGCTGGTGTGTGTGTGTGTGTGTGCGCTGGTGTGTGTGTGTGCTGGTGTGTGTGTGTGTGTGTGTGCGCTGGTGTGTGTGTGCTGGTGTGTGTGTGTGTGTGTGCGCTGGTGTGTGTGTGTGCTGGTGTGTGTGTGTGTGTGTGTGTGCTGGTGTGTGCGCGCTGGTGTGTGTGTGTGTGTGCTGGTGTGTGTGTGTGTGTGCACGCGCTGGTGTGGGGGAGAAACCCTTACTTGACCCATTGAGTCCCTGATGTCACAGCAGGTTGGTCCCTGGCCTTGCTCCTTATCAATTACTTCCTTCCCCATTTCTTTCTTCCCCGGAGCAGGAGACTCCTAACCTCAGATGCCAGCCCAGTAGAAAAAGACTTCCATCCTAGGGAGCCATGAGGAGGGCTGAGAGAGAGCGAAGGGGCAGTAAGGAGTGGGAGTGAGGTGAAGGAAGTGCTGTGCCCCCCCCCACCCCCCACCCCTGCTGTGTTCCACAAAAGCAAGCAAAGGCTTCACGGTAGTGGTTCCACCCCCCTCCCCTCAGGGCCCTGGGCAGCGTATAGAGGCTTGTTTGTTTGTTTGTTTGTTTGTTTGTTTGTTTTGGGTCACCACACTTATTTGCTAGTGACATCTGGTGGCCAACACCTCTAGGTGCCCAGGCCAGATTTCCACGCCACAGCAGGACTGTCTCAAACGCTCACAACATGGAAACCCCAGACTGTCATGGCGACCTCAACACCGTGAAGTATCCCCAAGTGGAAACCTTGCCGGCAAAGCTTACACTGCACAGCAGGGCAGCTGGGCTGGGGAACAGGTGCAAGGTGGTGGCTGTGACTAGCTAAGTGTGACTAATGGCCTGGTGCCAAGCACCACCTCTCTGTGGCAGGCACCCTCCTGCAGACGCCCACCTCCTCTGCCCTAGAGTGTAGGATATGCCCAAGGTGATGGTGTCCTCTTGTGCGACTCCAGGCAGCACCCACCTCTCAGAAGGCATCTGTTTTTATAAGCTTGGACTGGGTCACAGCTGGGAATGGCTATATTGTTTTTTTCTCCCCTTTAGCTATCACAGTCATTAGCCCTGTAGTTAAATCTTTAACCCTGCTGTGCCTTTAGTGTTATTTATAGGCAAAGTGTCTAATTCTAGAGGTAAAAGAGAATGCATTTTAAAGTTTATTTTCCCAAAATGCCAGCCAGTTTTCTTTTTCTTAGTCTAAAAATACAAAGAGGACGTGTGTGCTTTGGCAAGGGGGTCATCATTGCTTGCCAGTGTGTTCTCTGTGGGAGCTCTCTCTCTATTCTGATGCTCAAACTGTGGGGGAATTATATTGTTTTTTAAATTATCTATCATTTATTTATGGAGGCCAGGGCTTGCTATGGAGCCCAGGCTGACTTTGAACTTGTGGGCCTCCTGTCTTGCCTCCCAGGCATGAGAGGATCTCAGGCTTGCCCTCCCACGTCCCATGGGAGAAGTCCCTGACTACCAAAGTCCCTACCTCACGTAGGAGGGTCCTGGAAGGAGAAGCCTTGGTGAGCTCAATAAGCTGTACCAATCTCACTACAGAACCAATCTCACCACAGATGCTCCTGTGGCCTGGAGGGGGTTGCTGGGCGCTGGGTTCTGCTCGTCAGCCAATGGAAGAGTCCCATGTGTGTGTTTCTGAAGTGATCCCATCGGACACGGATGGCACAGTCCTGGGACCACAGACAGGGTCACTATGGCTTTTACATCCCTTTCTCCCTCCGAGCCACCCTGTAGCCCAGGCTGGCTTCAAACTCACCGTCCTCCTCTGAGGCACAGGCACACCCACACCTGGCCTTACATTTCTTTTTGATGAGTTCTGTTCCACTGTTAAATATGTTTACTGTGACTCTTGCTCTTCAGCAGCACACGGTACATGCTGGAAGGAAGGAACAGCCAGCCAGGCGTGATGGCCCAGGCTGTCATACATACTACTACCCAGAGATAAAGGCGGGGGGGGGGTGTCAGTATTCAAGGCCATGCTCAGTTACAGACTGAGTTAAAGGCTGTACAGGGCTACATGTGAAAAAACAAAACAAAACAAAACAAAACAAAACAAAAAACAGTCAAAAAAGGCTGCAGTAACTTTTAAATAGGCATTTGTGTGAACTTAGGTGAGTGAGTGGAAGTCCTAAGCGTAAAGATGTCTTCCTGCCTTGCTGGGCGCGTAACTACTGGTGTCACTTTTAGTGACTTGTCTCCTCTGAGCTCTGAAAAGGACCAAGCTAAGAGATGCTCTCCAGAGCTGTGGGAACACACAGACATCAAGACCTGGAAGAATCACCAGGCCATGGTGGAATATGCCTGGGGTCTCACAGCTCAACATTTTTAAATAAAAAGAGGGGCTGGAGAGATGGTTCAGTGCTTAAGATCACTGGCTGTTCTAGAGGATTCTGGTTTGGACTCAGCTGTAGTTCCCAGTGACCTGATGCCTTCTTGTGGCTTCCCTGGGCAGCAGGCAGGCATGTAGTACACAGACACGCATGCAGGCATGTAGCACACAGACACACATGCAGGCATGTAGTACACAGACACACAGGCAGGCATGTAGCACACAGACACGCATGCAGGCATGTAGCACACAGACACGCAGGCAGGCCTGTAGCACACAGACATGCAGGCAGGCATGTAGTAGACAGACAAACATGCATGCAGGCATGTAGTACACAGACACGCAGGCAGGCATGTAGCACACAGACATGCATGCAGGCATGTAGCACACAGACACGCAGGCAGGCATGTAGCACACAGACACGCAGGCAGGCATGTAGCACACAGACACACAGGTGGGCATGTAGCACACAGACACGCATGCAGGCATGTAGCACACAGACACGCAGGCAGGCCTGTAGCACACAGACATGCAGGCAGGCATGTAGTAGACAGACAAACATGCATGCAGGCATGTAGTACACAGACACGCAGGCAGACATGTAGCACACAGACATGCATGCAGGCATGTAGCACACAGACACGCAGGCAGGCATGTAGCACACAGACACACAGGTGGGCATGTAGCACACAGACACGCAGGCAGGCATGTAGTACACAGACACACATGCAGGCATGTAGTACATAGATACACAGGCAGGCATGTAGCACATAGACACGCATGCAGACATGTAGCACACAGACACGCAGGCAGGTGAAATACTCCTGCACATAGAATAAACACTGTTAAATACAGTGAGCTCCAAATGTCGTCAGAGACCCTGAAGATGTATTTATTTCTCCAGAGAATGTAGCCCAACGGCAGCAAGCATGGGAAAGACTCTCATTAGATTTGCACAAATCAAAACCACAGTGGAGAAGTATTAACAGCCTTCAGGACGAACCCTGGTGGGGAAGGAAGTCAATACCAGAGTCGGCACGACCCTGGGGGATGGGCAGCCTTACGTGCTATTGTCAGATAATAAAATAGGGAAACCGTGTGGGTCCCTCAAAAATGTTTACAATGGAACCCCACCTCCCTGTCTCTATAGATAGAAATGAATAGATAGATTATCGATAGATGACATAGAGGGTTAGCTAGATAGATGATAAATAGGTTACAGATAGGTGATTGATAGATAATCAATAGATAGATGATAGGTTGATGGATGATAGGTAGATAGATGATAAACGATAGACAGACAGACAGACAAGATTCAGGTTTGGACTCAGCACCCACATGACAGCTCACAACCATCTCTAGTTCCAGGTGACCTGATGCCCTCTTGTGGCTTCCCTGGGTACCACAGATAGATGATGGATAGGTAGTGATAGACAGACAGACAGACAGACAGACAGACAGACAGATGATAAATAGACATGGATAGAGGTTGGTGGATAGAAAGGCACGCACGCACTGAAAGCAGGACCTGAGGCGATCTCTCCACGTGCTCCTTCATCACCTTCACGGTAGCCAAGAGAGAGAAGCCCCGACTATCCACCAGCAGATGAGTGGGTGAGGTGGGATGTGCACGCAACACAATGTTACAGCCTCAGAGAAGAGGGAAACCGGGTCACATGGGACAACAACAGACCTTGAGGTTTGTGTGCTAAGTGAAATGAGCCACTCAAAAAAGACAAGCACTTCACACGACAGGTTCGTAGAGTATCTGACAATAGCCTGACTCATAGACACAAAGTAGGGGTCACCAGTGCCTGATGGCAGGGGTCACTCAGAGCATAGACACAAAGTAGGGGTCACCAGTGCCTGATGGCAGGGGTCACTCAGAGCATAGACACAAAGTAGGGGTCACCAGTGCCTGATGGCAGGGGCCACTCAGAGCATAGATACAAAGTAGGGGTCACCAGTGCCTGATGGCAGGGGT
The DNA here is from genome assembly GCF_964271855.1 of Acomys minous. NCBI lineage: Eukaryota > Metazoa > Chordata > Mammalia > Rodentia > Muridae > Acomys > Acomys minous. Next base: position 3,242,667 of record NC_140500.1, read on the forward strand.
CACTCAGAGCATAGACACAAAGTAGGGGTCACCAGTGCCTGATGGCAGGGGCCACTCAGAGCATAGATACAAAGTAGGGGTCACCAGTGCCTGATGGCAGGGGTCACTCAGAGCATAGACACAAAGTAGGGGTCACCAATGCCTGATGGCAGGGGTCACTCAGAGCATAGAAACACAGTAGGGGTCACCAGTGCCTGATGGCAGGGGTCGCTCAGAGCATAGACACAAAGTAGGGGTCACCAGTGCCTGATGGCAGGGGTCACTCAGAGCATAGATACAAAGTAGGGGTTGCCAGTGCCTGATGGCAGGGGTCACTCAGCATAGACACAAAGTAGGGGTCACCAATGCCTGATGGCAGGGGCCACTCAGCATAGACACAAAGTAGGGGTTGCCAGTGCCTGATGGCAGGGGTCACTCAGCATAGACACAAAGTAGGGGTCACCAGTGCCTGATGGCAGGGGCCACTCAGCATAGACACAAAGTAGGGGTCACCAATGCCTGATGGCAGGGGTCACTCAGCATAGACACAAAGTAGGGGTCACCAGTGCCTGATGGCAGGGGCCACTCAGCATAGACACAAAGTAGGGGTCACCAGTGCCTGATGGCAGGGGCCACTCAGCATAGACACAAAGTAGGGGTCGCCAGTGCCTGATGGCAGGGGCCACTCAGTGCATAGACACAAAGTAGGGGTCGCCAGTGCCTGATGACAGGGGTCACTCAGAGCATAGACACAAAGTAGGGGTTGCCAGTGCCTGATGGCAGGGGTCACTCAGAGCATAGACACAAAGTAGGGGTTGCCAGTGCCTGATGGCAGGGGCCTCTCAGTGCATAGACACAAAGTAGGGGTCGCCAGTGCCTGATGACAGGGGTCACTCAGAGCATAGACACAAAGTAGGGGTCGCCAGTGCCTGATGACAGGGGCCACACCAACACGCAGCCAACTCTCCACCTAGGTCTGGCATGGGCCCCAGGGACACAGGGGACTCAGGAGATGTTGGCTGGGCCACACCCCAGTGCTGAGCCCAGAGATCCTGCAGACTGGGATGGACAACTTATTATTTATTCGGGTTTCAACGAGGCATAGCCTCATTGTGTAGCTCAGACTAGCCTCAAACTCATAGTGATCCTCCTGCCTCAACCTCCTGAATACTGGGATTGCGGGTGTGGCTTTTTAAACGAGACACTACCAAAAAAATCCCCCCTCTTTACCCTACCAGCTCCTGTTCCTTCTGTGTTTCCTGCTGTCTTCCTGTCTCCCAGTGCATTCCTGTGTTTATTGACCACATGGTAACAATATTGAACTCAAGTTTCATTTGACTTCAAGGTATCAGCACATAATAAAATCTCACTCTGTAGCCCAGGTTGGCCCAGAATTCTCAGAGATCTTGACTCAGCCTCTAGGGACCGGGGCTACAGGGGTGAATCATCTCGTCCCTCAACCTTTGGTCCATGTTCATAACACCCACCGAGTGAATGTGCCAGTGTGGTGCTGCCCAGTAGAAACACACACTCACCAATATGGCAGACCGAGCCAAAAATAGCATAAAGCTTAAAGGCTGCAGGTACAACAAATTTTAGTTTTTAAAAAATCCCATATATTCCAAATAGCATTTGAATAGTGAATACAAACTTGTTAAGCACCAGTGTCAGCCACGGGCACAGTCCAAAACCACACACGGCAAATGGCAGCAGGGACGGGCCTTGGCCTGTGTCCACCTTTGCCTCCACACTGGGCCAGGGTCACAGAGACCAAACTTCTCACCACGAGGATGCAGGCGGTCTGTAGAAAAATACTTGGTGAGCTGAAGGCATCCACAGAGCAGGGACACAGCCCTGTGCTGACAGGTCTCAGGAATGGCCTGTTCTCTGGCTGAGAGAAAGGTAGTCACGGCCCTAAAGCTCCTCTCAGACCATGACGGTTTGTTCCACCCACTTCTGTTTTGAGACAGGGATTCATCCTGTAGCCCAGGATGATCTAGAACTCTGAATGTAGCCCGGGCCGACTTCAAAACTCACAGCTGTCCTCCTGCCTCAGCCTCCTGGTGCTGGGATTACAGATGTGTAACACCCGCTCTTAAGGACGGTCACCGTGACAGCTTGTCCTCAAACACTGGCCAAGACAGGCTGCTGCGAACCTGCCTATGTGCGGCGCCCTAAGGAGGCGTGTGGGCAGACCCTCTCCGCTGGACCCCACTGTCTGCATGAAGCGTTTCTTCAAGGCTCAGGCTTTCGCACCCCCAGCCTTGGGTGGGGTCGAGTAGAGCTCAGGAGGGGTGCCAGCGCCTCAACATCAAGGACACCGAGTCAGCTCAAGTGGACAGTGTGCCAATGCACCCGGTCACTGCAAAACTGCACACCGGGGACGCTGGCAGGCTGCTGCCACTTGTCACCGAGGGAAGGTCCACTTGATCATCTATACAGTTGGCCACTAGGGGCGCTAGGGTGAGGGGCTCAGAGGGCCATTCGCTAGGAAGATGTAGCACCACAGAGAAAAAGGGATCTGAACCTGCGCGAGAGCCAAGGGCTTCCCTGCTCCTTCCCACCCATCCGACTTGTGTCTGTAAAGCAGAGAAGCGGACATACGTGAGTGTACGCAGCAAAGACAGTTAACGCACAAGGTGATAGGTATGGCCTGGGTGGGTGGGGCCTGAGGGAGGGTGGGGCCTGGGTGGGTGGGGCCTGAAGGAGGGTGGGGCCTGGGTGGGTGGGGCCTGAGCAGAGTGGCGCCTGAGGGATGGCTGGGTATTAGGAGCTTCTCTTCCGGAAGATCCCTATTGCAACTCACAGCTGTCTGTAATTCCAGTTCCAGGAGATTTGTCGCCCCCTTGTGGCCTTCACAGGCACAGGCATGCAAGTGGTGCGCGGACACATACGCAGGCAAAACACCCATATGCATAAAATAGGATAAAAAATGATTCTTCAGAAAGGCAAACAGGGAGAAATTTAAGTACTCTTTTTATTTTCCTTACTTTTAAAGACAGGGTTTTATGGATCCCAGGCTGACCCCCAAATTGCTATGTAGTTAAGGCTGGCCTCGAACTCCTGACCCTTCTAAGTCTTTACCTTGTGGGTGCTGGGATTACAAGTGTGTATGACCACATCTGGTTTACCATGCTAGGAACGGACCCCAGGGCGTTGTGTGTGCTAAGCAAGCCCTCTGCCAGCTGAGCTACATCCTAGGCTGGAATTTTAAATCATCTATTTGAGCTATCCCTGGGTTAACTACTGCTTTAAAATGCCTTCTAAAATTTAAATTATTACTAGGAAGCTGACTTATGAGTGATTTCTCATTACCTCATGATTAAAGGACTGAATTTAAGCTGGGAACTATGGTGTATGGCTTTAATCCCAGCACATGGGAGGCAGAGACAGGTAGATCTCTTTGATATCTATATGGGGCCAGCCTGGTCTACACAGCAAGTCCAGACCAGCTAGTGCTACATAGATTCTGTCTCAAAAAATAAACAGCAGCAGCAGCAACAACAAATAAAACCCATAAACGAAGCCAGTAACAAATAACTGTATTTGCCATTGGTTTCATTACTTTGGCTGAAGGTGAGTGGCAACTACCCAGCAATTATCCAGCAGGCTACCACGGCCACCTAAGTCTGCTCGTTCATCAGGGGCTGAGCAGTGTGTCGCCTTCACACGTGCAACTGGCTTGTATACGATGAACGTTAACAACCTGTGAGTCTAAGGTGGACCTTCCACGGGGCATTTAATCTGCATAGGCCTGTTTTATCCTCCAGGGTGACTGTATCGCTAAGCCATCTTCAACACTAGCAGCCAGCAAGGCAGTTCTAGCTGCAGTGGAAACCCTTGGTGCTTATGGTGCTGTCTTGCAAAGATTCAGCCAAGATCAAGGGCTCAGCGTCCAGCCTCCTCGGTAACCCAAGCTGGAGCTTTGGCTTTTTCTGTGTTTTGAGAAGTCCTCTCACTCAAGTGAGCCTCAACATCCGGGAAACTCTTGCCAAGTCCTACAGAGGCTGAAGGTACTGTGTCCAGCATTCTGGGAACATAGGCTGTGCTGTCCCTTTAAATATTCGGGTGCTCACCACATCCCAGAAGCACCTACCTGGCTCTTTCCTCAGTTGAGGAAACGCTCAATGTGTGGGCATGTGCCGCAGCCCACAGCCCACATTATCAGTCTCTTAGACCACAGACAAGGAAATGTCAATCTATTAAAATTCCCAAACTCGCCAGGTGGGTGGTGGCGGCACATGTATTTAATCTCAGCACTCAGGAGGCAAGTGGATTTCTGAGTTTGAGGCCAGCCTGGTCTACAGAACGAACCAGGGCTACACAGAGAAACCCTTAAAAAACAAACAGAACAAAAAAGCAAAAGCAAAAACAACAAAAAAAGTAACACAAGACAAAACAAAAATTCCAAGCTCAAAAAACAAAATTATATGCAAAACCAGAAACAAAGCCCAAACAATATGGTTGGTAGCAGTTTTTGGTTAGAATATTTTAGCAAAAAATATGGCATCCTGACACCCACGCTACCTCACAGTGTAAGAGAGGGATCAATAAACCTGGCCGCTTCTCTTGGGAGGAAAATGTCTTATCCCCACCCCCACATCCCTGTGAGAATAAGGTGAAGATATATACAAATTAGTTGACTATTAATTAGGTAAACACTGTCAGTCAGTGCCGCAGAACAGGGCGCTCTGTAAATGGAGCGCTCCGAAGTGATTCTCACTTTAGAGTTCAAAGGTCTAGAGTGTCCACTGGGTGTCGCTGAGGTCCCCGGGGTCGTCCAGGCCCCCCTCTGCTTCGAGGTAATTCATGAATGCAGCCACGGCTGTGTCATCATTGTCACACAGTACATCAACATCCAGCTGGGCACCGCCACCTGCAGGTTGAAACAGGAGGATGTACGTGCTGGGAAGCTGGGAAGAAGCCATTGCTAAGTAGCTAGTCAACGAGGCTGGAGAGACGGCTCAGAGGTGAAGAGCGCCGCTTGCTTTTGCAGAGACTGCACATGGGGGTCACAACCATCTGTGACTCCAGTTCCAGGGGAGCCATGCCCTATTCTGGCCTCTAGACACTAGTGGGCGCCAGACACACGTGTGGTGCACAGACATACATGTAGGCAAAACACTCATACACATAAAATAAATATAAACATAGCTGTAGTCAAGAATAGCAAGGGCAAACTGGCAGGGGCGAGTGCCTTGCCTAGCATGTAAAGTGCTTTCCCAGCATGCATGAAGCCCTGGGTTCGATGCCCAGCACTGCATGACTCAGGCATGGTGGTGCACACCTGTAATCCCAGCAGGAGGCTGGGGGAGCCAGAAGTTAGGACTGACCCTTAGCCCAACCTGGGGTAGGAGAGGTCCCGGGTGAAGTTCAGCTGTAATTGTCACCTTGCTACAGTCTAGAGCCTGGGAAGGCCTCAGTGAGGATTGTCTGGACCTGTTGGCGGCCTGTGAGGAACTTCCATTTCACCGGCTGAGTCCTGCATTGCGTAAGCATGAATAAGCAAGCCCAGCAAGTGCATGCCAGGGAGAGGCCACGCAGTGCAGTCTGTGAAGGTGAGAACCATGGGTCAAACCACAGAAGCTGAATTTTTAAAATGCTATTTTACATATTTAGGTGTTTTTCCAGAATGTATGTCTGAGTCATGTACACGCGGTACCAGAAGAGCTGCCACGTGGGTGCTGAGAACTGAACTCTGGTCCTCTGCAAGAACAGCCAGTGCTATTAACCACTGAGGCATCTCTCTAGGGCCCTGACATAACTTCAGTGAGCTAGTCTCATGCATTTCCTAGTAAAAAACAAAGTAGAAAATCACACTGCGGAGTGAAGGGCAGACCCGCAGATTGTTGGGAGCTAGAAGCCGGGTATCCAGGAACTCAGAACACATTTGCTTCATCTACACTGTGAACCAAGCTCTACAAGTTAACGCTGAGACATGAAGCCGGGCACAGAGCAACACATTCTAAAACGCTGACGTTTTCATGTGAGAAGCCAGAGATTGAAGAAGAAAATAAGAATCCAGTGTGGAGGCGCACGCCTTCAATCCCAGCACTCGGGAGGCAGAGGCAGGCGGATCTCTCCGAGTTGGAGGCCAGCCTGGACTACAAAGTGAATCCAGGACAGCCAAGGCTACACAGAGAAACCCTGTCTCAAAAAACCAAAACCAACCAACCAAAACAAAACAAAAAAACCTTGCTTCTTCAGAAATCTCCTGTGTTTAAGAACACAGTGATGGCCCAAGGCCTCGGGTGCCTCGAAGTGAGCAAGAGGAAGCTGCAGCCCACACAGGCGACTCTCACAATGACCCCCTCAACTGTGAACAAGATAAAACAGCTTCTTAAAGACAAGCCGGAGCATGTGGGCCCGAAAGTTGGCGTGCGAACCAGGGGCTGTAACGGTATCTTATAGCCTGGAGTATACAAAGACAAAAGCAGTTTCTAATGAGGAAGTTATTCAAGACGGAGTCAAGAATGTTCATTGAAAAGAAAGCACTCTAACACTTTTAGGAACAGAGACGGACTGTGTGGACGACCAGCTATCCAGTGAGTTTATTTTCAATAAACCCAACATCAAAGGTAACATGTGCTGTGGTGGAGCTTTAACATGTGAAACCTCAGGACTCCAAGCTCCAGGAGAGCCGGGATCCACCTTTGCAGCTTACTGAAGAAATCACGTGACTGTCACACGCTCACAATTTATGTTTGGCTGCCTTGTGGGGAAAAATAAAGTGATGCATTTGGAAATTAAAAAAAAAAAAAGAATACAGTGATGAAGAGGGAACGGTCAGGTAGTGGCCAGCGACAGGGCCAACTTACTGAGGAGCCGTCCCTGTGAGGAGCCATCCCTGTGAGGAGCGGTCCCTGAGAGTCGGCAGCTTCAGGGCTCTGGTGCTGGCCGGCATGCTCCAGGCGCTCTGTTTCAGGACACAGTGACAAGTCCTGGAAGAGCAGGACAGGAGCAGTCAGCAAGCGTAGTGAGAACCATGGGGTGGTGTCAGTGGACCGGCATCAGCACCTCCATCCCTAGGTGCAGGAGCACCCCGAACTGCATGTCCCGCACACCAGGTGCGCCTTCCATTTCTGAAGCTTAGAGAACCAAGAGCCGTTCCCTCTCTCCACCAGATTCCAAACCAAGGCCTCTGTCTCCAAACCTAGAGTCACGTGCATGCCTGTGGGGTGTGTGTGTGTGTGTGTGTGTGTGTGTGTGTGTGTGCACATGTGTATGCACAGCTATGCACATTTGAAGGCCAGAAGATTTTATTATAGTGGCTTGTATGGCATTTCTATGAGGTTATTTTATTTACTATATAAATAATAAGATAGGAAGCCCACTTCTATTTCCGTACAAGTGTCATGTGGTGCTTGTACTCTTGGGTGCCTGATCCCCTCGTCACACGGCATCTTCTTCTTCTTCCTTTATTCTCAGGACGCACAGCTGACTCGCCACCTCACGCTGTTTGCTCTACACCACACTAGAAATATCACTTATTTCAGACTTTGAGATAGCACCGCAGACCCCAGCTATGAGGATAAGACCCAGCTCCCCCCACATGCCAGCCAAGAGCCCTACCACTTAGCTACAGATCCATCCCTTTGGATTGTTTAATTTTTAAAACCTTTTTAATTTTGAGGCAGGGGCTCACTAAGTTGCCTAAGCCAGCTTTGCAGTTTCTCATTATGATGCCTGCCAGGCCTGAGCCCACCAGGCTCCGTCTCTCCTGTTGTGGGATGGCAGGTGTGCGCCGCCAGCCCACAGGTGTAATTATACGTGCGCCATGTGCTTCAGCTTGCTGGTGTTCATCGATTTAATCCAGTGGCCTCCAGGACTTACTTCATGGCTTATTTCAGTCTCTTTCTAACTACGTGAGTACTCAAGCTACTGAGTTAGACTCTGTGACATTCACAACAGCTCCCACTCTCGGTGGTGACCACCATTTGGAGAGCTTGGGTTTTATCTGGTGAGGTGGTAAATGCCTGTGGTCCCAGGAGTTGGGAAGGGGAGACAGGGAAATCAGGAGTTCAAGGCCGGCCTCAGCTACACAGTGAGTTTAGGGTCAGCCTGGGCTACATGGGACCCTATCCCCAAAATGGTTTTTACTTTGTATTCCACCAGCTAAGTCTCACATTCACCTGGGGATATGTTGTTATTACATCTGCCTTACAAGTGAGGAAACTGAAGCAGGGTTCAAATTTGGAACCCAGAGTTACACAGATTAGGTGTCTGAGCCACACCCTGGAGCCCTTCCGTGGGCCTCTAACCTTGTCCCCCGTAACCACTGACCTACTCTGCCCCTTAAGGCCACCAAGGCAGCAGGAAGGTCTGTTTACTTTTATAGAATGGCCCCTTTCTCAAAGAGGATGATGAACAATAGATATTTACTTCACTCGCAGGCACGCTGGCATCCTGCAGCTCACGCCGCGGCAGTGATCTCTCACCATTTCTGAAGGATGTGGTTCTTCTGCGGATGAAGGGCGTGACCTAAGGAAGGAATCAGAGAGATTCATTGCTCTGACAGGATTTTAGAAGGAATTTTCTCCTCTGAATGCATCGTAAGTGACTGGCTGATAACGGCAGCAAGGAACCCCACACTGAGTACCCCAAGTCTTCAGGAGCAGCTGACTTCCTAGTCCAAGTAAATAGAAACTAGGGGGTGGCTGTGGGGGAGCAGGAGAGTGGGTACGCCTCAAGATCAGGTAGTAAGGCCGCACCACAATGGGAGTGTACTGAGTGCTGCTGAGCTGTGCGTTTCAAGATTTTACTTTTGTTTATGTATTTATGTGTGTATGCGCATGTGTGTGCAGTGCCTCCAGAGGCCAGAAGAGGGCGCCAGCTTTCCTGGAGCTGGAGTTACAGGTGATTGTGAGCTGCTGACGTGGGTGCTGGAAATACACTTGCTTGGGCCCTCTGAATGATCAGGAAGTATTCTTAACCACTGGACCATGTGTATTTTAAGATGGCAAATGCTGATATGTACATTTTATTATGCTTAAAAGTGAAATGCAGAGGGCTGGAGAGATGGTTCAGCAATTAAGAACACTGTCTATTTTTCCCGAGGTCCTGAGTTCAATTCCTAGCAACTACATGGCGGCTCACAACCATCTGTAATGTGATCTCTTCTGGCAAAAGGGTGTACATGCAAATAGAGCACTCATATACAATAAATAAATAAAAAATTTTAAAGTTTATTTTAAAAAGTGAAATGCAGGCCAGTGAGATAGCTGCCACCCATCCTCTGCCCCACACTGTCACACGCTTGTGTGCATGCATGCACACGCACGTGCACACACACACACACACACACACACACACACACACACACACACAGAGGAAAGATTATTTGCAGTAACAAAGCCTTACCTCTGTAAACTCAGAACCTCATTTGCAATATCAGTTCCAATACTCCCAGCACCAAGTACGGTGGTCCCCGAGGACCTGCCAGGCACACTGACGCAGGATTCCTACACGAGTCTAGGTGACAGCACAAGAGAAAAGCCAACGGAGGACAGTAAAGAGTGCGCGGCCTGTTGGTGGTTTTCTTTTTACTCAGATAATTTCCTAGTTTTCTCCTGAAAAGAAGTTTATGAGGCAGAAAGACCCTATTTTCTGCCTCATAAACCCCAAGTTACTCGGCCAATAAGTCGTCCTGTCTAGGCTGGGTCTGCTCCACTGGGCTACATCCTGTCTCCGTGTGTGTGTGTGTGTGTGTGTGTGTTTGTGTGTGTGTTTGTGTGTGTGTGTGTGTGTGTGTGTGTGTCCCGTGGGAACCAAAGCTCCGCCCACCTCTGTTCTACCCAGTGTGTGTGTGTGTGTGAGTGTGTGTGTGTGTGTGTGTGTGTGTCCCGTGGGAACCAAAGCTCCGCCCACCTCTGTTCTACCCTGTGTGTGTGTGTGTGTGAGTGTGTGTGTGTGTCCCATGGAAACCAAAGCTCTGCCCACCTCTGTTCTACCCAGTGTGTGTGTGTGTGTGTGTGTGTGTGTGAGTGTGTGTGTGTGTGTGTGTGTGTGTGTCCCATGGTAACCAAAGCTCCGCCCACCTCTGTTCTACCCAGTGTGTGTGTGTGAGTGTGTGTGTGTGTGTGTGTGTGTCCCATTGGAACCAAAGCTCCGCCCACCTCTGTTCTACCCAGTGTGTGTGTGTGAGTGTGAGTGTGTGTGTGTGTGTGTGAGTGTCCCATGGGAACCAAAGCTCCGCCCACCTCTGTTCTACCCAGTGTGTGTGTGTGTGTGTGTATGTGTGTGTGTGTGTGAGTGTGTGTGTGTGTGTGTGTGTCCCGTGGGGACCAAAGCTCCGCCCACTCTGTTCTACCCTGTGTGTGTGTGTGTGAGTGTGTGTGAGTGTGTGTGTGTGTGTGTGTGTGTGTGTCCCATTGGAACCAAAGCTCCGCCCACCTCTGTTCTACCCAGTGTGTGTGTGTGAGTGTGAGTGTGTGTGTGTGTGTGTGTGTCCCATGGTAACCAAAGCTCCGCCCACCTCTGTTCTACCCAGTGTGTATGTGTGAGTGTGTGTGTGTGTGTGTGTGTCCCATTGGAACCAAAGCTCCGCCCACCTCTGTTCTACCCAGTGTGTGTGTGTGAGTGTGAGTGTGTGTGTGTGTGTGTGAGTGTCCCATGGGAACCAAAGCTCCACCCACCTCTGTTCTACCCAGTGTGTGTGTGTGTGTATGTGTGTGTGTGTGAGTGTGTGTGTGTGTGTGTGTGTCCCATGGGGACCAAAGCTCCGCCCACTCTGTTCTACCCTGTGTGTGTGTGTGTGTGAGTGTGTGTGTGTGTGTGTGTGTGTGTCCCGTGGGGACCAAAGCTCCGCCCAACTCTGTTCTACCCAGCTACAGGCTCCAGCCTTTCGTTATCAGCCAATGAGCGATGGTTGGGGAACAAAGTCTACGCATCACTTGGTGTGTGTGAGAATGTGCTTGTCTGGACCACAGCCAGATCTTGGGGGCAAGCACCTAGCACCTCAGTACACAGCAGCACCAGACCAACCCCCAACCCTGGCTGTCCTGGATCACGCTGTAGAGGAGGCTATCCTTGAACTCACAGATCAGCCTGCTTTGTTTGGTTGGGACAGTGTCTCAAGCAGCTGAGGCTGGCCTCTTACTCCCAACCTTCCTGTCTCCCTTCCACGTGCTTGGATTGCACATAAGGCACCGCCGTAAGTGTCTTAGCTACGGAGTCACCTCTTGCCACTGTCTCTGTCCCACAAGTAATCGTTGGACACTAAGCATTTCACAAGTCAAGTATCTTTGGATAATGAATATATATCCAAGCCCAATTATACAAGATCTTTCATGCCAGGAAAATCTGGGCCATATAAAAAGGAGAGAGAACATAACTCCAACAACTTTTTAACCTCAAGTAATAGTGTCTCATAAGGACTGAAAACTATAAGCAATCATATATTCCCACACGGTCACCTCTATGTGAATACACTTACTGTATATGTCTATGAAGGAATATTCTTTCTGCTTCCCTCCCTCCCTCCCTCCCTCCTTCTTCTCCCTAAGTGTGGATAAAAGTGTCATCAGCCAGCTTCCAGTCCCTAGTGCCACCATGTCTTCTCCACCACAGTGGACTCTGTCCCTCTAGAAGAGAAAGCTTAAAAAATAGCTCTTTCTTCCTATGGTTGCTTTTGGCCATGGTAATTCACCATAATGACAGAAAACTAACCAGTACGGAGACTGGTGGGCACACCGGAGGAGGAACTCACTTTTGGTGTCTACGGGTTTTAGTGAAACATCACAAGAAAGTTGTCCCTTCACTTTGGCTACATCTTTTGGGTGTAAAAAGTCAAACAAATTCTGTCCCGTCAAGCTAGCCTGTTAAGGAGCGGGACAGACAATATCTGTTATATCACTTTTGGAGATTTCTTCACACACACAGCAGATAGGTACCCTTTCCTTGTTAAAGGTTGATCCCCCCCCTCCCCAGTGCTGGGGGGCTCTGCCACTGAGCTACAACTCCAGCCCCCAAAGGTGGACTTTTCTTAAGCTCAGATACACATACAGTGCACCATGTGACATTAATTCGGGTTCTGTCTGTAAACACAAACAAGAATGCATTCTGAGGGGGGCAGAGATGGCTCAGAGGTTCCAGAGGACTCGGGACCGTAGGGAAGCTCACGCCACCGGGACTCCAGCCCCAGACCTCACCCTCCTCTGGATTCTGTGGTGCACATGCATGCAAGAGGCACACAGACATACAAGTAGGCAAAACACTCATACACACAAATAAGCATTTTAAAAATGCATTTGAAAGCGTATCTGGATAGATACATATAAACTACATATAGACACCAAGTTCTGATATTCTTTTAAATCTTGTTACTGTGTAGTTTCTAAGGCAGTAGAATTTAGGCTTTGTCATCACTTTCTGTATGTGTGTGTTCATCCGTGTGTGTGTGTGTGTGTGTGTGTGTGTGTGTGTGTGTGAATCCATCTCTGTGTGTCCATCCATCTCTGGTGAGTGTGCATGCACATCATACAAAAAGAATGCAGTGTCCCGCCTTTTGTATGTATGCAATGCGTATTGCATGTTTTGTTAGTATAAGCCCACATGGAGAACTCATGCAGCTGGGTCAGGTTTCTGACTCTGAAAAGCCAAGAACTAGACTCAGCATCCCGCAGAGCAGACAGGGAGAGACATAGTCACTGCCCAACACCACTTGTGTGGAATTTAAAGTTATCTTGAATTGTTGGTTACCAATGTATGTGTGCATTTTGTGTGCACATGTGTGTATGCAGTATGTGTGTTGTGTGTGCACATGTGTGAATAAGCAATTATCTGTGCACCTGGGTATGTGTGTGTGTATGCATGTATGTATGTTATGCTCCAGTTAGAAGATGGATCGCGTGTTCTTGTACCGTGTGACCCCAGCTGCCTCCAGCTTTGCCTTCGTTGGTCTCCGGCCTCCCACACAGAGGTTCGGACACCTCCTGTCATCAGTCTCATTAGCTGCGCACCCTAAAACTGAACGCAGCGGAAGCCAAAGAGAGGCAACTTCCCACCAAAGCTGCGCTCCGCCTGGGTTCTACAGCTACGTATGTGCTCTGAGGGACTGCTTTGGGGACAAGCTTCCGAGTAGCTGCCTGGGGAAAGTGGAGCTGAGCTCGGAGGAAATGCGTAGCAGGCTGGGCACATGAACGACGTGGCCTGAGCGCATGTGCTGCCGGCAGTTGCATCAAAGCTTTTATTCAACGCATGTAACTTAGTAATGAACAGTGATGCTGGAGAGGCCGAGAAGGGCGACCAGCGCTTTTCAGAGACTTGAGTATGACAGTGTATTCAGTCGCTACATCGTGCCAATGGGGACAAAGCGAAGGTTCAGAAAATAATGTCCCTCTCCATGTCTGCAGGAGACAACAGTGACAGGCATAAGATTTCACTGTCCTCACTGTCTGCCATCTCTCTCTGAGCTCTAATGTAGTGACAAAGGGAAGGAGAGGCCAGATACAAATTTAAAGCAGGATTTGTTAAGAAGAATTCAGTAGAGTTTTTGTTTGTTTGTTTTGGTTTTTGAGACAGGGTTTCTCTGTGTAGCCCTGGCTGTCCTGGACTCACTCTGTAGACCAGGCTGGCCTTGAACTCACAGCGATCCGCCTGCCTCTGCCTCCCAGGTGCCAGGATTGAAGGTGTGCGCCACCACCACCTGGCCAAATTCAGTAGATTTAAAGCAGGATTCATTAAGAAGAATTCAGTACCACATGGAAAACACTGCAGCTTGATACCTGATCATAATGCAGTATCTTGGACTTAGAAACAAAGAGAATTTTCCCTCTTTCACACCCGACCACAAACAGGAAGCCTTCTGCTGTCTAGGGTTAAAACAAACAGAAATTGAGTCATTTCTCTAACACTCATTTAGCTACGAGGAAATAGCTGGGGCACCAAACCCCTCGGGGCCGCTAGGAAGCTGGCAAATCTCAGTCTAAAATTTGTGTATGATGTGTAAAGGATGTCGAGTTGAATTCTCGTCCAAAGCCTTTGGCGTGAAAGATTTAGCTATAGAATATTTGGCTGAGGTATCTCTTGCGGTCGTGGAAGTAGAAAGCAGACTGTGAGAGGAGAGGAGACGTTGGAGGGGGACATGGAAACAGAATGTGTGACGTGAAAGCCGAAGTGGGGAGCCAGAGAGAGGGGAGCAGATCCTCTGGCACTGGGAATACGGACAGCTGCGAGCCACCGTGTGGGTGCTGGGAATGGAACTTGGGTCCCTCTGGAAGAGAAGCCAGTGCTCTTATCCTCCAAGCCATGGCTGAGCCTTGGCGTGAGGGGTCTGCAGTGGAGAAGTGCACCCCTCTTCCTGTGGGAAGTGTCCATTCTCCCAAACTAGTAAGGTTCCTTCCTTACCTTCAATGTCTGAGTGAAGGAGGATGTGAGGTGTGGCTCTCTGATGTCTACAACAGGGTGACCCATCCAATTCCGGGGGTAACCACTTACCCTGAGGACTAGGTGACTAAGCTCCTTGTCCTGAATAAATGAAGGTCTAGAATTTTCTCCTACGTGAGACTCTGTCAGGCCTAGAAACAAACAGGCCAAAATTACAGGAAATATAGTGACAGAAATTTAGTAATTGTTGAGTCAACACTGGCCTCACACTGCTGCTGCTGCTGCTGCTGTTGCCATAATGACCTGAGGTGGCGGCTACAATGTCTTGGGACCCTTTGTGGCCATTCACTCTTCCTCCCTTCCTGTTGGGGTGACCCTCTGTGCACTGTGTGAAGGTTGTCTGTGTGTTTTCTTTTTTCTCTTTTTTTATTTTAATTTTTATGTAATTAATTTATTCAGATTATAACTCAATTGTTATCCCATCACTTGTATCCTCCTGTTCCTCCCTCCCTCTGAAGGAAGCCCAGACAGCTGTGCTCTCTACAGCAACCCCAGCCTGGCGAGGTCGCTGAGGAGCCCACGGAGCTTCCTGTTCTCTGAAAGCCTCGCTCTGTGCTTTGCTTCACTGAAGAGATCTAAACAGGAACCACAAGGCAGCCAGCATGCATTCCCTTTTTACACTTTTGTTTGTTTGCTTGAAACAAGGTCATGTAGCCCAGGCTATCCTTGGACTTCATATGTAGCCCAGGTTGGCCTCCACCTCCCGGTGCTGGTATTTTTTTTGGTGTCTGACACCCTACCTTCTCACATACAAACAAAAGTTCAACTGAGCATGGTTCAGGTAAGATGGACAGACATCTCCACAGCCAGGAAACCACAGGGCAACAGGACTCTGGTACAGAGTGGACACCTGGCCCGGAGCAGCCATCGTCCTGACCTACCTCTCAGAGACCTCAAGTACTGTACCGCCATCTTCAAGACGCTGAGCTTGTCCAGTTTGCAGGCTGTGGGGCTGCGTGGAGGGATCAGAGACAACAGCTCCTCAGTCAGGTGGCTCATCCTGTCTCTGCGCTGCTTTTCCGTGTGGCCGTGAGCTGCCCTGTGAGAGAGGAAGAGCCTCATGGGTAATGTCCACCCAGCTCCTCAGTCAGGTGGCTCATCCTGTCTCTGCGCTGCTTCTCCGTCTGGCTGTGAGCATCCCTGTGAGAAAGGAAGAGCCTCCTTGGCTAACTTAGCACTACTGTTGCTGAGGTTTTTACCCCAAGCCTCGGCCTCCAGCTAGCTCCCTGAAAGCCCGTGGTCTCCACGGCGCTGTCACTCCCCAGGCCCTGCTCCATGTTTAAGATCACGGCGGCTCAAGCCTGTCACCCTGCACTTTGGAGACTGATGCAGGAAAAAAGACTGCAAGTATGAAGCCAGCCTGGTCTACACAGCTAACCCTGTCTCAAAAGCAGCAAACCAATTATAAGTCCACAAGCTGTCCACAGTTTTAGAAAGTATTTCACAACTTGTATTTCATTTACTGCTGCTGCTGCTGCTGCTACTCATCAGCATCATTGTCATTATCATCACCACCATCACCATCACAACTGGGGGTACATGCCTCAGCACGCAGATGGAGTTCAGGCGACAGCTCTGTGGAGTCAGGCCTCTTTGCACTTTTCACGTGTTCTAAGACTTGAGCTCAGGTAGTCGGGCTGGCGAGACCTTGGCCCTCTGCGTCTGCACTGGCTTGGAGGTCGTCCTCAGCCCTGGCCTCTCTGACCCTTCTACTCCTCATTTTCCTTGGTTTTCTTTGCTCAGCTCAGCGCCTTAAATGATTTGCTCAGCTTCCCTTGGTGTCACCACGATCCCCTGCTTGGTGCCTTGTAGGCTCAATTTTTTTAAATTTAATATAGTTTATTATAACTTATTAACCGAGTGTGTGTTTCTTATAACCCGATTAACCAAAACAATAGGAAAAGAGAATTAAAGAACACAATAACAACACCGTAAGGATATTAGTTTTAAGGAGGGATTTTTCTGGCTTAATCAGCAGGATTTCTTCTGCTGAAACCTGGAGTAACCAGAACCCAGAACCTCAGCAAAAGCCGGATCCCTGAAGCCTTCCCTCAAGCGGTTCTCTCTAGGAGCATCTGGGGGGAAGTCTCCAAAAACCCTGCCTCCTGTCCTGGCTCATTTATATATCTCCTCCCAGAGTCTGTTCACGGGATCTTTTCAGCTGACAACAATGAAGCTCCCGCAGGAGGTGGTTGGTCTTCTAGTGGATTAGCCTCACCTGTTCTCTCACAAGACCGTTCCAATCCCACACTTGGGATCATAAAAAACAGGTTTATCTTCTCTTCAGTGCCTGTCTTCCCTTTGCAGAGCACGGAAGGCTTTGCATGGCTCCCTGGCTCTGTAGCATGGCAGCATCTGGGCTTGGAGGCAGTCCTGCCCCTGAAGGCCTCCCAAGAAGTTTGCACCTAAAGAAACTCCAAGCCAAATGCATTCCCTGCACCCGCCCCCTCGGCATCTCCTTCATCCACTCCCACGCACCCCGCCCTCGGTGTGGTGGATCTTGGCTGGTGGCGCACAGAGATTCATTCTCAACGCTCCCTCTTGTTTTCCTCAAAGGGTCTAATGGCCACGAAGCTTGGTAGAGTCTAGTTTTTACAATACTCCACAATCACGTGTGCTCCTCTCCAGCCACCATCAGCCTCGCTCTGGCACCTTGCATGGCTCTCCCAACCCTTTTTTAGTGGTGCTTTCTTCCTGTGTCCTCCTCAGCTGCTCTGTGCTACCCGCACCTTCCAGACCTAGCAACCCTCACCCAATGGCTACTGCTCTCCATCTGAGACACAGTGTGTCTCATCTGTGTTTCAGCCTCTTACTCTACCAGGTTCACATAGTGGGTCCTTTTTGTTTTTAAATTGAGAGCTCGAGAAATGGCTCGTTGCTTACGAGCACTGCTGTTCCATAGAGGACTTGAGCTCAGTTCCCAGCGCCCACAGGTGACTCATAAATGCCTTCCCACTCACACACACTGCCAACCTAACATTTGTCTCTAATACTTTTACTGTGTAATCCTAGATATGGGAGAGTAATTAAAGAATATCTCAGGGGCTGGAGAGATGGCTCAGAGGTTAAGAGCACTGGCTACTCTTCCAAAGGTCCTGAGTTCAATTCCCACCAACCACATGTTGGCTCATAACCATCTATAATGTGATGTGGTGCCCTCTTCTGGCTTGTATGTGTACATGCAGACAGAGCACTTTGTACATAATAAATAAATAAATCTTTTTTTTTTTTTGGTTTTTCGAGACAGGGTTTCTCTATGTAGCCTTGGCCATCCTGGACTCACTTTGTAGACCAGGCTGGCCTCGAACTCACAGCGATCCGCCTGCCTCTGCCTCCCGAGTGCTGGGATTAAAGGCATGCGCCACCACGCCCGGCGCTAAATAAATAAATCTTAAGAGAAAAAAAGAAAAGAATGTCTCAGGTGACATGTAGTGGATGTAAAGATGTTTTTGTTTTGATCCCAAGTGTTGGATGTGAAACAGACTTGTGTGATGGTGTGGAGTGTTTTCACACTGGAAACAGACTTGTGAGTGAACAGGTGATGTTTGTCCACTGGAAAAGGAACCGCCTCTTGCAGTGGTGGGGGGTGGGGGGTGGGGGGATGGGAGTTGGTCTTTGCCAACTGATAAACATCCTAGTATGGACTCTGATAGGAAGTATGCACATATATTATGAGCCCTGACACAAGAGAATTAGATTTTTTGGCGTTTTGGTCTTGGCATCATTTCCTGTTGATTGGCTGTTCATCGCTCCCCTTCGAGATGCTGCTAAAGAGAACAGTTCCAGCAAACGCTTCAAGGTTCTGGCTGCCACTTTGGGTTCCAGCGGCTGCGGTTGCTGTCACCTTTGCTGAACTGCTGGTTTGCTGTGTAATGGGTCTGCTGATATCCTGACTATGAAGACAGGAGTCGCCCCAGGAGCTGAGTCTAAAAAGGTCTCTTCTGTTCCCACTAACCTCTCATCTCTCCTATCTAGGGTAGGTGGGTTGGAAGGGAGGTGTAAGCATTAAAGAACCCCAAATAAAGCAGGTTTGAAAAAGTTTAAAGGCTACAGTGACAAGCTGTATAAGAGGGAGGGAGAGACAGATAGACAGACAGACAGACAGACAGACAGACAGAGTGGTGGTAGGGTGAAGTGTGGCTCAGTGGTAGAGCACCTGCCTAGAATCCTCCAGTGAGGAGCTGGGGTGTGGCTCAGAAACGCAAATCTCGCCTGTTACACTCAAGGTCCTGGGTTTATTCCAAGCAACAGAAAAACAAACAAATAACAAGGGATTGTTTTATTTTCTTTATTATCTACATGACTTATATGATTAAACTGACCACAGATCTCCAAGGCTGGTTACTCTGTAATTGTCAAGTCAGTGGTCAGTGAGGGGAGAATTATTATTATTATTATTATTATTATTATTATTATTATTATTATTATTATTTAAAGATTTATTTATTATTATGTGTACAGTGCTCTGCCTGCATGTACACCTGCAGGCCAGGAGAGGGCGGCAGATCTCACTATAGATGGTTGTGAGCCACCATGTGGTTGCTGGGAATTGAACTCAGGTCCTCTGGAAGAGCAGACAGTGCTCTTAACCGTTGAGGCATCTCTCCAGCCTGGGAAGAATTATTTTTAAGCCAAACATTGATGATGAAAGAGAGGAGTCAGCAGTGACCATGAGCATTGCGTATTGATTATACCCCACCATCTTCTTCTGATTCCAGCTGACCCTCCTGGACGCCATCAGCACCCGCACTAGAAGGAAGGCATCGATCCGGGTGACCAGCTCCATGCTGCCACAGACTTAGTGACTTAAGCACAGTTCATGGTGTTAGAACAATAGCCACTTCCTGGGGCAGCTCTGAGCCACTTCCTTTGCGTTTCCTTGGAAACTCCACTACAAGACAGTTGACAGGCCCAGGAGCTGTGACTTTTGTCGCTGGGGTCATGTGACTAGACACCGTCCAAGCAGGTGTCTGGCTCTCTATCAGCCCTCTACCTGGGAGTGAGAAAGCACATGAAGACGTGTTTCAGGCACCAGCTCTCAGCTTATGCGTTATTGTATTGTACAGGATTTAAACAGCGGTTCTGTCTTGATATCTAACCCGGGTGGGTAAGAAACACAGCTCTGAAATACACAGCTGAGATCAGCTGCTCTGACACACCTGTGGTCAACCCAGGGCTGATTATTACAAGGGAGAATTACTGAATTCAACACCAAGGGTAGGACAGGGGGTGTAGATCAGGGTTAGGGTTAGGGTAGAGACAGAATGAGAGGTTAGCTAGAGAATTAAATATTAGTTTGAAATATGTGTGTTCATCCATTGTTGAAATCTCACTGTCCTCACCTGACTGTAAAAGACAATAAAACAAGGAGGGCACACAGCACACAGGCAGCTGGGATGACGGAGAAGGGTAGGGAGGGAACACAGCACACAGGCAGCTGGGATGATGGAGAAGGGTAGGGAGGGAACACAGCACACAGGCAGCTGGGATGATGGAGAAGGGTACGGAGGGAACACAGCACACAGGCAGCCGGGATGATGGCAGTTAGCAGGGAAACAGCAACGAGGTAAGATACATGGTGGCCTCACGTCCCAGCTCTGAAACACACAGCTGAGATCAGCTGCTCTGACACGTCTGTGGTCAACCCAGGGCCGATTATTACAAGGGAGAATTACTGAATTCAACACCAAGAGGTAGGACGGAGGGTGTAGATCAGGGTAGAGCCCTTGCCTAGCACCCACACACGGGCTGCGGGTTCCACCCTTAGTACCCCCAAAACCTACTGTTGTGGTCACACCCATCAATCAGTTAATACTGAAAAATACAGATGAAGGGGCCTTAGGGAGGGTGAGAGGAGAAGAGGAGCCAGCCCATCATTTCCCATGACTTTGGTAGTAACGAAAATTGTTGTAAATTTTTAGCAGGCAATCTGGAACACAGTATCAAGGACCACGGAACACACTGCCCCCGAGCCGGCGTGCATTTCTTTGAGTGACCCTAAAACTACAGAGAGTTACTAAGCCTTTGCTCTGATGGGTTCATCAAGACCTTCCCACAATGCCTCAGTGTGACATGAAAACCTATAACCCCAGCATGCGGGAGGCGGCAGCAGGGAGTGGGCAAGCTTGAGGCCAGCCTGGGCTACACTCTCATCTGACATCTGACTGTGGGACCACATCCTCTATCATCCTTGGATAAACCACAAGACCAGAGGAGAAGTCAAAATCAGGCATCGTGTCTGTCAAGATTCAACCGTCAAGCCGGGCGTGGTGGCGCACGCCTTTAATCCCAGCACTCGGGAGGCAGAGGCAGGCGGATCGCTGTGAGTTCGAGGCCAGCCTGGTTTACAAAGTGAGTCCAAGATGGCCAAGGCTACACAGAGAAACCCTGTCTCGAAAAACCAAAAAGAAAAAAAGATTCAACCGTCACATCCTGGAGACAAGATCAGGTGAGAGGTAGAGGTTGGACCCTCACCAGACAGCAGCTTCCATGTGGACCGTCATGGAGGCGGAAGATGCGGCCAGGGGGAGCAGCCAAGGCTCCTTCACTGATCTCACTTTGCTTCCCTTTGGGTTCACCAAGCACCAGCGCAGCGCACAAGCCACTTACCGGCCAGTGAGGTCAGAGGCACACCGGGGAGCTTCAAGTTCACTGGATTTGGTCAGTTCGGAGCCCACACCTGCCGCCCTGACCTGCGGCCTGCAGCAATACTTCATTGTTCTGTTATGGGAAGGGGACTTAACTGGTGGCTTCTTGGCAACCCATCTTCACAGAAACCTTCCATAAACCTCAGTTACGTTTGAGGTCCTATTAAGCCTGGTTAGTGCACTCCGCAGCCTCAAGTCACCTTCAGCTGAACTCTGCTCTGTGCAACCCAGTCTTTCCCCAGCAGGGTTAGTAGGTCTTGCGTAGCCTTCATTACTCCTCATGTGTTCATCGCCTCTGACACATGAGAAACGTCTGAGCGAAACGGATAAACCCCTCCCACAGTTTATCTTTTATCTTCCTTGGAGGAGACACTGAGGGGGACCACAGCAGCAGGGCCCCTCAGCCTGCCTGTGGCCAGTCCACCGAGCTAGCCCCACCACTTTGTAAGCCAGCTCCCTGCTGATCCTCACTTAGTAAATGCCTCCCACACCTCTGCTCCTCTGCCTGACAGCCTGACACTTGCACCTGCCAACACCACTCCTTTGTTAGGATGATTTGTGCAGTGTGCATTCAAATGCTGATTCCTGTGCCCAGAGCTCTGGTTGTTGTCGGACTTTGGCACTGTCCTTACTGTGAAGCACCGCCTGCCTTGGTGTGTGGTAAGCATTGTACTCCACCACCTTCTGATTGGTCAAATAAAGAGCTGAACAGCCAATAGCTGGACAGGAGAGGATGAGGAGGAACATGAGCCCAGTGAGAGGGGGGTCTCAGGTAGGGAAGGGAGGGAGGGAGAGGGGGCAAAGAGGGAAGGGGGAGGGAGAGGAGGGAGAGAGAGAATTGGGGGGGGGGAGAGGAAGGAAGAGAAGGAACAGCTAGGGTGAGACTAAGCTGGCAGGTAACGGCCATGCGGCAGGAAGTAGGCCAGGCCTGTATTACTGGGTTAGAACAGCTGAGTGTCTGCCCAGCTACAGTGCCTGTAACTTTTAATAAATACAAAAGTCTCTGTGTCATCATTCGGGAGCTAGGGCAGGCATAGAAAGTCTTCCCTGATACAGTGAAGGCCAGCACTCCACTCTCCCTGCAAACAGACAGGCTCTGCCTCAGGTCACAGCAAAGACAGCGGAGGAAGGACTGCTGTCCAAGGCCAGGCAGAAAGGTCACGTGCTCCGGGGGCCAGTTCTGGGTTCATATTCTGGTTCCGCATCCTTCCCTTTCAGGAGAGAGGCTAAGTCCTCAACTCCTCAGTTCCTTATCGGGAACAGAGAATAAACCGGCACTGTTGTCACACAGCTGCTGTGGAGCCCATGAGCTACAGCGCGGAAGGTGCTCACCACTCACACAGTAAGAAGCAGAGGGTGAGCTGTTAATTTCCGGTGAGAATCACTGCCTGAGACAGATCCATGTTCAAAGGGGAGGGTAAAAGCCCTTGATGTCTGTAAGGAAACTGAGTCATGAGGAACCACTCAGTTGGCATGCATGAGTCAGTCAGAGTGGCACAGCTCAAAGACCGTCTCTGATGACGACGTCCACCCAGGACAGACGAGAGCAAGACAGAGCTGCCTCCACCCACTTCCAGACGTGGTGGGCCCCATAAAAGACCTGAGGCTGTGGCAGGTTTCCAGAGGGCCTGGGGCGGCTCTCAGGGTTACACGGGAGCCATCACCTCACACGAGAAACCCAGGCCCACAAACACAGCTCCAGAAGACGGCCGGATACTCCAGTGGCCACTCAAGGAGGAGGAGTGCTCTGCCATGTGAGTTAAACCACATCAGCGGCTGAGGAGGGATCCATCGGTGCGCAGAAAATACTTGCATGTCTTTTCAAAAAGCGTCAATTGTAGAAGTACGAAGGGGCCTAAAGAGAAGAAAAGGAAACCTCTACTATCTGAAACTGTGTGAGCCTTGAGAGTGTGAATGTGCGTGTGCGTGCCTTTGTGTGTGTGTGTGTGTGTGCGTGCATATGTGCCTGTATGTGTGTGTATGTGCCTCTGTATGTGTGCCTGTGTGTTTGTGTGTGCCTGTGCCTCTGTGTTATGTGTGTGTGTGTGCATGTGTGTGTGTTTGTATATTTTGTTGAGAGTGTATGTTTATTTTTGGTTTCTGTTTTGTTTTGACACAGGATACTGTGTATTGCAAAGCTTGGCCCTGGCCATGAACTTGAAATCCTCCTGCCTCAGCCTTCTTAGTGCTGTGACTGCAGTGTGCATGTGCAGGCTTGTGTGACCAGACCCAGCATGATAAATATTTTAAAGGCAATAAGATAACCCTATCATTTATATCTTTAATACCACGGTTACCATAGCAACAGTAGTGCCCAGACTCTAAAATTGCTGTCAGTCCCTAGAGGAAAAAAAAAAGCCATTTCTAAATCTTTCTCTAACTAGCTTGTGCTCACAGCGTTCTAAACTCTGAGGTGCAGATCTGACATCCCCTCTCCATCAGCCATTTTGCTTCCCGTGTCATGGTGTTTCCGGCTTCCTTAAATGTTAGCATTTATTGCTTATTTCTTTTTAAAAATTTTATTTGTGCATGCTTAGTGTGTTTGTGTGTGTGTGTGCACATGTATGTACATGTGTGTGTTCAAGCATGTCCCAGAGGTAACTGTGGTGATTGTGTAAAGGATGGCCTAGGGCACAAAGCACCTGCTGCATCAGCCTGAGGAGAGAATTGACCTCTGACCTCCAGAAATGTGTATGTCATATGCTTGAACCAGGACACAAGGCAAGCTGGGTCTGGTCCCTATTCTCTAAGTAAGAGTGGTTGCCCGGAAGACCCACTGAGGCTGTCTGTGGTGGCCTGTTGGAGTTCAAGCCTGTGTCTCCGTGGTAATGCAAGAGTCCTGGCCTTCAGCTGCCACACAAACTCAGACAGGACGTTTAATTCTCCAGTCAGGGAGCTCGTACACATCCAG
Organism: Acomys minous; assembly: GCF_964271855.1. Classification (NCBI taxonomy): domain Eukaryota; kingdom Metazoa; phylum Chordata; class Mammalia; order Rodentia; family Muridae; genus Acomys; species Acomys minous. The sequence continues at coordinate 3,266,589 of NC_140500.1, forward strand.
AGAGTGACAGCTGTTCCTGTGGCTCACGCCCAAGATTTCATCAGAATCATCTGTTCCTGTGGCATCTTTCTACAGAGCACTCACCCAACCTCAACTGTGTTGACTGCATGCTAGCTTTAAACACCTGGACCGCCAGGTGCAGTGGTGAGTGTCTGTAAACACAGTGTTCTCCAGGCTGGGTCAGGAGAACATGGAGTTCAAGGGCAAGCTGTGCTACATCATGGATTCCAGGAGAGGCTGAGAAATGTAGAGAGATCCTCTTGACTAAGAAGAAAAGGCAGTGTGTTTGTGTGCGCGCGCATATGTGCGTGTGTGCGTGCGTGTGTGTGTGTGTGTGTGTGTGTGTGTGTGTGTGTGTGTGTGCGCGCGCACGCACGCGGGGGCAGAATCCATGTCTATTTTGTGTCTATGTGTTTGGTGCACTAGTGTGTGCAAGCCGGAGGACAGCCTCTGGTGTCCTCAGCTGACATCACCTCTTCTGGCCTAGAGCTCACCAAGTTCACTAGGCTGCTTGGCTGAGCCCCTGGATTCTCCTGTTTCTGCCATCTCAGCACTTTCACCAGGCTCCCCCCTACCCCCAGGAGCTCTGGAGATCTAAACCAGGCCCTCCTGCTCTCCCTGGCCCCCAGAAAGACATTGGACGTTTCTCTGAGTGTAGCAGGGTTCCTAAAAGCCTCCTACTGGCAGCTGGGTATGGTGGCACACACACCCAGCACCTTTAATCCTAGGCAGAGGCAGGTGGATCTCTATGAGTTCAAGGCCAGTCTGGTCTACAAAGTGAGTCCAGGACAGCCAGGGCTGATGCACAGAGAAACTCTGTCTCGAAAAAACCAAAACCAAACCAAACCAAACCAAAAACCAAAACCAACCAACCAAACAAACAAACAAAAAACTCAGCCTCCTACTAAACAACTAGCTGAAGGTGATTTTGTTCATGAATACCACCCTCCCCAGGCTCCTTGTTGATAAACCTTCATTATGCACTTAGATTAGAAGTCAAAGCTAAGGGTCTCAGCTCTGCCCTACAGAGCTCTGCAGGAAGGGTCTTTGGGTACCATGTGTTTTGGTTTGGTTTTCTTGGTATGAGCCCAGGAACCAAAAAATAAAAGACGCACGCATCTTTCATTCTGGAAAAGTATGTGTCCCTCAAATGGGCTTTCTGGGCTAACTGTTCACATGGCCCCACAGACCTTTTTTCTGGGGAAGTCCAACACAGCGCGGCAACCTCGGCCAAGTTGGTCTTCCACTCCCAGATTCAAAAATCAAGGAATACAGATGCCACGCCCTTCAGTCACCCCCACTTTCCAGTCTGTGACCTGAAAGATGTGTTTGTATTCTTGGAGAGATAACTACCCAGATGCTAAAATGTGCCCTCTTCATAAGTTACACGGTGTCTCGCTGATTTTGAGGGGTGGGGGCTCATCCTCAGTGGCTGTTTTGTTTTGTTAACACAACGTGATGCTGAGGCCCATGTCTGATGTAGTTTGAAGGTGACGCAGTGTCTCCTGTAGGCTCTTGTTACTGAACACTTAGTCCCCGGGTCGCTCAGTGTGCGGTTTTGGAAAGTTGCAGAATCCTTCGAGGTGGGGACTCTGGAGTGGCTCACGGGGCTGTGCCTTAAGGTTTTAAAGCACAGCCATACCTTCTGTCTGTCCTCTGCTTCCTGTGGACTCATACTTGCTCTCCCCACCATGGTGACTGTATCCCCTTGAACTGTGAGCCACAATAGACCTGCCTCTGAGTTGCTTCTGTGACATGTTCAGTCCGGGGGGGGGGGGGTGGGGGGGAAGTAATGACTAATATCTCACAACCCTGCTGAGCTCTCTAACCTGGATGCTGGTTTGTCTGGATTGTCTGGATGCTGCCTGTCTAGTCGGCACAGTGAACTTGATGTGTCCTTCATGGGCGCGTCGGCCCTGTGCGCTCCTTAAGCAAAGCCTCATTCCTTTAAGAGCTACAGTTTCTACTGGGCACTCACTAGGAGAAGAAATCAGAGAAGGGAAGGGTGACAAGAGCTGACTCTGCCCCCCTGAGACCAGCACGCTGAGGTGGCGGCACAAAACCAACACAGATAACTTGTGACAGACAGGAGAGCTCCCGAGACAAGAAGACTGCAACGTGAAAGTAGGAATAAGAAAGGCTTTCTGTGGTAAAGATGGCGCCCTGGGGAAAGGTCACGAGGAAAAAGGAAACTGAGTGTGTGGAAGTTGGAACACGTCACAGTTTGGAACCATTGCCTCTTTAAGTGCCACCTGCCACCTGCAGAGTCGGGGATTTTAAGCTGTAAGTCTTACAGATAAGGGAACTGAGCTCACAGAAGCTAAATAATTTGGCCCAAATCACACAGCTGGTAAACAATGATGTTCCTAAACAGATCCCCACCATAAGCAAATAAGAAAGAAATGATGCTGTGGCTCACAGTTCAAGTCTGGGAAGATTCCACGGGCCTTGGGGGTGGAGCCTAGCAGTAGGGCATGAGCCTGGCATGTGCAAGGTCCTCAGGACCACCAGAACACGCAAACATACACACACCTGAAAAATAAAACTCCAACAGATTCTGCATGGCTGTGTGCAGATTTTGTGTGTAGTATTTTGCCTGTGTGTGTGCATATGTACCACGTGTGTGCCCTCTATGCCCGCAGAGGCCAGGGGAGGTCATCAAACTGCCTTGATCTGGATCTGGTATCAGAGACAGTTGTGAGCCACCATGTGGATGCTGGGAATTGAACCCAAGCCAAACCCTCTGTAAGTGCAGCCAGTGCTCTAACCACTGAACCATCCCTCCAGCCCCTAAATATGCATCTCAGTCTCACACAGCCCCAGGGATGGCATAAAGGAGAAGCTTCTGTTGTCCCCGGTTTACAGAGATGTTAGATGCTGGAAGCTGGGAGGGGCCAGGGACAGGCTGAGGGCAAACACCGGGGCAGGAGAGAGAATCTGCAAGGCAGATGCAGGGTATGCAGGGTAACACTCGGTCCCAGATAACGCTAAGTGGGTTCTGGGCTGACCCATGCACCCAAGCAACCCAAGCACAGAGCCCACCCTGGATCAGCTTGTGAGAGGCATTCCCCGAGGCGGTCCTGGAAGGGCGCTCTCCAAAGCTCCAAGGGTTCTGAACCATCTTCCAAGAGGATGCTCAGTAACTGGGCAGCAGGCTCAAGGGTTTTGTTTTGGTTTCATTTGGTTTTTCCAGACAGGGTCTCTCTGTGTAGCCTTGGCTGTCCTGGACTCACTTTGTAGACCAGGCTGGCCTTGAACTCACAGTGACCTGCCTGCCTCTGCCTCCCGAGTGCTGGGATTAAAGGCGTGCGCCACCACGCCCGGAGCAGGCTCAGTGTTTTATCCATAAGCTGGTCTCACAAAACGTTGAGTGGGCAGGCAATTACGTTTGGCTCCACCTAAGGTTTTGTGAACATTTTCAAAACAGCCCTGCAGTTGTAAGGTTCTGTTGTTGCTGTTGTTGTTTTTCATAGAGTGTAAGCCAAACTGTGCGTTGTCCCACTGTTAGCAGCAGCAGCAGCAGCAGCAGCGGGCACAGGACGTTTTAGATTCTATTTTCCCCTGAGCACCCCAGTATCAAACGGAAGGACTTGGGAGTAGAAGCGTCCCGTGTAAAGCCCTGTTTGGTTTGGGGTTTCAGTTATCAATCTTCACTCTCCTGTAATCAAACAAGCCCACATTTCTGCAGTGTAGCCAAGCCGTAGTCACAGTTACACAACGCTTGCACACTGGAGACAAGGTCCTTAAACTGAAAGGTGTGTACAGCTGATGGTCACGGGGTTTCCCAAGGTTTGGGCTCAGTACTCCAAATGCGTTTGTAGCTTATTAGTCCTTGAGGTTGCATAATGTAGACATGGTGGTAGCTATTATGCCTGCCCCACTTTACAGGGAGGAAACTGAGGCACCAGAGGAGAATGAAGCAGAGCTCAGAGCAAGAGGCGACCTTCTTCTCAACAAAAGGCTCTGAGCACCATGTGGAAAGGCCACACGAGCCTTTGAAAGGTCACAGACAGAAATGCCACCATTTACTAAAATTCTACCAGTCACAATGAGAGAAGCCTGGACGCAAGTCCAGGTCAAGTTAGTGGTATAGCAAGCCCCAGGATAGCCAGGGGCTACACAGCAAGAAATCCGTCAATCAATCAATCAACCAATCAACCAATCAGCCAATCAGTAACAGTCAGTCTGTGAGTCAATTTAATAACTGCGGCCTTGATGTCCGGGCCTGTCTTTATTTAATGGTGAGCTTTTTCCCCCTCCTGCACCCTACCTACCTTAACTAACAGCTTTTTTGTTTGTTTGTTTGCTTTGCTTTTTGTTTTTCGAAACAGGGCTTCTCTGGCTGCCCTGGGCTCGCTTTGTAGACCAGGCTGGCCTCGAACTCGCAGCGATCCGCCTGCCTCTGCCTCCCGAAAGTGCTGGGATTAAAGGTGTGCACCACCACAGCCGGCTTAACGAACAGGTTTTATGATTATCCTCTGTGAAGTAATGGTCACAGTATTTATTCCAGGAGGACACAACTCCCAAGTTTTACCACAGATTGCAAGAGAGGCCAAACGAGGCCAATCTCCTAACTCACAAACCGAGAGGAGCACGCTGACGTCACAGCGCTGGCCCAGGAGTCCTAGGTTCGATCCCTGATCCCCAGTCTAGAGAAGATTTCCCCCACCCCAAGTCCACTGCGTGCTTTATGGAGACCGTGATGAGAAGGCTGCCTGAGCTCCCCGCCCTCCCCAGGCCGGGAAGTAAGGGGCTGTGCCAGCAGCTCACCCTCTGCAGGGCCCGACCCACACCCAGGATTGGGTCCAGGAGTCGCTGCTGCACCAGATCCAGGGCTGCGGGACCCACCGCTTTGACTGCAGCTGTCTTCAGATGAAACCCTGGCATAGACGTGCGGGGACGACCCACTCCCACCCCTCCTCCCAGCATAGCATCAGGGGATCCCGGCTTCGCCATCAGGGACCCCCAACATGGGATGGGAGTGCTGGCTCGCCGTCGTGGACCCCGGGGCACAGTGTTGGGGTCTCCGTAAGCCACTCACCTGGCGCGGGCGTCCCGGTTGCAGCCATCGCGCGCCCCGTAGCCCCTCTGCTCCCCGCAGGCGGCCCGGGCACAGCCGGAGCAGGGTGCGAGCTCGGCCACCGCAGCCCAGCAGCCTTCGCCGGCCCGGGCAGGACAAGCACCCGCACGGGCGGAGCCTCAGCCGAGCCGGGCGCGCAGAGGCTGGTGGAGCCGGGGCTGAAGACCCGCCCTGAGCCAACAGGCTGCAGCCGGTACGCCCTCGGTGGCGCTGGAAAGGTGTGTGGGCCCGGCCCTTTCCTGTCACCAACCGCCTCAGGGACTCCTGCAACAGTTAGGCACCTTGGAGCGATCCGTCTCCCTTCATCCTACGGTGATACTTCTAGAACTCGCTGACTGGCTCTAGCCCCACTGGCCGCAAGTGGATTCCTCGGTTACAGTTTGCCCACGTAAAGCAACAGGAGTGAAAACACGTGGGTCTGGCAGGCCAGCCCTCTGGACACAGCGAGAGTTCCGCTGAATGGGGCGGGGGGGGGGAGGGGGGGAAGGGGGCTTCCCTCTTACTGGCGGGGCTGAGGGTTGCCCCGGAAAGAGTTTAAAGGAGGGACAGATCTGCAGTCTTTAGCCCAATCTGGCATCGAGGGCATGGGGTGCGAGGTGAAGAGGATAAGCCCCGCCCCCTTGGGCATGCACAGTGGAAATGGCCCAGTTGGCCGCACCCCCAGCATGTATGTTTTTGAGAAAGTTATCTGTTATCTATAGCCAGGCTCTGCAAAGAGGACGCAAGAGCCTCGAAGGGTGCCATCATGAGGTTAGTATCTTTGGCAGCAGTGAGCCACTTATGAATATCTTCAGTGTGGAATGGTTGCAATGACGTTCCAGGCTGCTGTGGAGGCTCCTTCCCACACAAGCTGTTTAATCAGAGCCTCTCTAGCTGGACCGGGGGAGGTACATTGGTCCACCAACTCCGTCACACAAGTAATGAAGATGGCAAAGCCCTCTGCGGGCCCTTGTACAAGGTTGCAGAAAAAGGTTTCTGGCTTGCTAGGAAGGCAGGGCTTAAGGATCTGTAAAGAGAGAGATTTAACTTGGTCAAAGTACCCCTGAAGGCCAGTGGTGGCCTGGGTGACAGGTACATGGACCCGCATCCATAAGTGTGTCCAGGGAAATAGGAACCCCAAGTTGGAGTGTGCTGCAGCAGGCCTGGGTGTGTGTGTGTGTGTGTGTGTGTGTGTGTGTGTGTGTGTGTGTGTGTGTGTGTGTGAGACAGAGAGAGAGAGAGAGAGAGAGAGAGAGAGAGAGAGAGAGAGAGACAGACAGACAGACAGACAGACAGACAGACAGACAGAGAGAAGACACTGGGAGCCACGTGCGTTCACAGGAGAGGGGAGAATCTGAGGGATGCAGAGGAACTCGAGGAAGGTCTTTTAAAAGGGGGACACTTAGGGAGTTCTACTGGGTAGTGTGAACCCCGTACTGCTCACAGAGCTTGTGTTTTCAATGTCTTTAGAATTGTTTTTATTAAAAGCCAAAACCATTTAAAACTAGTCTTAGCTACGGAGCAGGGCCATCCGGCGCTTACCGTGTGCTACGCTCCGTGGAGGCTTCTTCTGCTCCTGTTGTACAGAGCCTGGGACTTTACACGGTTGTTCTCACAACACACAGTACTTGCGGAGAGTCTGCCCGTGGCCTCTCTCCATACCCAGAGGACAAGAGCGTGGTCGTCTCAGCTCCACCCCACGGGCTCTGGTCTTAGGGTGAGACACACTGCCAAGTTGTTTCAAAGAAGGCCCAGCAGTCCCGTGCACTACTCCAGGGATGCAGTACCCCAACTGTTAGAAACGGAAATTTCCTACACTAGGCTGTGGGCAGAGCAAGGGGAGATTGCTTCTCCAAACAAGAGGCCAATAAAGTCCTGAGAAAGCCACAGGCAGGTAGACTCAGAAGGAGATGATCCGGCCGCGACACGAGCAGCTCCAGCTCCTCCTGAGGACGGGAGTTTGGCTCCCAGCACCCACCTCGGGCACTTCACAACTGCCTGTGAACTTCAAGGGACCCGACGCCCCCCTCTGGCCTCCGGGGACACTGCACTCTTAGGTGCAAACCCACACATACACACTTTTTCTGTACAGAGAGGTCTTCCAGTTTTGCTCAAGAGGATACTTTACCAACATGGCCAAGTACAAACAGTGCTAGGTCGCACAGCAGCTTCCCTTTCCTGGTAACGTGTCCCTTGGGAAGAGACGTCAAAGCCATCTCTGACCATGGTTGCTCCCGTGAGAAGGTTAGGAACGCCCTCCTTTCTAACCTAGACACAAGCACCTGAGTCAACCGTAGTGGGACAACCAACCTTGCTGGGGCGAGGAATTTAGTGTGTGTGTGTGTGTGTGTGTGTGTGTGTGTGTGTGTGTGTGTGTGTGTGTGTGTGTTTGCTATTTCCTTATAACCATTTTAGAGGGAAGGAGCCCAAAGACACCACCTGGGCCGGAAGACAGACACGTTACCACCTCACAGCACAAGGAACCTGGCCCTGAGCACCCAGCAGTGGTTCTCAGGAAGAACAAGGAACAGCCTGCAGCTCACCAGCTGTGACAGACTGAAGTGTTGCGGCTTTCTCCTTCCTCCACCTTCCTTCTTTGAGGCAGGGTCTCACTGTGTAGCCCAGAGCAGGCTTGCATATGTCTACATTTGTTTCTAGGGCCCTTTGACTAACTGAAGACTCTTGCAAGGACCCTGATTTGGTTTCAGGCATCCATAGGTGTGTAGCGAGGCCTACCTTGGTACTAGAACCTAAATCCTTATTTAAGTCAACAACCAGCCCAGGTGCCAGTTAGTTAACAGTTGATACAGTCACAGCCAGTAGGGCACTTTCTGGCACAGCATTTTCTTTGCTCTTAGGATTTTATTTTTGTTTTGTCTAGTTACGTGAACGTGTGCCTGCAGATGTCAGGCACCCGATCCCCCTGGAGCTGGAGTTTGCAGGTGACTGGGTACTGGGACCCAAATTCATGTCTTCTGTAAGAGGAGGGCTCACTCTTAACTGCTCAGCCATTTCTTCAGCACCCTCAGGCCCTCTTCAGAAATGCTGTGCGACACTGAAGTCTCTGCAGCAAAGCAACATGGATGACAATAGTAGTAAAAAGGGCTCGCGTGCTTCATGTTTTGCCACCCTGAACTAACCTAGGAGAGCTTGTGATCTTGTGTGACACGAGGCCACTTCCTTACTGACGAAACCACTTCTGCCTGCCTTGTATCACCTGCACTCGGTACTGCTCCACGGCACCTGTCATTTCACTTGGATCCGCCAGTGGAGCACGCTCTGTGCTCTGGAGCCAAGGAGTCCTGGCTCGGGGCTCCGGGGCACTCCCATGCTCTGGTGACTCGGTTTCTTCGAAGAGCAGTTGTAAAACATCAGTAAGTGAAACACTTCTGAGAGCTGGGAAGTTTGCACTCCTCATATTCTGACCTCCAGTGTTGACACTGTTCTCACAACAGCATCACTGATGCATGCTGGGACACAGAGCACAACTAGGCTGGAGTGGTGCTGTCGGGGTCCAGGGGATTCTGCCTGGCTCTCTGGGCTCAGTGGCAAGTCTGGGGTTGTGGCTCCCACAAGTCCCATTTCAGTTCTTATGAGTACAGTTCTGACCCACTTGAGAGGGTGCATAAAAGATCTATGTCCAGCAAGTACCGTGGGTCTGAAGAATTTGGTTGCTGATGTTTTGTGGTTTGTTTTGTTTTTCAAGACAGGGGTTGTCTGTGCTGCTCTGGCTGTCCTGGACTCCCTCTGTAGACCAAGCTGGCCTGGACCTCAGGCCCACCTGCCTCTAGACCTCCCAAGTCCTGGGATTAAAGGCATGCACCTCAATGTCCGGCTAAAGATCTATTTTTATTTTATCAACACTGGTGTTTGGCTGCACATGTGCCTGTGTGAGGGTGCTGGGTCCTGGGACAGGAGTTAGGGACAGCTGTGAGCTGCCATGTAGGTGCTGGTAATTGAACCTGGGTCCTCTGCAAGAGCAGCCAGTGCTCTTAACTGCCAAGCCATCTCTCCAGCCCAGATCTGAACAATTTTAAACCCAGACTTGCTCAACTGTCTTGATTCAAAACTTTAAATACTTTAATCTTTTCATGATGTAATCTTTAAAGTGTCTGGGTAATTTCATTCACAAAATAGTATTTCTTGAGTTTTGGATTACACCAATCTTCAAACTCAGCAACAAATCAAAACACATTGACAGAACTTTTGTAAACATGGTTTTATTCTCAATGTGCTGTCAGTGAAGAGGCTCTCGCTGCCCCGCAGTCTTCTCAACACAGGACTTGGGAGTCTGATATTCTGGACAACTGCTGGATTATATTGCTTTAAAAATAACTACAATACACTTTTATTATTTATTCACATCTTATAATAAAAATCTAAAGTATTTCTAGTAGTCTCAAGTGTCTCATATTCATTAAGTGTTGGCTTCCTTAAGATTTTTCAGAAATAAGTACATTTCTGCAGAGAAAATAAATTTGGGTTAAAAATAATCATGATTGTGGCAAAATAGTTGCTTCTGAATTTTCTGAATTTTAACAACTCAAAGAGAGAATGTGTCAGGTAGTCAAGGACTCTTTTTATGACCCTCAAGTACCTTACTTGTAGACCACCAAAAGCCAGGTGGCTATTTCTTCTGCCAGCAGAGAATGGCTGGTGAACGGTCTAAAGGTTTTCTACACCAAAACACCAAAAATAAGTATGTTTCAAAATATTTAAAAATGTACAGCTTGTAAGTTATGCATATGCTAAAAAGCTATGCTGACATGGGAATAAGTGAACCCGACCTTATGTGTCTATAGCGCATAGCTGGCACTGAACAGCGATGGGGCGCCTGTGTAAGTGGTCAACGCCAGGGAGTCAGACGAAGCTCTCTGTCCCTCTGTCCCTGCGTCATGGACACATAAGCTGGGTGATCTCAACCTACCCCAGTCACCTGCATGTGGCACACTGTCATCCTGCAGTAGCAGGTGGTGGTCACACCTGAGCTAGAGAGCTCAGCCAGGTCTCTGTACCCAGCTAGTCACCCTCATGCTAGTCAAGTCCCGACAGCTGCGGCCTCTGCTGCTCTTTGGAACAGATGATTTGGAGAAGCTCATAGCCCTGCAGAAGTAAGGCAGCTCCTTAATCACAGCCACCATCTTCAGTGTCTTTCTCTGAATAGTCGGCCACGGGATCAGGCTACTGCAGGCCCAGTAGGTCAGTGGGTGAGCAGTCAGCTGACTGAGCAACAAAGCGGGACACACCAGCTCTAAAAGACTCTGCAAAATACGTCAAGTGCTGATGGCCTTGAAGAAAGAGGGTCACAACGCATGGCTCAGTCCCCTCAGGAGAGCCCATCGCATCAGAGGAGAAATACAAGCCCTTCCCTGAGAAGCACAACTCACAACATTGACGATCTTCAGAAAGCTGTCTGAGGATCAAACGCTGAGCAAGAAAAGATGCTGTGATCCTCAGGGGGACACCAGAGAATCCTACGGCCGTGCCCAGCACACCCTCACCCAGAAAATCCGACACTGGAGTCCCTGCCGTGGCCCGCGCACCCTCCTGTGCACCCGCTCCCTTTACGTCACTGGCTTTAACCAAGGGATGAGCTAACGGTTAACGGGCTGGCCTGTCAGAGGTCTGTACGGCGGGGTGCAGCACCCCTGGAAAGTGGAATTCCACTCACCGCCGACAGCTACTGTTCAGGGTCTTTGGTTCATTGGAAACAACAGCACTAGTGCTATCAGAGGGTCCCCAGCAACGGTATGTACCGACATCTGCAGAAAGCAAAGCAAACCACGCTGTGCCCTCCATGTGTCCATTGACAAAATCACAAGTTTGACATTTAAAAAAATAGTTTAATAAAAATACACTAGGTTCTACAAGCAGCTTTCACGGTCATTTCTGAAACTCAACTCACTGCCATCCAATTAAAATAATGCTATGTCCACTTGTTAAAAAATAAGTCCTTGTGTCACAAAAAAAGTAGCCGGCAACTGCTCAGGTGCAGCAGCTCATCTCCTACGCTCAGCACAGCCGGCCTCCGGGGAGTTCGCTGGGGTGAGAAGGTCCCATCTGGACAGAAGCTCGTCTTCCCTACCCCAGGGTCAGCTGAGAGCCTGACAGGAAACTAATGTTGAAGACAGTGCACTTCTCCTTAAGTTCCTTAGAGCCATCGCAGAAACTGTCCTCGCGTACAGCCTAGTGTCCAGAACAGCAGTTCTAACGGCAGCTATGGAAGATGGCTTTTTACTAACTCTAGACCCAGGAGCTTTGCAGTAAAGCAGGACACCAGGAGCGGCTCAGGCTGCCTTGGCCATCAGGCTCCGCAGGTCTGGCTGGATTAGTGTTGCAGTCGGGAGCGCACGGGCAGAGTGGACCTCAGCGTGCACGGAGGCGATGCAGATAGGAGGGAATGTCTGCTCCTTTGTCCCAGTACCTTTGTATAATAAAATTAATTCAAATAATAAAATCCTAAAAAAAAAAAAAAAAAAAGCAGTGGCCTCGGAATCCCGCGTGTGCTGCAGATGCTCCTCTGGCCTGGAGCCTGGGAATGCGGCTACCTGAGCTCTCTCGGCTGAGGGGACTGCTGTCATTCATAACTTCCCAGCTTTCATGTACGTGGGGATGGAGCCCCGCTGAGTCAGCCCTTCAAACCTTTTGTAGGTGTAGTTGAGAAAAACCCAGTCTTTGGATTTGTAGTCAGGCTCCGTGGTATTCGGCACTAGAAAGAGAGAAAAGTCAACCGAGGAGGACAAAGGGATTTCATAGCGACACGTGGTCACCGCTCAGGTGGCTGCAGTGTGGCTGTGCTCGGGAACCTCTTACCCGGCTGTAAGATATCAGACTCAGGGAAGTCATCGAAGTTGGAGGTGTCGTCGATGCTCCTGATCTCTATAGGGATGGCTGCCGGCCGCTCCCTGCAAAACACACGTCAGCAGCCACGGTAAAGTCCTTGGACTTGTAACTGTCCAACGAAGCACTCTTGGGAAGTCCTGCACCACTGGACAGGAAACCCTCGGTGTCTGCCACGGAGCTCAACACAGCTAAGTGGATGTCAAGATGGCTGAGTGCAATTTTACTGAAATGTTTTCATTTACTTGACGTTCTATAGTTTTGCATGAAGACTTTCTCATGCTTCCCAGTTCACCACTGGGAACTGAGTTCTTACTCAGATTACCTGCAAATACTCTACCAGTGAGCTACAGCCCCAGCACTTCATGGGCTAATTTTATTTTTAGGTGAATGAAAAAAAAGAGAAGAAATTTTACTGAAAGGGAGACAGTGAGTTACGATTTATCTAAGTGAATTAAGGCTAGAATTCTAGTGATTTAGTAAACACAAAGACATCTGCAAAAAAAGGGGGGGGCACACATATTTGTGACAAAATCTGAATGCAAACACTTGTCAGTCATATATATTTTTTGTTTGTTTTTTGTTGTTGTTGTTTTTTTTGTTTGTCAGGGTTTTTTTTGTGTAGCCTTGGCTGTCCTAGACTTGCTTTGTAGACCAGGCTGGCCTCGAACTCATAGTGATCCACCTGCCTCTGCTTCCCAGGTGCTGGGGTTGAAGGTGTGCGCCACCACGCCCCGCTAGGCATATAAATTTTAAGAGGTCCAGACAGGTCAGGTTAAAAAAAAAAACCTATTCATGAAAATGCCTTCTTATGCTAAAAACATTGAATTATAGAAATAGTTAAAAGAAACTATCACTTGAAACTTTTAAATTAGCCAGGTGGTGGTGGTGCATGCCTTTAATCCCAACACTTGGGAGGCAGAAGCAGGTGGATCTCTGAGTTCGAAGCCAGCCAAGTGAGTCCAGGCTAGCCTGAGCTATAAAGAAACCATGTCCTGAAAATCAAACAACAGTAAAATCCACCAAAATCCAAACAAAACAAATAAATAAAAAACATTTTAAGTTATATTTATGTATTTACACAAACACACACAGCAAGCGCGGCGGTCAGGGGACAACACTCAGCAGTTGGTTGTCCCGCTGCCACGCAGGACCCGGAACTGAGCTCAGGCCCCACAGCCACGAATCCACTTCTGTTTCCTCAGCAAGTATTTAAAGGATCTGCTAGGTGCTAAGCATGCCACGTTATGAAAAAGCATGTACTGTCCATGCTTGCACAAGAAATATTCCTTTCTTGTTTTGTTTTGAAGACAGTGTTTCTCTGCGTAGCCCTGGCTGTCCGGGACTCACAGAGATTCAGCTGAGTGGAGAGAGCCGCAGGCCTCTGTGACTCAGTTTTCCTGTCCCTAACTAGCAGTGTGAGCTTAGGCAGCAGGGCCCTGCTCTGTGAAGGCTTCCATGAACAACATGCCCTGTCTATAAATTCCAGCTCAGCCCCCTGGACAGGACACTAACAGCTCCTCAGGGTGAGGTGAGAGATACACAGGGCACACAGTGGGAACCCTAGGGAAGACACACACTGAGAAGCTGCACAGGCGATGGCTTCTCAGGTGAGGCAGCACTGGCTCTTGTACTTAGCCTAACGGCGGCTCTCACCCTTCCTAATGCTGTGGCCCTGTACTACAACTCCTCATGCTGTGATGACCCTTGACCATGACATTGCTTCTGCTGCTGTTTCGTGACTGTAATTTTCCTACTATTATAATCGCAATGTACTTTGTTTTTCGATGGTCTTAGGCAAACCCTGTGAAAGGCCGCAGCCCCAGGTGGAGAACCACAGCTAGAAGAGACAGCTCACGGTGAGCACCGAGTGCAGACGTTCAGGGGCTCTCTGAACACGTACCTGATGTGCCCCCAATCTACGCCCTCAAAGAAGGGGTGGCCTTTGATCTCTTCTACACCTCCGTTCCCAATTCTGCTCTCAGAGTCCGTACAGAACCTAGAGAAAGGGAGACAGCTGACAGGTGGGTCTCACAGGACACTCTGCTGTCAGCTGCAGGGTCGTCAGAAAGCACTGCAGAGATCATCAGACTGTTCTAACCACTTATAAAGGCTCTCATAAGTTTCAATTTTTCACAACTAAAATAACACAAAAAAAACATGACTAACTAATCTATGTGGTTATATGTGCAATTAAATTCCTCAAAACAAAACTGCTAGGTCAAAGGACATGCACAGTGTAACAATTTTACACAACATGCTGCCAGCTGGCCAGTCACAAAGCTTGTCACAATTCGCCCCCACCCCTTGCAGCAGTGCCGAGCCACCTCCTCCCAAACACAGGTGCACCGGTCACTTTGGTGGCAGGAACTTCTGCTCCTAGCACATTTAGTCTCCTTTGCTCTGTGACGCACAGAGTCCTGGAGTCCAACAGAGACACTTTCCAGTGTGTCTAGCAAGAACTCCTCTTTCCTCTGAGCCTCATTTCCCCCACAGACTTCTAAGTGTTTGCATTTTGTGGGGCTAGAGAAACAGGTAGTGAGGAGTACTTACTACTCTTGTGTGGACCTGGGTTCAATTCCCAGCACCCATGCTGGGCGGCTCATGTCTGTCTGTCACACCAGCTCCAAGGGACTGTGTAGCCTCCATGGGAAAAATGGCACCCACACACTTACACATAACAATAATTTTTTTTTAAAAAAGAAGTTTGAATTTTGTAAAACCCTTTTTCTAAGCTGACCTTCTTGATTAACCAGATCGGTGGTGTTTTCCTCCCAAACACCTGCCCAGCCTTAGAGACACAGACCGCTCATGCTTTTGTGAAGTCTTAAGAGTCACTAACCTGAGAATCAAGTCCTTGGCTTTCTCAGACACGGGCACTTCTGGAGGAAACGCCAGCGTCTCCTTCCAGCTCATAACTTTTCTGTATGTTTCTTGAGGTGTCTCAGAGCAGAAAGGTGGAAAGCCTGGGCATCCGAGAGACAAAATTCCTCAGGTTTGTGACTGTTCCGCCAGACCCACAGGCATGTGCCATAGGAAGCAGCCGTGCGTGCAGCCAGTCACCACACAGTCACCAGTGATGTCTCTAAGGGTTAAAGCCCCACCTCGCTGTAGCTGAGTCCTGCAAAGCCAACTTGGTAAGGAGAGTCAAGCGAATCAACTATTTCCTGCCACAGAATCCCCAGAGCAGTCACCAGGCATTATACACATGTACTTAACACTGAAGAATAGGGAAACAGGTTGACAATGACTCTGCTCTTTCTGTCCTTAATAGCTGTAATGTGTGCAGGCACTGGCCCCAGAAGAGATGCCCATCAAGCAGGTGAAGAGAACCTACCTATCAGCATCTCATACATAATCACCCCCAAGGACCACCAGTCACAGAGCTTGTTGTAGCCAGTCTGCATGAACACCTCTGGAGCGATGTAGTCTGGCGTCCCGACTGTGGAGTAGGCCTATAAAGAAGCAGCCTGTCAGCCGGGCATGCTGCGCCGCACATAAAGCATCTGTGGATGATTTACAGAGGAAGCACTAGACCCCGGAGCCAAGGTTTCCCTGTGGGTGACTCTGCGTCACACGTAAAGCTGACTGGCAGGTGCTGAGTGGGGCACTGCGCATAGAACATAGGATTCTGGCCCTAGGAGAGGCCCTGCCTCTACTTCAAAGAGAAATAAAAGGCTGAGTGAGCGGGCCTGACGGCCCTGCTCACTACTCATGTGCTCCACAGATCCAGCTGGGGATCTACAGCAGCTTGACCTGAGTCTAAAACAAGAAAAGGCACACGCCCTGTACGCGCAGGCAGCTTCCTTACAACTAAATCCAGGCGTCACATCAGGGGCGATGTGAAATCCTACAAAAGTCTCTCTAGGAATCCTCCAGAGTGTCGTCTTAAGGACCTAGGAATTGTCATTGTCACCAGGTTGGCAGCTGGTGGCTGGATGAAGGCTTCTCCCTTGGGAGCCACGGACCTAGATGATGGCTCCTGGCCAAGAGAAGAGTGTCTGTGCACCGTGCACGCTGCTGCACCCGGTCACTGTCACTACAAACCCTCTCCTGTGTTTGTATCTGTCTGAAGACGGGGTCTCACTGTGACGCCCAGGCTGCTCTCAAACCTCAGGACGCCCTGCCTCAGCCTCTCAAGTAGTGGGATACAGGTGAGCGCCAGTGCCTGCTGCTCACAAATTTTAAGCGGTATTCGATTCTTCCCCTTTAAAAACAGGAAGACTGTAATATTCTTCTCAAACGTAAAATCTGATCAAAAATGACACATTTAAAAATAAAATGAAGGTTTTTTCCTTAATGCACAGCTAAGCACATTTTTAGAACTCTGAAAGCTTACTAGAATATGAATCTGCCGCTACTTGGCAAATGAGCTCAGAAATGCAAAAGGTCACTTAATTCTGTCGGAGGCGCAGACTATCATCCCCTCTTAGCCTAGCTCGTCCCAGGGGAATGGGGACGTCAGCAGCTTCTTCACTGTTTACTTCAGCTAAACAAATCCTGACAAGGTGTCTGCACATGTTGGGCATTGTATAAGAGACCAGGAAAACAAAGTCAAAGCCACATTCCTAATCATAAATGTTCACGCCCCAGTTAACTACATAACTGCAAAGAGGAAGGGAAGGAAGCAGCCTTACATTCACTAGAAAACAGAGCGCAACAGCACAGGCTGAGAAGCAGCTGTGAAGTCCAGCACTCAGGTCTGCCCACTAAAGTGCCACTTCACACCCCACCCCGGACTTCCAGTCCCCTAGGTTGGCTGTAGAGATTGGTGGTGGATGACCAGGAGCTACACTGCACCCAGGCAATCAGAACACCTGCCACACGAGAAGCAGACATGTCTCCTGTTCAGGGACTTAGGATCTGAAGGAAAAGGCCAGTGCTGGTGGCTGCTGCAGCTCTGAGATCTTCCCTTGGGAACCACGTCAGGCTCCGCTGCTCTTTCACGAATGCCTGCTTCTGAGGTAGCTAGCGCACACAGTCAGCCCCATCTGTCTCAGGAAGGAGACCCACATCACCCACTGACAGCCAAGCAGACCTGCAGCCTCTTTTCTATGGCCGGAGAACAAACAGCTCCCTGTAACTAACAGCACCCAAGATACCTGCAGTCCAGAGAACTGGCCAGGCTCAGCAACCACCTCAGAGCCTAAAAGACCTGCAATGAGGAATCTCAACACTCCTCCTAAGGGCTTCCACCACCACCACCACTCTACTGGGTTTCTCTTACTTTTTATTAGTTTCTCACTTTTCTGAAATCCTCTGTAAAAGACATGCTGCCCACTCCCACAAGTCTCTGGGTCTTTAGTCCTCACTGGTGGGAAACAGTGAACTCTGGAACTACCGTCCCAGTCAGACTTTGGTGACCCTAGGTCCTTGGGTCAAGTACAGCTGAGCCAAGAAGGGCCGTCCCTCTCAGCCTGCAGCTGTGAGAGCCCTGAGGAGCCGTGCTGAGCCGGGGCCGGGCGAGCGCGCTTCAGACATGGGCGACTCACCAGCTGCCGCCTGTTCTTCTTCCAGGTCTCTGCTTTCCGCTTCGAGTTCATGTTCTGAAAAGCTAATTTCAACAAGACATAAGAGTGACCCGAGGCGGAACCGACAAAAGATGAAACTGCACACCTACATCTAAAACTTAGCAGCTTAGGAGGAGTGAGCCTCTCTTCCTCACAGAACCAAAGTGCAAACAAAGGAAAAACACAACTTACAGAAGTCGCTTGGCGGGTTGTGTGAGAGGTTTCTGTAGAATTCAGTCCTGTGAGCTTTCTTTAACCCCGTGCACAACCCAAAATCTGATAATTTTACATGTCCCTAAAACAACAACAAATTCCAGTGAGTTAAACTATGTTAACTGTGAAAACAAAAGGCCTTATGATAAACTTTTAATGCAGTCATTATGAAGATCCCTAACTTAGAGCACACACAGCTAAAATATGACATTATACATGTTTGAGGATGGTTTTTAAAGTGGAAAGCAGAGGGCGTATTTTAAAAAGCTATTTCTCTATGCCATCAGTCCAGCAGTCACTTGCTCTACCTTCTAGTTAACCCACAAGGACCTAAACCATGGCCGGGCGGTGATGGCACACGCCTGTAATCCCAGCACTTGGGAGGCAGAGGTAGGCAGATCTCTGTGAGTTCGAGGCCAGCCTGGTCTACAGAGTGAGTTCCAGGACAGCTAGAGCTGTTACACGGAGAAACTCTGTCTCAACCCCTCCCCCTCCACAAAAAAAGAACCTAAGCCATGACCACTGTCCCCAGCCAGGAGCCTGGCCGGCCTGAGGCCTCTCCTCACGTGCCTTGGCATCCAGTAAAAGGTTGTCTGGCTTGATGTCCCGGTGGATGAAGCCCAGCTGGTGGATCGCGTCGATCGCCAAGACTGTCTCTGAGATGTAGAACTGAGTTTCCTCCTCTGTCAAGGTGTCCTTCTTCATCAGCAACGTCATCATGTCACCTGAGTCGGACACATGTAGGAGCCTCAGTCTCAGGTCCATTTTTCCTGAGTTTTAGTAACTGTGCTTGGAACCCTAGTACTGGTACTACGGGCATGTGGCAGCACACACCCAGCTTAAGGGGAATATGCTGCAGGATATTTGATCACACGGTGAACCCCAAGATTGTGTTCACTGGAAAAACCTGTTTCTAGTTGTGGTCTGGCTCAGCCCTAGGACACACCTTTAATCCAAGAGCTTTCTGTTTGAATTAAATAAAATCATCCATAGGTCAGGAGGCGGAGCAGGCAACCAGTTGACAGGGAGTGAACATAGGAAAAAACCACAGCGAGTAAGAGGAAGTCAGGAGGACAGACAGAGAGGACAGGAAGTAGATGGGAGGGACACTCAGGTTTGAAGGCTTTTCGAGACAGCTTGGGGAAGGAGAATTCCTTTTTCTTTTGGGACACTGGCTGAGGAGGAAGGTCAGCTGGGTGCTTCCTCTGCCTCTCTGAGCTAGCAGCATTTCACCCCAGCATCTGGCTCCCGAGTCTTTATTGGTAAAATTGAACATCTGAGGTTTTGTTAAAACATTAGGAACACTCTTCCAGACTTCCTCTATATATACAGACTCGGTCAGTTTTGCAGTTTATGACCTGCCCAGTGCGTGCCACGGTGCAGTGGGGAGAGTGGAGTTCTCAGGGCAGAGCTGCAGCTCAGAGGCACGAGGGGGAACACACGCTCCTAGAAGCCAGAGTCTTGTTTTTCTGTATGCAGGCTTCACTAACCTACAGAAGGCTAGTGTACACAGAATGACGGTGTTTAAGATGTCAGCTTAATAGGCCTTCAGCATCACAGGAGTTGTGGCTAAATCATCTTCCAGTATTCCGGAAGTAAATACTAAAAAACAACTGCTATGTATAAAGTCAATAAAAGTCAGGAGTAAAACTCGCTGACATCGTTGCTGCACATGCAGACAGCTCAAGTCGGCCTGCCACTGCTTACCTCCAGGAAGGAACTCCATGATCAGATAGAGGTTCCGCTTGTCCTGGAAGCTGTAGAACATCTTCACCACCCAGGCACCATCTGCTTCCACTAAAATGTCTCTTTCTGCGCGAATATGAGCCACCTAGATGGATGTATTCAGAAAAGATCACAGACCTCTTCCAGTCAGCCATCCCTGACCATCACGCGGGAGATCTGTGGTTTAGCAAGCATTGCAACAGACACATGTTCATGTTCCATTAAACATGCAGGACCACGGAACACTTATTTTAGCTTCTTTCTCAAAGGGGGCACAGATTTTGTAACTGCAAGGTCAGCAGATTCCTGCTTCCCATGTGAGTGTGGAGGGAAGGGAGACAGCAAGCGTCAGAAACTAAAACCCACAGACCACAAGAAGGGAAGGCCGCTGCTGTCTTCAGCCTCCACCCTATGCTGTTTTCTAACAGCAGCTTCTTTTTATAATTTCCACGTAAGCACTACTCGTAGCCCTGTCACAGGAGCCCCTGGCAGTGCACATGCGCTGAGACACACCTGTTCCTTCTCCAGCATGTCAGCTTTCCTCAGGATCTTCATGGCGTAGATGTGCCCCGTGTCCTTCTTCTGGACCAGCCGCACCTACAGCACACACACACACACACACTTATGGGAGGTGGCGTCTCGCACATCCCCAGCTGACCTCAAACTTCTGGTCCCCCTGCCTCCAGCTTTGCCATCACTCTGGTCCCTATGTGCCGAGTCAAATGCAGGGAGGGCTTTGTGGAAACTACGCAAGCGCTCTTGCCAACTGACCCATGACCTCAGAGCCCAGGAAGCGTCTCCTGGCAGCAGTGGTGACCTGAAGGAAGCAGCTCACCTCTCCGAAAGCTCCCCTTCCTATGACCTTCAGGGACTCAAAGTCATCCAGGCCAAGTCTGGTCCTCTTGAGCCGTAAGAACTCTGTTTCTTTACGGGCATGCTGTGATCGCCGTAACTTTTTCTATTTGAAGAAAGATTTTAAAAAGATGATTTTAAAGTAAGGCATGTATAGCTTTAAAAGATGATACACATAAAAAGAAAGCCATGGTGGCTGAAGAGATAACTCAGCAGCTAAGACGCAGGATGCTCTTACAGAGGACACAAGCTCCGCCCCAGCATCCACGCTCAGCTCCAGGGCGTCAGCCCATCCCGGCCTCTACAGGCTTTGCGCTCTCATCACAAATCCACACTCATTCACACACATAAATTTTAGACAAATAAATAAATAAATAGAGGCACACTGTCTTAATTATTATATGTCTGTAATCCATTTGCCCCGATCAAGTATTTATTAAGCAAGGAAAGAATAAAACAGTAATAACATTCTTTAAACAATTATGATGTCTGTAGCTTTGAAAGCAGACTTTATGGATTACAGAATTCTAACCAGTTTATTACAATGTAAATCACTGCCTTCTGAGTGGTAACTTAACTCACAGAGATACATTTTAGGTAATGCAAATGCAGGGGTGTTGTGACATGTGTATGTTTGGTTTTGAGATAGGATCTCACTGAGTAGCCCAGCTGTGCCTGGAACTCGTGGCAATCCTTCTGCCCCAGCTCCTAAGTGCTGGGGTTACGGTACCAGGCCCTGATCCCTCTGACGCTCATTTTTACTTTGTCAGGAGATCTGCACCAGCTCTTTTCTTTTCAAGATGCTGCCACAGCTACTGAAACCTGTGATTCAAACTCATGGGACAGTGGCGTTTCCATGAACATTTAACTGTTTCTTCCATAAATTCACCAAATTGCTTGAAACTTCATAAAACTTTCTAAAGACATGAAATTGCAAAATAAATATTACAAAGTACCAGCTGAGCGTGGTGGCGCACACTTTTAATCCCAGTACTTGGGAGAAGGAGGCAAAGGCAGGTGGATTACTGTGAGTTCAAGGCCAGCCTGGTCTACAAAGTGAGTCTAGGACAGCCAAGGCTACACAAGGAAACCCAGCCTTGAAAAAAAAATTTTTTTTTTAACAAAGTACCACTAAATACCAAAGTTAGCTGGGCATGGTGGCACACACCTTCAATCCCAGCACTCAGGAGAAAGAGGCAGGTGGATATCTTTGAGTTCCATGTCAGCCAAGACTATATAGAGACCCTGTCTTGAAAGAAAGAAAGCAAGCCAGGGGTGGTGGCTCATGCCTTTAATCCCAGCACTCGGGAGGCAGAGGCAGGCGGATGGCTGTGAGTTCAAGGCCAGCCTGGTCTACAAAGCGAGTCCAGGACAGCCAAGGCTACACAGAGAGACCCTGTCTTGCAAAACAAAAAGACAAACAAAAAAACAATTAGTAAGCAACATTTTAAACACCTGAAGGCTGCATTTGGAACTCATTCATTTTCATGTTGTAGACTCAGGCTCAGGCCCCCACAGGGAGAGCTCTCAGTGGGCAGCGCCAGTGGGCAGTGAACGCACTGAAGGAGCTCCTGCTCATGTTCACGGGACCCATCAGTGTTTCACAGCTGGCGCTCAGACACACCTCGCCCTCGTGCGGCTCAAAGCAGGGCCCCTCACCTTCCCCGCTCCAGCCTGCTGTAAAGAGTCAGGTGTGCAAGGAGAAGTCTGTGTATCACAGACACGGAATTCTAACACGAGTCACAGAGGAAGTGGGAAGCCAGAACTGCCTTTTCACTTCACACAGCTCAGTGAAGTGAATTACATTTAAAAATTTAAATTTGTTTTATTTTGTGCATGTGAGCATTTTGCCTACATGTGTATCTGTATAACATGTGCATGCCCAGTGTTCAGAGGTCAGAAGAGGCTCCATTCCTTTTCAGATGGATCAGCTTCTCAACTGCAGGTGCCCAGGCAGCGTAAAGCAGAAAGGGTATTGCAAAGTTCTGAGACAATAAAGGGTCCCGCCCTCAGCTTCATCTCAGCCACTGATGGTTGTACATGGCCACACGGTTTAACCGTCTCTCAGCGCACTCGTGAACGACTCCACAGACCGCTTTCTATGACAGAATGAGCTGAGCAGTGTAGTTCTCATTGAAAAACGACACTTGAAGCTGGCTCAGTTGTAAGTGCTAACTTTGCAGACACAGGGCCTCAATCTAGGCACAGGCGCAGGCGTGAGGAAGCGCATGCAGTCTCAGCAGGGGAGACAGGGACAGGTGGAGCCCTGAGGCCAGCAGCTCCAGGTCAACAGGTGGAGCCCTGAGGCCAGCAGCTCCAGGCCAACAGGTGGAGCCCTGAGGCCAGCAGCTCCAGGCCAACAGGTGGAGCCCTGAGGCCAGCAGCTCCAGGCCAACAGGTGGGGCCCTGAGGCCAGCAGCTCCAGGCCAACAGGTGGGGCCCTGAGGCCAGCAGCTCCAGGCCAACAGGTGGGGCCCTGAGGCCAGCAGCTCCAGGCCAACAGAAGGAGCTGCACAGTGCTACTGAGAACGGGCACTCTAGGCTGGCCTCTGGCCTCTGGCCTCTGGCCTCCACATGCTTAAGAAAAATTTAAGTGTTTTTTTTTGGGGGGTGATGTTTCAAGACAGGGTTTCTCTGTGTAACAACCTAGCTGTCCTGGACTCACTTTGTAGACCAGGCTGACCTAGAATTCACAGAGATCCACCTGCCTCCTGAGTGCTGCAAAGTTTTTTGTTTGTTTTTTTAAGAAACAAGAAATTCCAATTCCTTATAACTATAGTTTCAACATTAAGGTTGAACGGATTTGTTGTTTTACACACAATGTTGTAGAAGACTGTTAATTCAGAACATGGCTGCTTGGCAGGAGATCACATCCAAAGGCCTTCTAGGTCTGTATATCTGGCTGAAATACAGATACACCTTTAATCCAGGAGACATAGACAAGCAGATCTGAGATCAAGGCCAGGCTGGTATAAATCAAGTATCAGGAAAACAAAAGCTTAGATTCAGGCATGGTGGCACATGCCTTTAATCCCAAACAATAAAAATAAAGTGATTTTGTAGAAGGAAGCACCCATGTTTGAAACTGATGTCTGAGTGGCAGGAAAAGTAACGAATCAGCAAAATCAGACAGAATAGGGCCCGCCCACTCTCATGAGGAGAGAGAGGAAAGGGAAGCTACCTAAGAGGCAGGGGAGGGGAGGAGGAGGGAGGGAAAAAGTACACTCTGGTGAAGACCAAACGAGCCAGAGAATGAGAAGGAGCCAGGAGATTAGAGCAGATGGCTGAGTTGGTTTGAGGCCAAGCAGAGCAATTCAGTGGCTGATAAAGAAGCCAGACTGAATCAGTCAGCTGAGAGGAGTTTGCGAACAGCTGAGGTGAGCCAGCCAGCCCAGAGCTCAGGAAGAACAAGAAAGGGTGAGCTTATTCGGCAGTAAGGCTCGGAGGCTGAGAACATTGTAGGCCGAGGTTAGATTGTGTGGAGGCTGGAAGCTTCCAGGACTAGGCCGAGGTTAGTAATCTTCCAAAACAACAGTTGAAACGGGAATAAAAGTTCCTTTTACACAGCATCTTCAAGGTCCTAGCACATGGCCTAACAATAAACACATAGGAATTTAAAAATATCTTTACAGAAAAAACTGGGATGTTTAAAGCAGATATTATGAGCCATCAACCTTTAGAAGTAAAATGAGTTGACATTTTCTATAAGCTATTTATAAGAATTAAGAAAAAAATAGAAATAAATTTAAAAGAGAAGAAAAAAGAAAATATCACAAATGCCCACCAGGGGGCAGCAAAGGCCCGCTACAAAAGGAGCCTTGCCAGACAGTTCCTGACTCCCAAGCTGTTTTTAAAACTCTCTCCTCACTTGGCAATATTTTAAAAAGCAAGCGACTTTATACAAAAGTCCAGACTCCCAGACCTTGCACACAGGACCCTGACCACAGTGGGCTAATGGAAGAGCAACTGCTCTGTAACTTGTCACCTGACATGGCTGCTCCTGAGCTCTTGGTATCTGACAAATGAGCAGGCCTCATTAACATACAGTGTGAGAACAAATGTATTTCAGAAAACATTTCTTCCTCCTTCCTCCTTTCTCTTTCCTTCATTATTTCCTCTGAGGCGAGGCCCTGCTCTATCGCACTGGCTGTCTGGGAACCTCTCCCTAGACTTTAAGCTCCCGTGTTTAGGATGTGGCACCGCATCAGACCAGGTGCTGTACCACACACCTGTAATCCCAGCACTTGGGACACAAGTGGATCTCTGTGAGTTTGAGGCCTGGTCTACAAAGTGAGTTCCCGGACAGCCAGGGCTGCTACACAGAGAAATCCTGTCTCAAAAAACCAAAAACAAACAAAAAGAGATTTCTATTCATCATAATTATTACAGCTATAAGAAAGCTATAATATTAATGAGAAATAAAGAAGATGTGCTCCCCTTTCTCTATGGGCTAAGAGGAAGTCCTTAAATTAGTGCCTCTCACTAAAGTTTAACAAGATAAAATGGTGTTTTAAAATCTTCTTAGTTTTACGTAGATAATAACTGTAAATGTATGTTTGCCTTCCCTAGCCTTCAGAAGACGTCAGCCGCCCGCTGGGCACAGCGCTAAGGAAGCTGCAGGGTGGGCTGGCCCCTTGGTTCAAGCCATCACTTGGTCAGCATTTCCAGTTCAAGCTCCTTTCGAACCACTCGACGGTCACTCAGCCTAGGTTATAACTCATTCTCACCTGGAAAATAAAGCTCTTTTTAGTAAGTGCCCTAAATCTACCTTTCCGTGCCTTTAGCTTCCTCAGTCACTTCTTGGTGCCCGCCTCTGCATCCAGCCACTATTTCTGTGTATGGACTGTCTGGGAAGTAAACTTTCCAGTCAGGGAAGATTCAAATCAGTTGCTAAATTTTCCATAAATCTTTTCTGAGGCCCTGGTTTTTTTGTTTTGTTTTGTTTGTCTTTTTTTTGGGGGGGGGAGATATCTGTGTATTTTCAAAGTTTGTTATATTCTGTAATGCTTACATATTTTGACTTACTGTGTGGAGGCTGCTGGTACTCAAACCATGGCTTTGCAAGCACTCTGACCTACACTAGCAGCCCTATAGTTTATACAGGTTTTCACACATGTGTGAGCCCATGCCAAAGCATATAGTAAGCCCTCTCTCCTTCCCATTCTGAGTCCTTGACGACGAGGAGGTCACTGCTCACCTACAGCAAAGCATCCACCTGGCCGTCTGCCTGCTCTGGGTTGATGCATCTTTTAAGGTTGTCCCAAGGACAGAAACAGCGTTAGGGTGGAAGGTAGGACAAGCACATGAGCGACTAGGGAGGATTTCCCAGTGAAGTGAGACCTACACTCTTTGAGGAAGAACTGCAGTTAGAGAGGAGTTTCAAGCGGCAGAAATAAAATGTGAAAAGGGCCAGAAATAAGCAGGGAAATTACAGGAACTCAGCCCTGGTCAGCTGGATGGGATGCCAAGAGCTAAGGCTGGAGAGACAGAGGCCTGCACTGCATGGCCAAGGCAACTAGGAAAGCGTCCACTCGGGCTTTCAGGTGGAGACCAGTCCATGAGCATAGTCACGGCAGCGGACATTTTGAACCATAAGCAGGAAGCACAGAACAAGCTTGAAACGGGTCTTTAAACTCTCAAAGCCCACCTGCAGTGACAAACTTCCTGCACGTCTCTCATGCCTTCCCAGAAAGCAGCACCACCTAGGGACCAAGCATTCAAACATCTGAGACCATGAGGAGAGGGCACGAGACTTCCCTGAAACCACTACATGCAGGAGGGATGGACGGGGAGCCAGGCTTGTTTTCAGAGTGTGGAAAAACTGGGACGAGAGGACGAGACCATTTCAAGACAGTCACTCGCCAGCGAGATGCAAGGGAACCTAGAGTTTGAGTAAACTGTTTAAAAATATTCAGAAAAAAATGTAAGAGGGAACAACAGATGGTGTCTGGAGCCTGCCTCTGTCCCACACACCCAGGACAGGTGGAAGGACAGTGTCTGGAGCCTGCCCCTGTCCCACATACCCAGATCAGGTGGATGAACGGTGTCTGGAGCCTGCCCCTGTCCCACATACCCAGATCAGGTGGATGAACGGTGTCTGGAGCCTGTCCCTGTCCCACACACCCAGGACAGGTGGACGGAAGGTGTCTGGAGCCTGCCCCTGTCCCACACACCCAGGACAGGTGGATGGACAGTGTCTGGAGCTTGCCCTGTCCCACACACCCAGGACAGGTGGACGAACGGTGTCTGGAGCCTGCCCCTGTCCCACACACCCAGGACAGGTGGACGGAAGGTGTCCAGTGCTTGATCCTGTCTCACACACCCAGGACAGGTGGAAGGACGGTGTCTGGAGCCTGCCCCTGTCCCACACACCCAGGACAGGTGGACGGACGGTGTCTGGAGCTTGCCCTGTCCCACACACCCAGGACAGGTGGACGGAAGGTGTCCAGTGCTTGATCCTGTCCCACACACCCATGATGCTGAGATGGTGACGAACACATGTGTGTTCTTGGGGGCAAAGGCCATCTCCTCCTAAGGTACCCACAATAGCAACACCGTAAGAAGCCATACTCAGATGGAGAAACCTCCACAGGCAACCTCCCCCTCCCCCCCCCCAGTCAGCTGCCACTGCTAAGAGCTCACTGGCCCTTCCCGTTAGCGGAGCTGTTACGTTACCTCCTCATCTGCCAGTCCTTCTTCTTCCATGGCCACTTCTAACTTCTTCTGCCTTTTCCAAAGAAAACGTAGACTTTTAAAATATGCTCTCATTTCCATTTAAGAAATACAGATATGGGATGGAGAGATGCCTCAGAGGTTAAGAGCATTGGCTGTTCTTCCAGAGGTCCTGAGTTTAATTCCCAGCATCCACATGGTGGCTCACAACCACCTATAATGAGATTTGGTGCCCTCTTCTGACACGCAGTTGTACATGCAAATATAACATTGTATACATAATAAATAAATAAATAAATAAATAAATCTTTTTTAAAAGAAAAAAGAAAGAGAGAAAGACAGTTATTTATCCAAGCCAAGCACTGGGCATGCTATGCTAAGAAAATCTTTCAAATTGAGCCAAGATTCAACTATTTCCTATGATCAGTGTTCTTTCTTGAGATTTAGCATTTGATACTGACCAAAGCTTTACAGTTTTATCTCCCAGTATGAAATGACCTTGTATGAGTCTTAAGCTTAACTTTCCCAACTCAGGAAAGACTGGTGGCAAGTGCATGTATTTTATTAAAATTCTTAGGAAACTGAAAAGTCACATACATATATATAGAATCATAGCCATCAATCATAACATTGTATTTTTCTAGGAATGAGCAAGTTCAGCTACTCAGGTTTTTTGTTTGTTTGGTTGGTTTTTGTTTTTTGTTTTTTTGTGAACATGAAGTTAGTTTTGTTAAGCTTTTCTGAGGGGGCTGCGGACGGTAACGATGGCTCTGGAACATGTTTTACCACTCACTTTTAAGTGAATAGTATTTCATTTTCATGTCTACAGTGTTGGGTTTTTTTGGTAACTGTGTATCTGGACAAATCATTCTAATTATCTTTGCATTATGCAAGAAGACCAGCATGCCTGCATTGAGCCAAATAGAGTCAAGGACTTAAGATTTCACCTACTAGAGTGACAGAAGCCAGACTGGCCTGTGACACTGCCATGCGGCAGAGCAGCTACAGCCCAGGATGGCCAGGATCTGCTACTCCTCTTACATGGGAACAGTGCTCTTCCCTCAGAGCACTGTTCAGATGCCATTTGGGAAGTTCTCCCACCGCCCTAGTCAAAACACGTGTCCTTTCTGGCCTCCCCTTCACTCCCCACTCTCTTGTGTAGCATCTGTGGGCACCAGCTCCCTTACCACAGCTGGGGCAAACGGCAATGCCACCCTCCCTTCTTAAGTAACTCTCTCACTGACACAGGCCAGCACCGCGGGTGTGATGCACTAGTGATTTCTACAGTAACTCTCTCACGGACACAGGCCAGCACCGCGGGTGTGATGCACTAGTGATTTCTACAGTAACTCTCTCACTGACACAGGCCAGCACCGTGGGTGTGATGCACTAGTGATTTCTACAGTAACTCTCTCACTGACACAGGCCAGGACCGTGGGTGTGATGCACTAGTGATTTCTACAGTAACTCTCTCACTGACACAGGCCAGCACCGCGGGTGTGATGCACTAGTGATTTCTGCAGTAACTCTCTCACTGACACAGGCCAGCACCGCGGGTGTGATGCACTAGTGATTTCTACAGTAACTCTCTCACGGACACAGGCCAGCACTGCGGGTGTGATGCACTAGTGATTTCTACAGTAACTCTCTCACTGACACAGGCCAGCACCGCGGGTGTGATGCACTAGTGATTTCTGCAGTAACTCTCTCACTGACACAGGCCAGCACCGTGGGTGTGATGCACTAGTGATTTCTGCAGTAACTCTCTCACTGACACAGGCCAGCACCGCGGGTGTGATGCACTAGTGATTTCTGCAGTAACTCTCTCACGGACACAGGCCAGCACCGCGGGTGTGATGCACTAGTGATTTCTGCAGTAACTCTCTCACTGACACAGGCCAGCACCGCGGGTGTGATGCACTAGTGATTTCTACAGTAACTCTCTCACGGTCACAGGCCAGCACCGCGGGTGTGATGCACTAGTGATTTCTACAGTAACTCTCTCACGGACACAGGCCAGCACCGCGGGTGTGATGCACTAGTGATTTCTGCAGTAACTCTCTCCAGGGAAGCACAAGGGCTTACCACAGTGCCACAGCTGGAAAGATCTGCTTAAGACACAAGTGGCCTGTGTGCATGTGTGCACAAGGCTCTGGGAGCCCAGGCGATGTAACAGACAGACACAGGTGTACTGTCGGTACAGGTAACAACACAGAGCAGGGATCCCAAGCAGCCACAGGAATCTAAGCCAACTTTTAGCCTTTACCGTACCTGGTTTCTCTTTCTTCATGCTGCAGAATTAGATTGCTGTAAAAGTTCTCCAGTGTGAGCTTGGCCACAGTCACTCTTTCTCGGGTATGGTTGCTCATAGGAAAAGCAGTTGCTGCCCCTGCTGTCATTGCCATAGTAACAGGAACTGAAATGACATTTTAAAGGAACTGAAACGTCATTTTAAAAGCAAGTTCTTCATCAGTTAAAAAAAAAAAACAGAAAACAAACAAAATCAACCTTCCTGTTTATTTTATCTAACTTGAAAATTTTTAAACTTCTACTAAGAATAATTCTATTAGTTCACAACCCAGGTTTCCTATTATAAATAATGCAAAACTTATAATAAATAGGTACGAGCCAGGTATGGAGGCTCACACATGTAATACCTAAGCGCCCCCAAAAGGTGCACTGGTCCCAAAGCCAAAGAAGTTAATTCAGCCCCGGCAAGCCCAGCAGTCAGTTATGGAAAGGTGTATTAGTGGCCGTCCACACATTAACAGACACACTAGCTCACAAAAGGCCGTAGGTGGCGTGCTCAAAACAAGGCAGCATCAACCCATTTTTCGGACCACATGCTAAACTTTATAAGATTCTGCCAACAGTTACATTCCCAACAAATATGTCTCTTAAGATAAAATGTGATTTTAATTATAAGCATAGCTTCTGCTGCACAAACCCTGTGAGACTTGGGGTGTCTATCAAACATGCATTGCAGGCGTATGTGCGCGCAGGCGTATGTGCATGCAGGTGTATGTTTTAAGCACAGGGTCATGAATGCTCTGTCCATTCTGAATTGCTACTGGGACGGCAAAGGTGTAGCATATTTTTCCAGACTATGAGGCACATTTCATTCTCAAATAGAGCTCAAATGAGTGGATGTATGTCCACTCAGTGGTATGCAAGTGGCACCTTTTGGGACCCACTTGTATGAAGATCATCTTAACTCTTAGGAAGGCCAGGAAGCTGGTAAACAGCTACTCCACAGGCGCTGTGGTGCGGCTTCTGCAGCATCTGCCTACCGCAGACTCAGATAAGCCAAAAAAGCAAGAGTAGCTCATATGTTGAAGGAGTTTTGGTGCCTCGAAGAGCATCCTAACAGACCACTCTGGACAAGAAAAAAGAAAGTTTGTCAGGTGAGCATCCCAGGTTCCCTTCAGCTGATCAGTATTTCCCGCAAACCTCCCAGCACCTGCCACTTTAAACAGAGGAAGACAAGGGGCTCTGCCCGTAGCCCTGGGCAGAGCTGGAGGCGGGGCGGGCACAGGTTAGAGGTGTGTGCTTTAACCACGATGGACTCTCGTTTCTCTTGTGTCATAAACTAAAAGTGATAGTGCACTACACAAGCTCCAACCCACTACAAAGCTGTTCTTCTAAGAGTGGTTGATTCTCCATGAGAGGCTGTCTCCAGCCCTTGTTAAAACCTTCCATGGCTTTCCCTGCACACAGCACACCAATTAGATAAGAGCGCAGCTGGCCCACACCAGGATGGCCATCAGGACAACTGGACTGCATTCCTTGACCAAGGACTTAGAGCAGCCTTCACTTCAGCCAAGCTCACACACGGGAGTCAGGACTCAACCTCAGCTTGCTTTTGAGCATTACCCATGGTCTCCCTCTTGCCTAAAGTCCTTCACATGACCTCCCTGACATCACTTAGGAGAGTGGGAATCTGCTGGTCTTCTGTGGGCCTACCTTGTCTCTAACCTTCTCTATGACAAGGCACTGCTCGTTCTTGGGTGGGCAGCCTCTGCATCTGCACAGCTCATGCACTGGTGAGCCCAACACACTTGCCCAGTGCTCTAAATTAGCACTTCTCTGG
Organism: Acomys minous; assembly: GCF_964271855.1. Lineage (NCBI taxonomy): Eukaryota > Metazoa > Chordata > Mammalia > Rodentia > Muridae > Acomys > Acomys minous. Next base: position 3,297,550 of record NC_140500.1, read on the forward strand.
GCACTATCTCCCTAACGCCTTTGAACATCCACCACCACATCATCTCTGACACAGAGCAGACAGTAATGAATGAAGGAAACCACTTTATAAATCAGAACATCAGAGGAGATGAGAGAGTTAGAAAGAACAAGGTTCTCTGACACTAAGGATAAGAAATCCAGTTCTAATACTATTGAAATAACTTTCTAGTGGACTGTGCACAGGTTACCCTGCTCATCAATGCTGGCTTCTCTAACCCACTATCTGGTTTCAATCCTGGACTGTGGAGAACCACAGATAGCAGCGCCCCCTGCAGCTTCCCCAGTGCAATGCGCCCTTGAGTGAGCCCCTTATGCGCATGCCTGAAGGCATAGCGGGAGGTGGCGTGATCCGAACGCACCAACCAAGAGCGACAACGTGGCAGTCTCTGATAGGACCAGGCACACTATAAAGGTTCTGTGGGAGCTTTTCCCGGGGTCACTTCGGTAATCAAGGTTCCTGAATAAACTGCTGCAAGAAGAGTTCCCGGTATTGGTATCTTTCCTGCTGGCCAGGGGCGGCATCGACACTGGACACTAAATTGTGATGTTTATTCTAAGTATCCCTGTCTCAAGTTTGTGCAAACATGCCACCATTTGTCCTCTGTATTGCCAATAAAAGCCAACTAGCCAATGCTGAGCAAGAACAGAGAATAGGGTGGGACATCCTAGTGCAGTGAGGGGAGGAGAAAGAGCAGGAAGGGGGAAAGGCACATGGAGAGGACAGGGAAGCACCAGGAGGAATGAGCTGGAACTAGGATAAGAGTAAAAGGCAAATATAATGTGGGGAATCTGAATGGGAGGAAACTATACTAGCCTGAAGGTTTGGGATGCAGTAATTATTGTGCAGCATTGTGCTCTAGGGTAATTAAATATATCTTAGTCTCTCTGTGTGGTTATTTGGGTATAAAGCTGGTTAAGGAGTTACTGCTGATTTATTAAAATAATAAATCAATATTAAATATACCATTCAACATAATCCCATTCAGATCATGAGGCCTGAACACAGGCACCTTTCCCCAGAGGGTTTGCAACCTGTGCTCTGCTGACTTCCCAGGCTTTTCTGAGGCCACATGAGACTAAGGCCCAGGAAATCCTTGGAAAGTCAGGGTTGCTCATACCAAGGTAAAGTACCTATGTAAGCACTGCATGTAGCTTCATTTAAAAATAAACTGCTGCACAATGTAATAACAACATTTCTTTTTAAATTAATAATAATAACAACAACAGTAATAGAAAGTGCCTCAAGAGTTTTCACAGCCACAAGATCTGTGAGGACTCCACTGCTTTAACTGAACCCTAAGTAAAGCTATTTTTTCCAACATAATATTTTTATTGATTATTTGAAAATTTCACATAATGTATGCCAATCACACTCACTTCCCAGTCCTCTCAGATCCCTCCAACCCTCAGTAATACTCGCCACAAGTCCAATTTGTGTTGCCCATACAGTCACTGGAGCGTGGTCAAACTCCCAGGAGCCAGCCCCTTAAAGAAAACCAAGCCCTTCCCACCCGCACCCCAGCACCCGCACCCCGGCACCTGCACCCCCGGCAGATGCCATCAGCTGTGGAGAACAGCACCTCAGCATCAGCATCATCACAATTAATAAGGCTTTCTTCAACGGCCTCCTGTTTATACTGTTAATTTTTTTTTTTTTCTTTTTTGGAGGGTGGTGAGGGTAGGTGTTGTCACAGAAGCCTTCCACAGCTCTCTTTTTCAGCTGAGTCTGCAGTCACAGACATCACGGCAGAAGTAGCTGCCTTGTCCTTTACATTCAGGGGCAAACGGATCGTGGACGTCTACAGTTTCTGGTGACAGGATGGACATCCACATGGCTTCCAGAATCAGCACAGCCCACTGGCCTCAGCATGGTCTCTGGTGGCCATGCAGACCACAAACCAACACTATCCTCTGCTGTATACAGGCCACAGAATCAATGTGGCCTCCATGGCACAGCCAGACACCAATATGGTCCCAGGCAGTAATCCAGCCTATGTGGATCAACGTGGCTTCAGGTGCCATCCACGTGGCCTTCATTGGCAGTGCGGGCTATGGCCCTCAGCACCACCTCTGATGGCAGCTCAGACCACAGACATCAAATACAACCCCAGAATCCTGGGGCTCACGCTCTGTTTTGAGATCAGCCATGGAAAAAGTTAAGAGCTGAGAAAGAGAAATGGCTGTCACACAGCCAACATCTTCCAAATCATGTCTGCTGTCAGGACTTAAAGGAGGGAGGAAGGACCAAGGAATCAAAGCTTTCCAGTAAAGGACATTGCTTGGGGCAGGGCTTGCCAGCTTTCCTATGTCAGGACATGTTCACCCTCAAGGGCACAGGAATGCCATCTGCAGGAGTGTCCCAGAGAGCTTCCCCAGGACACATGGGCTCATACACCTTCAAAGCTTAAGGAAGCAAAATGTCGGCTAATTTTCTCAACAAACACTATTTTGGGGACAAGGGCCCCTAAAAGCTCCAACCAAGTGAAATCCTTAAACACGTAGGATGCTTTTTTCTCTGGCAACAAGCAATCATGAGCAAGGAAGTGTCCAGAAGATGGCAGGCAAGAGGACATCACCCAGAGGAAAAGCCAGGCAAGAGCCAACTGTACTACTCCAGGCCAACAGAAGCCTTTCACAAAGCTAAAGAAAAAACAAGCTTTTCATAAGGCCTCTTTAAAATCACAAAATGAGCTGGGTGGTAGTGGCACAGCACTTGGGAGGCAGAGGCAGGTGGATCTCTGAGTTTCGGGACAGCCAGGGCAAAACCCCATGTCTTGAAAACAAAACAAAAATCCCAGAGGTGACATGACTCATGGGATTACATGACTTGTAAGTATGCTTGGAGAGGGGGGTGGGGAGGCACAGTGCGGAGGAAGCAGACTGGCTGCAGCGGGGAGGCGCAGACTGCACTCTTGCTCAGTTGGCCAACATGCAAGATCCGGTGGCCAACCAAATTCTGGAAGCTGCTTTATGCTGACCAAGCTTACAGAAGACTGGCACACAACACAGAGAAGCAGTAAGAGGTGAGCTAAGGAGGAGCAGGGCCTGCATGTTGCGCAAAGTGCTCTATCCTTGCAGGCCAGCAAACGAGAGCTCTGAATTAGGATGGGACTGTTGCCAGGAAACCAGCATGGTGTCCAGAGAGAACAGGCACTCAGCATGAACATTCAGTGACTTCGGGATGGACCGAAGGGCGTGGCCAAAGATGGACTGATCCCTGGCTCCCTGGGGCCCCAGCCACTGCTAGTGCTGAACCAGATGGTAGTCTCCCTTAGGTGCAGGTCTGTGGGTCAGGGGAGAAAGGAAGATGGCTGGTCAGACCTTTGAAAGCATTCTTGCGTAACACAAAAAATGTGCAAGGGAAATGTAAAACAACCCCCAAGCCCTAGAGAGCGCCTGCATCAGATGCAGAGGCAGATGAGGTCCTCAGACACACGCTTGAGACTCTGGTATAAAGGAGCAAGCAGATGAAGCCTCCAGATGACGTAATGAACTTTACTCCAAACCCCAATGTCAATGAAGACAGTAGTTTTAGGCACTTTATAGTTGTCACTAGCATGCTCCTGCCATTCTTGTTGGACACACCTGAAAGTCTGTACAGCTTGATCAGAAACCAGGTCAGAGCAATGCTGCCCGTCGCCTCTGTGACCAACTCCGCAGCAGTAGGTAGGCATTCCGCACGCCCTGTGAACAACCTACTTGAATTTAGTGACGTTCAGGTTGTGACTATGGCCCACATAGTTTCATGGGTTCAAGGCTATAAAACCACAGGGTGCTGCATAGCTGGGTTTTGCTACTCTGTGGATTCACGATCAGGCACCTCCACGGCCAGCTCCAGGGACTTGGTGACAACAGGACACGTCATCACCAGCTGCCAAGATGGCACACACGTCTACTGCCGCCCGAGCTGCATCACCTTGTAAAGGACAGTTCCCTTCCCTCCCGCTTTCCCACCACTCTTCACCCAGGGACGCTCTCAGTGTCCCCTCCCTTAATACGCCTCCAGTGACACCTGCTGCATGGTGTGACTGTGGATTCTGCCGTATAGTTCTGCCGTCTAAGTCCCAACAAGAGATCTGTAAATCTAACTTCTTTCTTCTTTGAGCACGACTAACAACTGCAACCAGCTCCCCTAACAACCACCAACCCCCAACACTGCCTACCGGGCCTAGCATTTATGCAGCCTCTGAAAAGTTCCCAGAACTCCAAACATCACACAGCTGCAGAAAGCATCTGCGGCTGGCAAATCACAGCCAGCTGCTGTGGATGGTCTGAAGCAGTCCGACACCCATACACCTCGGATTAAAATATATTCTTATACTACTTCTTCTGTGTTTGTTAAAGAAGCCAAAATTCCAGATTCTCACTACAGCTGTGGTTACATTACAAGGAAAGCCTCCTTCTGAGATGGGTGCGCGTGAGCCCAGCCCAGTTCTCTCCTTCAACAAGCAAGAACTCTTCTCTGCTAACCAGACACAGTCTACATTTTTGATTATACAAAAACTAAGAAGCCCTCAAACTTTTCAAAGAGTGATCTAGATCAGCAGCTGTTACACTGCAAACTCACACCTTTAACTGACTTAACACTAGTATTAAAGCCAGAAAAAGACAGAATACAACCCATAAGCCTAGAATTCCACAACTGAAAAACATAACAGGAGTGATCTTTAATTTCCTGCTCACTTACACAAGTGACCCCCAGTCATCAGGGAGCAGCAGCAACAGTGAAGGACAGCGTCGTCAGCTGGGCGATGGAGACACACACAGACACACATGCATGTCTATGAACAGAGCATGCTCCATTACCAGCAGCTTCAAAGGCAGAAAGCAGCTGCTGGACCCGTCAGTTTTACCTCAGCATTTTCAATGCCACTTGTGAAGTCTCCTAATCCAGCCTGACTGGCGCTATAGATTCCTGAAGCTGCAGATCCCCACACTGCTGGCTCCCCAAGGGAGGAGCAGCCAGCCATGGCCTCTTCCCCAGGCATAGAAAAGGAGGCCAGACAGCCAGTGTGCGTACATCCACTGCATACGCTAAGGTGTGCACTGCCGTGCCTGTCCGCCTGACTTAAGTCTTTGGCTCCACTTTCCTATGGAAAAGTTCGTTCTCTGTCAGAGACTGAGAGCACATCTGGCCACAATGACTATCACATCCCATTTAAGTAACTGAAATTGTGCCTTAATGCTAATAGTTAAGTAACTTCAGTGTTCCCAAAGTCTGAGCTCCCAGACCTTGTTTCAGGAGAATGGGTACTTTCCCATAAGTCCACAGCATCACATCAAAACTACTACAACATAATTAACAGACTTAAAAGCTTAAGTAAAAATAGTTGTAAATTAAGATTTGGGTACCAAATATTAAAAGTTTATGAATCATTTATTTGAGCCAGCATATGTAACTTACATGTGTGTATAAACATGTATGCCTTTGGTTGGCGTGAGTGTGGGAGGTATGAATGTGCATGCCAGGCCTCCCGGGCACTTTGTTTGAGGCAGGCTCTCCTTGCTGTTCACACTGGCTATGCCAGGCTAGCTGGGTGCCACCCAAGGATCCTTTTGCCCATGTCCCAGCTCAGCGCAGGAGAGCTAGGGTTACAGTGTTCAAGCTACCATGTTTGGGTTGGTATGGGGTGAGGGTCTGACTTCAGGGTCTCACACTTGCATGGCAAGAGCTCCATCCACTAGGTCATCTCTCCAGGCTGTTTACTTATTAGTTAAAGCTCTGCTGGCCATCACCCAAGCATCCTCCCAGGGCGGCAGGCTTTGCTTAGCGCGTTCACGGCCTCTCGTGTTCCAGCCCCTGAAACTATTCCAGAGCTCTCTAATAGACACTGTCCATGCTCTGTGGCCTCATCCACTTATCAAAACAAGGGAAAGGTTTCTGAGTGCTCTACTGTCTGAGCAGGACGTTTAGTCACCACTGAAGGGAGATAGGATCTCGGCAAAGACGCCACTGCCAGGGCTAGGGGTGAAGTTCAGGACTGAGCTGCCCACAGCCTCAGGGGCCCACAGGGAAGGACATTCGGTCAGGTGCTGGGCCTAGCACTGACAAAGCAGCTCCTCTTGTCTGTCTGGCAGCCTGTGCTCACAAAGTTCTTGTTACAGCTAACCTAGTTCTCTTCCACTCAAAGTCAGAGCCATTTGTTTTCTCATATTTTCCATGAAGGTCAAAATCCTGACTGCATCAAGCATCTTACTCCAGTGCTGGGGGGGGGGGGTGCGGGGCTGGAGTGCACACTGGCTCTGGGTGCGGGGCTGCAGTGCACACTGGCTCTGGGGGCGGGACTGGAGGGCACACTGGCTCTGGGGGCGGGGCTGGAGTGCACACTGGCTCTGGGGGCGGGGCTGGAGTGCACACTGGCTCTGATTATCTTTCACTGCACAACTGTAAGCTCTTAAAGTTCCATCCATTTTGCTAAGGGAGGAACTACTGTTACTCAAGAAACTAATTTGTAGATATGCCAACTCTTGAAATGTGCATATATCTGAAATTGCTATTTGAGAATTTAAAAGGAGGGGGCCCAGCACTGACAGGTCTTATGATGAAATAGTGACAGCAATGTAAGCTGGCCGGTCAGGCACGGTGCCTAATGTGCACTGTGCACAGTGTTCTTTCATCCTTGCTGTGTGTGAAGTAGGTGACTTTCAAATTCATGGTGGAAGAGACAGGCTGAGTTACATCACCAGTTACAGAACCAGCCATGTACTGTGAGCATTTGTGGGGACCAACTGGGGCCTTGGGAAACAAAGCAGCCAATCCTCCCCGAGCTCTACCTAGCCCCAGAAAGCCTCCCACACTGAGCAGAGAATGCTGTTCTTAACATCAAGTTCTGGGCATCCAGTTTTCTTTTTCTCACTTCTTTCCATTGTAAAACTTATACAAAAGCAACAAATGCAAGCTTTCACAAGAATGTAAGCAGAAGGGGCTGGAGAGATGGCTCAGTGGTTAAGAGCACTGCCTGCTCTTGCAGAGGACCCAGGCTCAGTTCCCAGCACCTGTGGGGTGGCTCACAACCTTCCAGAACTCCAGTTCCAAGATATCTGATACCTAACTCTGTCTTCCACAGGCACCAGGCACGTACGTATGTGTGTACACACACACACACACACACACACACACACACACACACACACACACACACACACACAGGAAAATATTCATAACATAAAATAGAATAAATAAAAAATCTAAAAGAATGTAATAACATTCTTTAAAAGTAGGTGAGGGGCCCAGTGGTAACACATGACTTTAAGCTCAGCACTTGGGAAGCTGTGAGTTCAAGGTCAGTCTGGTCTACATAGCAAGTTCCAGGTCAGCTAGTGCTACATGAGTGAGACTGTCTTTTAACAAACAACCAAATACCCAAACAAAAAAAGGGCTGGAGAGACGGCTGAGGTTTTCTAAAAAGTGTGACATTAAGACTAGATTGTGTGAGCAACTGCAGAGCATGGCCGACTGACCCAAGCCACCTCTCGCTGTTACCACATGAGATCAAGCTCTCCTTTTCACAACTCTTTGATGTTTCTCAACATCCATTGGGAATCCTGTCACCTCTGGCCTCAGATGCACCTTCCCACAAAAATTTGGACTCTGTGGTCCACCACTCCAGCGTCAGACTGATTCTGGTTCCTTTGCCGGTGTTTCTACCACGTTGGGGAGCCGGAGCCAAATGAGAGCCCTTTCTAAAAGCTGCACACAAACCAACAGTGTCTACTATAATTATAGAAACAAAACAGCGTACTTAAAGCTCTAGTGAGTAGGGGTGAGTACACACCTGCAGTCATAGCACTTCAGGAAGACTGTGTTTGAAGCTAGCCTGGGCTACATAGCTGGACAACAAAGCAACCAACCTCTCTGTGTTTGTATGATATGTGGGTTGCCAGGACAACAGTAGTAACACAAAGCAGGTGAGCTCATAGTGTGCAAGACTGACACGATCATCACGCCATAAGGCTGCAGGTGTACCAGGCAGGGAGGAGTAAGTGAGGGCGTGAAACAAGCACCGTGTGTTGAGTCTGCAGTGTCCCTGGAGCAGAGGGAGACTAACAACCCACGCAGACACGCAGGACGGTGACTCTGACCACAGCAGCGCTTCAGAACAGGGCAGCCAGGAGCTGCAGGGCCAGACATGAGAAGGCAGCTCAGCTTTAGCCCAGCGCATGCCATGTGGCAATAGAGACTTGGTGACAGCTAAAGCTCATGCAGGCCGGGGCTGGTGAAGGACACTGTAGTCTGACCGGCCAGTCCCTGTTCCATGAGTCCTGAGTCCACCCAGTCTACCCAGCTTCCTGACACGATGGAAATTTACTAATACATACAGAAGACCCAGTGTGTGTGCTTGCCTATTTATGGAAAGAGGTGGTTCTTCCCAAAATTACTGAGTCAGAAATTTTACCAGCACTAGGCTTGGTTAAAAAAAAAAAAAAAGGGTGGGGGGGTTATTTTTAGGTAAGTGAATAGGATAGACATTCTGTCTCCCTCCAAGAGGCAAAAACTAACGCCACACACACACCTGGGAAATTATTCCAGAGGGATTAGGGCAGAACTTGCTTCATAAAAATTTAAATCACAAAAACAATTATTTAATGCGAATTCTACGGTTATTTTGATTTTTAAATCTTACTCATTTAATAGACATAAAAAGTCTGATTTGCAGGCTGCCATACGATGTGAGCCACCGGTGCACACTGTGTAATGCTCCCGTCAGGATAAGTCACCTGATTTTTGAAGCCCATGAGGCCAAGTTTCTCTACCCACCTGTTTTCACGGCCACCTCTCGGACAGGGACCACGGCCTTGTTCAGGTATTTTCTTTGCAAACAGAAAGCTCACCTCTAGGTTGATTGTCAGCCAATCTCACTAAAGTGAGAAAAGACTACTTAGCCCTTTGAGTTTCCTTCCTTACTTCATGTATAATTTTAGAAGTAACTGCTGCTGCGTTAAATGAAACACAGCACACACAGGCTACGTGGGCCTCACAGGGTCTCACAGCACACAGAGGATGCACGGGCCTCCCACAGTCTCACAGCACACAGAGGCTACGTGGGCCTCATAGGGTCTCACAGCACACAGAGGCTACGTGGGCCTCATAGGGTCTCACAGCACACAGAGGATGCACGGGCCTCCCACGGTCTCACAGCACACAGAGGCTACGTGGGCCTCATAGGGTCTCACAGCACACAGAGGCTGTGCGGGCCTCCCACGTTCTCACAGCACACAGAGGATGCACGGGCCTCACACGGTCTCAGGACGCTTTCTAATGAGACACAGTGGAGGCCACACAACATTATGCTTCACACCTAACAGCTCCCAGCATGCATTTCAAAAGGTACACACAGTGTTGTATACAGTTCCCCACACACTTCAAGTGCGGCTATTGATGAGAGAGAAAACTGCTTTGTGAAGTGAAGAGCAGGGCACCAGCTACGCCTGTGGACGGGTGGCAGCTGGGTTTTACTGCACAGCAGAGTGAGTGCAGCCTGTCTGCCTTTCTCAGAGTAAAGTGTGTTAGTGAACTTCCCACTGCTGGGCAAACACTGTGGGCCTACAGGAGGCAGAGCTCTGGTTCACGGGGACCAGGAAGTAGCAAGACAGAGGAAGGCCCAGGACAAGTCAGCTATCAAGAGCACTGTCCCAGTGACCCGCATCTCCCAAAGGTCACATCCCTACAATAATGCCATCAATCATGACTCCATTAGTGAACTGGACTGATGTACTGATCAGGTCAACAGGATGTGGTCACCTCAGCGAGAGCTGGGCCCAGTGGCTGGTGATGAAGCTGTAACACACGGGCTTTTCACAGGGAGGCAGTTCACATCTGAAGCACCGCAGGAGAAGAAGCGGCCACCCCAGGTGATAGTGAGAGCTGTCCTCATGGCCAGGAGGGAGAAAACAGACAACAAAGTAGACGCGGTGTGGATGGACCAGACCCCGCGTGGCCCACTGTCTAAGCTGGTAACGGGTACGTGCACACGCACGCTCCGCCCCTGCATCCCTGTGAAGTTGGGAGGGAGATGCTTATGATAGTGAATACTGATGCCAACTGGGCAGAATTTGGAATCACCTAGACGACAAATGTCATCAGAGTTTCTGGATTAGGTTGAGGGGGTGACATGTTAGGTGTGTGCAGCACCCCACAGTTGGAGTCGTGGTCTGAATAGAAACGAGAAAGGACACTGAGCAGGAGCACTCTCCTCTCTCTGCTTCCTGACTGAGGGTGGGATGTGGCCAGCTGCTTCCGGCGCCTGCTCCATGTCTTCCCCACCACGGCAGGCTGTGCCCTCGGACTGGGTCAGGATAAACCTTCCTCCCCTCAACTGTCTTAACTAGGTATTCTGTCACAATGACAGCAAGACAGCAGGTGTGCTGGCACAAGCCTGTGATTCCACAGGCTGACGCCAGGAGCCTGTGAGGTCAGGGTGAGCCTGGACTACATACTCCCATCACAGTAAATGCTTTGCTGTATTTCACATTTTTGCCCACCACAGCGAGGGACAGGCAGGCTAATCCTCCTGTGGCCACTAGTCAGTGGATACTTGGTCCCTGGCTTTCAGTTTACCTGCTGAGAAAGTGCAAGGGCTGCTGAGGCACTTCAGCTCACCTTCTGCTACAGCGTAAGGATTACAATTATAAACAGTTAAGAACTCTCGAGTAAGCTGGGCGTGGTGGAGCACGCCTGTAATCCCACAGCACTCGGGAGGCAGAGGCAGGAGGACCTCTGTGAGTTGGAGGCCAGCCTGGTCTACAAAGGGAGTCTAGAACTGCCAGTGCTACACAGAGAAACCCTGTCGAGAGGGAAAAAAAAAAAAAAAAAAAAAGACCCGACGCGCACATTCATTTACTTCCCGGACATTCAGAGAATGCTTCCGTGTGCTGATGCTATGGACGGGATGCAGTCAGCATGGTGCAGACAACACCAGTACAGCCAAGTCTAGTGCTAAGCCTGGCAGACTGCAAACAGTGGCCAGGGACAGGATGGGACAGGACAGCGGGACCAGATAGGGCAGGATGTAAACGTGAAGCCAGGAGGCCTGAGTGCCGCTGTGGAAAGCAACAAGGAAGCCACGCTAGAGAAGCAGCCAGGAGAGGAGGGCTGCAGTCACAGTGTGAGAAGTCAGCCCCCAGTAGGGTGGGTGTGGTGGGTGACAGAGGAGCTTGGAGGGAAGGGAAGGAGGCTGAGTTGGTAGTTAGGAGACACTGAGAACAGCCCAGCAGGCTGGGGTCCTGAGCCACAGTAGCATCAGAATAGAGAGTTCTGAGACCTCATTAGAGGGGAGGAAACAGAAAACTGAGTTAAAGCTGCACGGAACAGTCACTGTGCAATAGCGGCAGCACGCTCCTTCTCCACAGCAGGAAGACTGAGGCATGCCCAGTGCAGCCACACGCCTCTCAATCCCTCAAGATACGTAGACCATTCAGGAGAAAGCCTTAGACTTCACAGCTGGGTTGCAGCTTCCAGGGCAACATCTTGCACACAGTAGGTGTCTAATTAATGGGGACTGTATTTTGAAGGTAACAAATGTTAAGCACAAAAAAGCATAGTTTGTTCGGTCTGGTCCCTGCCACACTATACAGGTGATAACTCCTTGCTGTCTGGCAGGTTTTAATACAAACGAAGAAGATAATTCATTTTCGATGGCTAAATGTACTTGCCATCTTCACGACTTCAGTTAACTATGTAGCCTCTGCCCATGTGTGACATAATAGGCTTTTCCCCAAGAGCTGTCTTACATCTGTGCCTCAGTCCGTCTACATGACTCCAGCTGCATGGACCTTTGCTTCAACTTGTACAGTACAACAGCATTTTTTTAGTGAGCTTGAGGCCAGCCTGGGCTACAGGAGCGTGTTATGGTGGAACGCCTGACTGACAGGCAGGGCCTAAGTGAGTTAAGAGATACAGCACCTGAGAAAGAAGCATCATTTCAGTAGGTTTAACAGTTAAACACAAAAATGTAAGGCGCATCTTCTAGACATGCCTTACTGTTGATGACTGCTGTTCCGAAATTTCTGCCTCTTTTAATTCCTTCTTCCGTTGTTTCTTTCCCTGTTGAACAAGGGTCTTGCTACACAGCACAGGTTAGCTCTGTACTCTCCTCCTCCCACCTCAGCCACCCAAGTGCTGGAGTAAGGTGTGTGCCAACACATCTACTGGTACCCGCTTGCATAGCAAACATCAAAACCTTGCAATTGGATTATTCTACTCCATATTCCTTTTTTAAAAACAATATTAACACTACTCCAAAGTTATTGACAATGACAATGTAATTCCTAGTAATTCATGAGCATTATCTGTATGCCAGCTAATATGATTAACACGTGACACACATCATCTCTTCTGGTGCGGATGCTCTAGTCATCCTAAGATGTCACTTTATTTTGCAGAAGATGCTGGTGCTATGAAAAGATATGTATCTTACTCCCAGGCTCCTAGCCAACATCAGCCTGACTCCAGCCAAGGCCTCTCTTGCACGTGCAGTCCTGCCCTCCCAAATGATGGTGAGTATCTGGGAAGGCACTTACTATTTATGGCTTAAGTTAGTGTGAACCTTGAAAAGTTGATGACACTTAGAGAAGCATAAGTAAAAAAGAAGCCACTGAGTAGCTCGGTCAGGCCCCTCCCACTCTCCCTCCAGGACTGAGCTTGGCTCTAGAAGCAAATCACCTGTTCCCTGGGGAATCAACAGAGAAGACAGTCCCCACCCTTGTTTAAAGAAAACAGATAAACTCACAAAGAAGATAAGAAAATCACACACCATGTAAGCATAGCATCAAGGTCCTGAGGGTCTTTCCTTTTCACACCCAAGGCTCCCTACAGCTCACAGGGGTAACTACTGTTAACTGTTGTCTGTCCTTGTACAACAAAAGCACTAGGTTCTTTCCTCAGAATGTAATCCTCTTTCTTCCTTTTAAAAATGGAGTGTTACTGTGGACCATGCTGGCCTCAAACTCTGCATCCTCCTGCCTCAGTCTCCCTTGTGCTGGGCTCACAGGTACCACCATGCCCAACTCTAGATTCAAGATCCGAAAGTCCGAGTCCCAGCTCTTGTCTGCAAGGGCAGTTTGTTTCGCTAGTATTCATTTCCTCACCCACAGTAACTGGCAAGCTTTCTGCTGTATTGGGCTCTGAGGTGCAGACGGTGGGCTGTGAGAGAACACAGAACAATGCACAGGGCAACTCCATCTCAAGGGCAGTGACCCACCCTAGAACAGACAAGCACAGTCCAGTCATCCTACTGGATCTGATTTCCTTCTAAGACAAATATGGAATTCAGTCAGTGTGATGCCTTCCACGGAGTTCATTTTTAGTCCTTATTTGACTACACAAAGGCGGGAAGGGGGAGACTTTCCCTCTCCTTCCTTGAGGAGGCAAGAGAGGAAAATGTAATATTTAAAGTTGATGGCACAATTTAAAAACATTTCCACTAATGTGCACACCCAGCTGAGTCATATGCCTAAGCCACTCTGTCCTGGCCTTCCTAGCCATGGTCCGTCCAGCTCTGCCCACCCGGTTCTCCTTGATGCTGAAGGAGTGAGAAGGCCCAGTATGCTTACTAAGTCTACTACAGACGAGTCAGTAATCAAACCACAGCCAGTGAAAATTGCCTGCAAACAGCCGATTGCCACAGTAACCTCAGCTTTATTAACAACAACAACAACAACAACAACAACAACAACAACAACAACAAAACTCCTAAGCCAATGAGAGCTTTAAATGCAAAACTAAGGTGAAGAAAAAAATATCTTAACCTCAAGCCAAGGAGCAGACACTTCGTGAGTTTAGCGACTTTCGGCACTGCAGGGGCTGGGAAGACAGCTCCGGTCGGTAGAGCATGAGGACATGAATCCAACCCCAGAGGCCACAGCATGGCCTGGGGTGTAGTCCCAGCACATTGACAGGGTGGGGTCAGGTAGAGCCATGGGACCTGCCAGCCTGCTAGCCTGGGCCTCTTGATGTGCTCCAGGCAGTGAGAGGGTCTGTCTCAAAAATGCTTCTCAGAATGGTGCTTGAGAGAAACACACACACTCTCTCATGGGGGTGGGGGTGGGGGCACTAGCATAGCACTCTGGTGTTTTCTACGCCATCACTCACTGACCTTCTCCATGGACAGAGCCTGAGGTAAAGAGCCATGGAGGACTGAGGTTAAAGCGTGGGCATCTGCAATCTTTCAGATCACTGTGAACTCACTAAGACCCATGAAGTGTTCACATGAGACCCTCTAGCAATTCAGCTCCCAGCACTTGGGGCGGAGGCAGGAAGATTAGAAGTTCATGCTCATCCTTGGCTACATAGGAGTCAAGAATGGCCTGAGTTACAAAGAGACCTTGTTTCAAAACAACAACCACCATCACCACCACCACACAAGATACATTTGAGCTCCCTGGGCTACTACTACACATCCCTAAGTCATATGAGGTCTTCAACTCAATACAACGTGGGAATAAAACAATAGTGCACTGGTTAGTTTTATGTCAACTTGACACAAGCCGTTCCTGGAACAGAGGGTGCCTCGATTTAGAAAATGCCTCCATAAGATCAGGTTGTTGACAAGCGTGCAGGACATTTTCTTAGTTAGTGATAGATGTGGGAGGGTCCAGCCCACTGTGGCTGGTGCAATCCCCTGTGCTGGTGGCCGCCAACTCTTTAAGAAAGCAGGCTGAATAAGGCACTGGGAGCAAGGCAGTGAGCAGAGCCCTCCATGCCCTCGGCATCAGCTCCTGCCTCCATGTTTGGCCCTGTCTGAGTTCCTGAGCTGACTCCCTCAGTGACTGCCACATGGGAAGGGAGCTGAGACTAACCCTCTCCTCCGCAAGCCGCTTTGGTCATGGTGCTTCATCACAGCAATAGTAACCCTGACTAAAACAAGGTGACCTGAACAGGCAATTAAATAGATTATGTTCCCCCCTACCTAAGGGAGGGAGGAAGTCATAGCAAACAATGGTACTGAAAGCTGACAATAAAATATGTGGCATGAATATCTCATTGTCACAGATGTGCAGAATATTCAGGTCTGTGCAGAAGGTTTCATTTCCATATAATAAAGTCTTTAGAATGTCAGCATACAATAAAGGCCACATTAGGAGCAGGTCTGTGTCACACAGAGGAAGGACTAGCACACCAGTGACACTGTGACTGTCCTTGGGTAGCTGTCTGTTTCAGGCACTGGTCTCAGTGCAGAGCCATCTCACGAGTCCCTGGGACATTTAACATGAGATGTTAACATAGATTCTTCTAGGACTTGTGTCTCAGCAGATGTAACTCGGGATGCATTTTAACCTCAGAGCCACCCAGATGGGTGCAGGGGGAAACAGCACTAAGAAGTGGCCCAGACATCCTGATCCTGGATCCTGGTGGCTGACTGGCCCTGGGGCATCAAACCTCAGAACACCTACAGTTCTTAGAACTAAAAGGCTACTTTCTGTTGTATAAACATGGACACATTTTTTCTTTTTTCCCCTTTGTGATTCTCCTGGGGGCTGAAAAAAGAAAGAAAGTATGTAAAAAGTGAGAAAAAATTTAAGTGGAATTTAAGAATCCGAAACTTTCAAGATTATGGCAGTCTGAGACGAAGGGTCACATTTGATACAGGCAGAATTCCTTAAAAGCGGTCTATTTATATTTCAAATCAAACTTCTGAGTTAAAGGCTTTTTGGTTTTTTTAAGCTAGTACTTCACTAATAAAACCAAGAAAAGAATTTTCTGGTTTTGTTTATCATTTGTTTTAACCTAATTTTCCTTTGGTGAAGCCAGTGGAGAGCAGCAGGCTCACTGATGGGCTGTCCACTCTCTAGGTCACCTTCACAGGCACTGCAGGAGACCTCCTCCAGGAGACCTAGGAGCCAGCAGTCTTATTTTACCCTAACGACAGAGTCTCACTCTGTAGCCTTAGCTGACCTGGAATTCCCTATGTAGACCAGGCTAGCCTCAAATTCCAACTCACAGAGGTCCACCTGCCTCTGCCTCCCAAGCTCTGGAATTAAACATGCCACACTATGCTCAGCCTGATAAAGTATATTTTTAAAGACAATGCTTTTGTGACTTCAAATGTTAAAAACATATGAACTCAGAGTTAACTGTCTTCTGTGCTCTTATGTGGCGGAGGCCAGCGGCTAACTTCTTCTGAGAGTTCTTGACAGTGCACTTGTTAGCCTGGCAGTTTACCACAACCCAGGTCTCATCTGCAACTTGACTCATTCAAAGATGACTTCAGCAGTATCCATAGGCGACTGCCATCTTTTAGAAGGAATTACAATTAAGCTTCAGTAGGAAACAGGACACGAGTCTGTTAATAAATGGAAGCATAACATGAATGCCTCCACAAGGCAGGCACAGCCACGGCTCCCCTTACAGCTGGGACTATACAGCCTGCCACATTACACAAGGCAGGCACGGCCACGGCTCCCCTTACAGCTGGGACTATACAGCCTGCCACATTACACAAGGCAGGCACGGCCACGGCTTCCCTTACAGCTGGGACTATACAGCCTGCCACATTACACAAGGCAGACATGGCCACGGCTTCCCTTACAGCTGGGACTATACAGCCTGCCACATTACACAAGGCAGGCACAGCCACGCCTTCCCTTACAGCTGGGACTATACAGCCTGCCACATTACACAAGGCAGGCATGGCCACGGCTCCCCTTACAGCTGGGACTATACGGCCTGCCACATTACAGCCAGAAATCCTGGGCATGCAAGCCTAGAAGAAGGAAATAACCAGAAAGAAATATTTAACTTTCTTTTACTCAATCATGAAATTTTTGAAAATGTATTTGTGTGTGCACACATGTGCACGCTCATGCCTGCACCACATGTATGTGTAAAGACAGAACAGGGTACTGGATCCTCTGGAACTGGAGTTACAGGTTGGTCACAGGTTGTTGTGAGGGGCCCAATGTAAGTGCTGTGTCCTCTGCAAGAAGAGTAAATGGGCCATCTCTTTTAACCACTCAATAAATCATTTTTTTAATACTTAAAAGGAAACCAGGTGTGGTGGTGTAATCCCAGCACTCTGGAAGGCAGAGGAAAGCAAATCTCTTTGAGTTCCAGGCCAGCCTGATTTACAAAGCAAGTTCAAGACAGGGACAGCCAAGGCTACACAAGAAATGCTGTCAAAAAAAAAAAAAAAAAAAAAAAAAGGCACCAGGCATGGTGGCACATGCCTTTAATCTCATCACTTGGGAGGCAGAGGCAGGTGGATCGCTGTGAGTTCAAGGACAGCCTGGTCTACAAAGCGAGTCTAGGGCAGTCAAGGCTACACAGAGAAACCCTGTCTTGAAAAACAAAAACAAAAAAGAAAAACAATTAAAAGGAAATGTAGTCGGGTGTGGTATTTTACGGTATAACCCCATAATCCTTTAACATTTAAGGTGACAAAAGCACTGTCTTTGAAAACACTTTATTACGTTGGGTGTGTTGTTGCACACCTTTAATCCCAGCACGTGGGATGCAGAGGCAGGTCGATCCCTATGAGTTGGAGTTTAAGGCCTTGGAAAGCTGAGGCAGGAGGCTCATAAAGTTCCAGGCCAGTCTACATAGGGAGACCCTGACTCAACAAAAAACAAAAATAGAAAGAGGAGGCACATATTGCATGATCTTACACACACATGTACTGCACACATGGATTTTCTGTCCCCTTCTAAGAAAGAGGCCAGGAAGAAGCTGCTGTAGGAGGCAGGAGTCGCCTTCTCTCCTTCATACCTGTCGGCACTTTCTAGGCTCCTGAAGAGCACTGTGTGCCTTACTCCGGGGAGAAATTATGAAGTAAGCTCAGCCTGCATGTGTAGGAACAGCTCTTCAGATTTTTATTAAAGGTGGCTGTGGACGTGTCCTTGGCCCTCGTCTCTGACTCTAGAACATCCCTTCCCTGGGTTAAGCCATCCTCCACAAGCCTGAGGCACTCACCCACGCCTTCTGGTTCCATCTTCTCACCCAATCTCACGTTTCTACCTCTGTCTGCATTTCAGCTTACACATGAGAGTTAACTCCTATATTTATCCACACCCAAGGGACACTCCTAACTTCTCCCCATAGTCAGGCTGTGCCACACCCACCATGGTGGTGTCCCCAAAGTCAGGCTGTGCCACACCCACCATGGTGGCGTCCCCAAAGTCAGGCTGTGCCACTCCCACCATGGTGGTGTCCCCATAGTCAGGCTGTGCCACACCCACCATGGTGGTGTCCCCATAGTCAGGCTGTGCCACACCCACCATGGTGGCGTCCCCAAAGTCAGGCTGTGCCACACCCACCATGGTGGCGTCCCCAAAGTCAGGCTGTGCCACACCCACCATGGTGGCGTCCCCAAAGTCAGGCTGTGCCACACCCACCATGGTGGCGTCCCCAAAGTCAGGCTGTGCCACACCCACCATGGTGGTGTCCCCATAGTCAGGCTGTGCCACACCCACCATGGTGGCGTCCCCATAGTCAGGCTGTGCCACACCCACCATGGTGGCGTCCCCAAAGTCAGGCTGTGCCACTCCCACCATGGTGGTGTCCCCATAGTCAGGCTGTGCCACACCCACCATGGTGGTGTCCCCAAAGTCAGGCTGTGCCACACCCACCATGGTGGTGTCCCCAAAGTCAGGCTGTGCCACACCCACCATGGTGGTGTCCCCAAAGTCAGGCTGTGCCACACCCACCATGGTGGTGTCTCCAAAGTCAGGCTGTGCCACACCTACCATGGTGGTGTCCCCAAAGTCAGGCTGTGCCACACCTACCATGGTGGTGTCCCCAAAATCAGGCTGTGCCACACCTACCATGATGGTGTCCCCATAGTCAGGCTGTGCCACACCTACCATGGTGGTGTCCCCAAAGTCAGGCTGTGCCACACCTACCATGGTGGTGTCCCCAAAGTCAGGCTGTGCCACACCTACCATGGTGGTGTCCCCAAAGTCAGGCTGTGCCACACCTACCATGGTGGTGTCCCCAAAGTCAGGCTGTGCCACACCTACCATGGTGGGGTCCCCTGCGAGGCACTTACTCTTTGTCTCCGTTTTGCTCACTTTAAAGTCCTTCACCTCCACCCAACCGTGCTGCAGGGCCGACCTCTGTCTGCCGCGGCAGCATGGGGAGGGCTCACAGATGCCAGCCTCTCATGGGGAGGGCTCACAGATGCCAGCCTCTCATGGGGAGGGCTCACAGATGCCAGCCTCTCATGGGGAGGGCTCACAGATGCCAGCCTCTCATGGGGAGGGCTCACAGATGCCAACTTCTCATGGGGAGGGCTCACAGATGCCAGCCTCTCATGGGGAGGGCTCACAGATGCCAGCCTCTCATGGGGAGGGCTCACAGATGCCAGCCTCTCATGGGGAGGGCTCACAGATGCCAGCCTCTCATGGGGAGGGCTCACAGATGCCAGCCTCTCATCGCTACCTACCGCTCCTAATCTAGACCTGGGATAATGCTACAGCTTGGCTCAAAAACTTTTAAAGTCATTCCAATCTAAACCTCTAGGCCCAGTTTTTATTAAGTCCTGTAACGTGATCCATCCTGAGTATGTAAGTTTATCTTCTACCATTCATTAGTCCCCTCCTCAACAACCAAACAGCATGTCATAATCAGCCTCACCACCAGGCCTGGACGATCTAATTAAAAATGGTCCTTCCTTAGGGCCTGGAGGCTCAGGGCAGAGACTGTGCTTAGCAAGTATACCCAAGTTCAATCTCCTGTACCACCACCAAACAAACAAACACTGCGGTAGGGAACTAGCTCAGTACACAAAGTGTGTGCCACACAGCCATGAAGATCTGAGTTTGATCATGAGAACTTACATAAAACAAATGAGCAAACAAAGAAAAAACAAAACAAGCACAGGGCCTGAAGAGATGCCTCATGAGTTAAGAGTGACTGCCGCCCTTCTGAAGGACTGGAGTCTGGTTCTTAGCACCCGCATCAGGTGGTCTGTAATTCAAACTCCCGGGGATCTGACACCCTCTTCTGGACTCCAACACAGATACACATAAAAAATATTAAAATAAAAAAAACTACACACTAACACACAGTACACAGCAAACCTGAGTAACAATAACCAAGGTTGACCTTTGGCCTCTGTAAGTGTATACATATAAACATGTCCGTTCTTTTTCCTACTACCTGTATTTAAAGAAAGTAACGGAGTTCCCCTCCTTTGCTAGGATTTTCATGTCTCCAACTTCATTTTTGTTTCAGAACTTCGGAGGCACTTACTACCACCCTCACACTAAGGTGTTAAATCACGTAAGCCATGAAGCTGACGTCCAGTCACGTGTGCTGTGACCACACAGTTCCATACTCCGTGGTCCCCAGGGCCCCCCATACCCACTCCTCAGGGTCCTCAGGACAAGGCTAAAAGGACACAAGTGCTCAAACTCTGCTGACTGACCAAGCTCCAGCCCAGCCTTGCTAACAAATCACGGCACTTTGTGCAGGTCAAGCGCAGTCCTAAAGGAGTGACCGAACACTGCTGCAATGCGTTGTTCCGTGGGCGGCCCGTCAAGTGTGGTAAGCCCTACACCAAAGACAACAGACTTCTTCTGGTACCCTCCAAGGAGATCGTACTGAAAATCTCAAATGCTTCCCAGCTCCAGAGAAAAGGTGGAGTTTAAAAGGTGTTTAGACCACAGAGACAGAACAGCCCAGCAGATTCCTGCTTGAGAGACGCAGCCACCTAGACCATGAACCTCTCTGGGCCAGCCATGCTGCAGGCCGCTTGGGAAGACGCAGTCCGCACACACAGCGGCACACACCTGTGTTCATCCCGTGCTTCGGCTCTCAGGTTTTCTAAGTCCGCTGTCCTTCACTGATCATGAAGTGCCCTATTGAAACAGCTCATACAGAAAACACGTGTTTCATTCTAAGGGCACTGTCCACACGGCTCCTCATATTATTTACACCCAAGAGCTACTTCAGAGGGTCAATGGCTGTATGCATTTGCAAAGAAACTTGCTGGCTGTGGCGGTGCATGCCTGTCATCCCAAGTGGGAGGCTGGGTAGAGGGTCTCGAGGTCCAGGCCAGTCTGTCTCAATAAACAAACTATAATAAAAATGTAGTGTTTTAGAATGTTTAACTTACCGATACCCATAAAAAGTTTTACAGTGCTTTCTCTCTTCCTAAGGAAGTGTTTTAATTTGTCCATTTTATATCAAATCAATTAAAATATATGGACCTTACCAAATGTAAACTACAAAAATTATTTTCTACAGTTTGGGGCTCAAATCAAATCAAGATATTAGGCAAATACTGCACTACTGAGAGACAGCCTTAGTTGACATCTGTTTTACAAAATTGATACTTTAAATTTAAAGACATATCTGAATTCAATTTTAACGCTCAATGACTGGGTTCTCAATACAGGCGTCACTATTGCCTGGACTCCAACTCCAGGAGACATGTTTTCAAGAAAGTCACTACTGTTGAGTCTCCCTCTACCGTGTGGGTGATACGGAGAAGGCAGACCTGGAGCCTGACTGCTCTGTACCTCAGCGTATAGGGAAGGACCTTGCTGGTGAGGCCAGGAAGAATGTGCTCATCACAAGGACGATCAACACTGTGTGGCTGAAATCCACAAGACTTTACAAATGTCGGCGAAGAGCACACCCTACATAATACCTGCCTGGCACTTAGCTCCTCGGGAACATGACTTTAGAGTTGGCACCTGTAAATGACGTGTCATAGGGAACAGATGAAAAGGTGCTAGCAACGACGTGACTTGGATCCCTCTCCCTCGCAAACCCAGCAAGCCCATGAGACCGTGACTGGAAGCTGGTGTTCAACAAAGGAAGCCCTTGACCCTCCAGCAGCAAGGCAACATGGTGCCACTGAGCATCACAAACAAGGAGGGTGGGGCAGCGGTCTGTGCTGAATGCAGCAATGGCAGAGGAGCAGAGGCATCAAAGGCTCTGATGCTCTAGAGACAGGAGCTGATACAGAACTGAGCTGAGGAAGGGTGACCTCAGCTTTGAGGATCTCTGCTAGAACTCCCCCACAGCTAAAACCAAGACCCATGGAGTGCCTTGCTAAAATAGCCCATTATGGCTCATCCAGTGAAAGGGACATTCTAGACATCAACATGGCCACTGGGAGGAAGTGAGCTGACTGAACGGAAGGCAATTAGGCACAGACTTCTGAAGTCTGCTCTGCTAGCTGGAAACGGAATGTGGGACACAATCAGCGAACACAAATTACAAAATGTTCAGAACAAAGAAAAGCAAACCTTGCTTGAGATGCTAAAGGAAAGTGTGAGTCATGTTTTAGAACGCCCTCAAGAATAGAATTCCAATATGTTAAAAAAAAAATCCAGTGAAATTGGCTTTGATTAATTAGTTCAACAAACACGAAGCTTCAGTGTGTCCCAGCACTGCTCTTGGGATACAGGTCACTGATACAAAGCACCTTATGGTCTAATTGGGGTGGGGTGATGCAAAGCCTAGGAGCTCAGACACAGTCAAACTGCACGGAAGGTCATGGGGAAGATTTCATCATGGGTGTTTATAGAAGGCGGGAAAGGATGACCTGGAATTCTGGGAGAGGAGGGTTCTCACTACCCATGCTGCTATTTCTCTTGCCAGCAAAGCTCTGGGACAAACCTCTGGCACTTCTCTAAATGATTTCACATGTTGCACTCTACACGGGAGAGGGGGAGGGCTAAGAATTAGATGTATTTGCAGGCTGATGAAACATGACTCAGAACAGTGGCTGCACTGGCCAATGCCTGTCACCATCCTGGTTCTCAAGAGGCCGAGACAGGAGAAAGGTCAGTTTAAAGCCAGCTTAGGCTACAGAGTGACACCATCTTGAACCACAGGTGTGCATGAAACCAGTCACCAACACCAAGTAATTCCAAGATGTGGCTGTGGAAACCTGAAGCACCCCAGGTCCAACAGCCGTGAGAAAGATGCAGCTTCTGAGAGGCAAGCGTAGAGTGGTTTGGATGAGATGCTCCCAGAAGTCCTGGGCACTTGAATGCGTGGTCCCCAGCTGGTGGCCCTGTATGGGATGGATTAGGAGGTGTGTCCCCAGGGCAGGCCTAAGGTTTCAAAAGCCTCCTGTTGTCCCTAGAGCACTCTTGTTGGCCCTGCCTGCAGACAGAGATGTGAGCGCTCAGCTGCTCCAGCCTCTGCAGGGAGGCTATAAGAACCTCTGGAAATACTACATGTTTTACTTGTATGTCTTTATTGAGGGGGCACGCTGACCTCATGTGGAAATCAGAGGACAAGTTGTGGACATTGGTTCTCTCCCACCTACACCTCCAGGGATCATATTTAGGTTGTCAGGTTTGGCAGGATGTGCCTTCAGCCACTAAGTCGTCACACTGGCCTGTCACTGGAAATCTTAAGTGTGAGGACTACACAATTAGAATCCTATGGCAGCCCAAAGACTGGAGGAGGGCAAGATACAGCAGTGGAGACTGCTGATGTCAAGATAGCAGCACTAGGAAGGAAGCTCAAGTGACCAGTAAGGAGGGGTGGCATCCCAGGGCACTGTGAGGCAGCGGTGGCAGCTGACCTGACATTAACTCTCAGCATGGACCAAGCGCCAGCACCTGGCCTCCTCTAAGCACACGACTCGGCCTCTGCACCCAGGGCCTCCCACTGCTCCACAGGCTTCTCCTTCCGCCCTTTGCCTTTCACTTTCCCTAGCTGTGCCTTTGCTCGTAAATGTTTACTGTAGCCAGTTATGGCACTAAAGCTAACAGCCGCCTACCCTGTCCTGGAAACACAACAGGCATTTCCTACCTGCAGTCTGCTATTAGCTTTTCAGTTGTCCTCAGAGAACTGCTCAAGGTGTTTCCACAGGAGAGAAGAGCCTGCACTGCAGAAAGCACACTGCATCAGAATTCATTATGACCAGCCGCAGGTGGGGCCGAGAAGGCCTGACCGCACTTGCGGGTCTGTATCCCATAAACCTTAACAAAAAAACAAGCAACGCTTCCCTGCCACAAGGCCATTCCCAGGGCAAGTGGTCTCACTGCTGAGCTTCACAGCCAGTGTCTGTACGAGAACCTGAGTAGGTCCCTGCACACACTAAAGGCATTCAGTGAGTCCCTAGCTGACAGTGCTGCCACTTGCTCTAATTTCATAAAATAAAAGCAAAGGCAATCTCTTGCGGAAACTGCTCCAGCAGGCTGGACGAGGGCTGCTCAGCAAAGATGCTTCAAGCTGGCCTACGCAAGACAACAAAAACACTCTCAAAAGGTCAGAGCAAAAGTAACACCAAAAGTAACACCAAAAAGCACTGCAAATAAAAGGCTCATTTATCCTGCCCAGCCTCAGGCCCCAACATTAAAACAACCCAAGGGCTTGTGGGCCCCAAATGTCTCAGTCTCCTACATCACTTTATAGTGTCTTCCTGTGGCTAGTTGGCCTTAAAAAGGCCTGCTTACCTTCAAATGGCAGCTCACACACTACTCCTTCCTGGGACGGAAGTCATGGCTCCTAAACAGGTGCCATTTTCTTTATGTCATTGCTCCTGCAGCTGTGGCAGTTGCAACACTGCACTAGGAGAACCACTGTGGAGCTGATGCCTGGCTGCCTGCCCAGCAAGGACGAACCCTGACTTTCCAGCCCCACCTCACCTAGAGAGCACAGGCAGGCACCTCAGCACACAGGAACACGCAAGGCCTGAACGGAAGGTCAGTGCCCACCTCATCGAGTGGAAAGCATCAGGACTACCTAGGGTATTTAGTCAGCCAGTGGCCCACCACTTCCGGTCTCTGTTCTGCTGGGTTGTTCCCTAGGGACTCTACCAGTGTACTCTTCCTAAAGCACAACTTTAATTAAATGTACCACGCTGTGTGGCTGGGATGCTAAGAAGCACCTTTCCCCAAGTTCAACACCTCAAGTTCAATTGGACAAAAAGTTTACATAATTAGCATGTAACTTATCAGGTGATATAGGAACACACCCAAATTATGCTAATCCCTCCCTCTACCTGGCTTGTTGAGTTCACACAAGGAACTTTGCTATTTACCCACTAGCAGTGTCTGCTTCCTCTCTCTGCTCTCCAGGTGCCTCGCCGTGTTTGAGCTGCAGTTATTTGCACCCACTCACCACAGCAATTACAAAACAGAGCCCAGCCGCATGGAAGGATGCTACCTCACACTGTCTGCTTTCCAGGCACCTAGCACCGTGCTGGGCAAGACACTTAACTATACTTAGCCTCACGAGAAGCATCAGGAGTCTGTGACTCCTTCAGTGCTGACCCGTATTAAGAGCACCAATGGGGCAACATGTGCAATTAATAATAAAAAATTTTCCACTCCAGTCACAGAAATGGGAAAATCTTCTCTGTTTGGCTTGATAACGGCAGACATATGGAGAATTTCCTCACTAGATGTGAAAGATGTGTCCAAATGAATGAAATGGATCTCTGTTGTAAAAACACAGCAAAGGGCAACTCCTTAGTGCTTAAACCAAACAACCATCCCCTGCTGACAAATACACACACACACACACACACACACACACACACACACACACACACACACACACGGGGACCTGCTGCAGACCAATGCCTAACTATGTAAAAATGCTCATGGCTAGTAAAAATTAAATTGCATGAAGCAAAACACTGGTAAAGATATTTCCAAATATTGATCATTAAAGAGTCTCTGACCTCTCAAAGAACCCACCTTCCCATCCTGACTTTTCTACAACACAGGGCACTGTAAGGTACCTCATCTCCAAGCCCAGTGGCACCTACCTTTATCAGGAGACAGACACATTTCAAGTGCCAGGCCAGCCAAGGCTACATAGGGAAACCCTGCCTAAAATAAATATATACAAACAAACAAAAAAGGAAGACCAGTCTTGCTCACTAAGCCTGGCTCGGACCCTCTGTTCTTTTGCTTCCATCGCTATCTGCTCTGCCTCATCCCCTCCTTCAGCACAGCTATCCTAGTTAGGAAACAGGCAGTCGAGCGCCAGATACACAGACAGCAACTTAACTAAGAACTAAGACTGAGAGTTTCATGGCTAAAAATGAAGAACTAAAATCCAGCCATACAGTTTGACAAAATCAGAAACCAATGCTTGAGGCTCAAAACAATGCCACTGTTAAGGAAAACGCTGTGCTGTAATGTTTAGCCAACCCTAACTGGTTTTAATTAAGTCAGATAGTATTGTTTATTTTGGCTTAACTGTTGAGGGCAAGACCCATGTCTCATCAACTAATTTTTTGGTTCTCAGCATAGTCTGTTTACAGTGGATTTAATGTGAGACAGCCAGCATGCCCATGGTCATGTTAGGCTTGTGCACTCAAGTTTAAGTGTCAGCTCTCTCTATTTTGAGATCTCAGGTAAGTTACTTACCTCTTCTCTCTCTCCCTGAATGGCTGTAACAGTGGTGTCCTCACTACATACCCATGAGTAAGTACGATCATGTCTAAAAGTGAGTCACAAAACTGTAAGACACACACAAGGTGCAACTGGTAGTGCTTAGATGAGCTTGCTCCAGGAGCAAGCCCCTTGCTGTGAATCTGAGAACAGTTGTAGATTTTTCCCCCAGGGAAATTTATGTTTGACATGAAAAATTGTGAACAGCTCCAAAGGGACATTATCTAAGAGGTAGGAGGGGAAAAAGAAGTCAGGTGAGCCTCGGGAAGGGAGCAAGCCAACAGCAAAGGAAGCTTGCGCGATGAAGTAAGAGGAGAGCAGACTGGGCCTTAGGAGTCGCTACCTAACACCTCTATTGGCCCCCTATTCCCGGCCAAGTCACTCGTCTCCCTGAGCGCGTTCCCTCAGACAGTATCCACAAAGCTCCATGGATAGCCACACACACTGTTCATGCCACTGTGATAAGTTAAGCAGCTACTGAGAAGTTAGATGCGCGGCTGTGAAAGCAGAGAGAGGCCTGTGCGAGGGGAAGACGGCAGCTCTGAATCACACCTGTGAACCACCCTGGGAGACAGAGTTCGATCAATATAAAGCAGTTTTCATGCTGAGGGAACCACAGTCAAAATCCCAAGTCACAAAAGCTGCAGCTCCAGCAGCTCCTGCACACGCTCGAGACACGTGAAACCATGAGGGTGCAGGGTAGTGTGTATGGTCAGAACACCGCATGGCCTGCACCTGTCAGCTTTCCTTAGGTCTGTGCGGAGACCATTGGGGAGGAGGCATCATGCATGCTTCGGGACTTTTTCAATAGAGGCAAAGCAATTCCACATGGGAAAAACATGTTCTCCAATTTTCCATTCCCCAGAAGGGTGCTTGCTCTCCCTTTGATGAAACAATTGATACCTCTTTATTCTAAGAGGATTTTACAACCAAAACAGTACTTAGGAGAACCCTGTAAACCAGTGGCTCTCAAACCTGTGGGTCGTGACCCTTTGGGGGTCAATCTACCCTTTCACAGGAGTCACACATCAGATATCCTGCATACCACATATTTACATTATGAATCGTAACAGTAGCAAAATTAGTTGTGAAACAGCAATGAAAATAATTTTATGGTTGGGGTCCCCATAACACGAGGATCACAGCATTAGGAAGGCTGAGAACCACTGCTGTAAACTTTTTTAACCAGTAAAGTCAACTTAAAAAGCATCTCTGCTAAAATTTGGGCTGAAGATCTAGAAGAAACTGTCAAAGGTATGTAAGATAATGAACGCTGCCTGTGTACATGTGATGTGACCAGAGACTTGCAGACATGTAAACACTGTACATGCAGAATCATTAAACCAGCAAGAGACTTGCAGACATGTAAACACAGTACATGCAGAATCATTAAACCAGCAAGAGACTTGCAGACATGTAAACACAGTACATGCAGAATCATTAAACCAGCAAGAGACTTGCAGACATGTAAACACTGTACATGCAGAATCATTAAACCAGCAAGAGACTTGCAGACATGTAAACACAGTACATGCAGAATCATTAAACCCATCAAGACGATAAACGGAAACAGTGACTTAAGGTGAGTAGCAGGGCTGGAGAGATGGCTCAGTGGGCAAGAGCACTGCCTGCTCTTCCAGCACCCACATGGCGCTCACACTGTCTGCAACGCCAAGATCTGACACACTCACATAGGCATACACGCAGGCAAAACATCAATGTACATAAAAATAAATTATCTTTTAAAACGTGTGCTAATAGCTTACTTTTTGCTATCTTTGTCTTATTTTATGGACTTTAAATACTGACAGCTCTACTACTTTCCCCATTTAAGCTCATCATCCATAAATTGCTGACTTAAAAGGGGAGAATCCTAGAACCTATCCTATCCATCCAAGAAAGAGCCCTCTCTGTGCTCTTTTGGAGACTGGTCCCTGGATCTCTCCTTAACGAGTATAGATGGCCGGGCTGTGGTGGCCCAGCACTCGGGAGGTAGAGGCAGGTGGATCCCTGTGAGTTCAAGGCCAGCCTGGTCTACAAAGTGCGTCCAGGACAGCCAAGGCTATACAGAGAAACCCTGCTCGAAACAAAACACACACACAAAACAAGTACAGACAACAGAGCAACGATGAAGGTGAGGCGCCTGCTCTCACCTGACGACTAGGTAAAGCAGGTGGGCCCCACCAGTACTCTCCACACACACACTTAAGTTTAACTGAATTCCCTGTAATTCCGGTTTTCAGTTAACCGGTAACAAACTTTCAGCATTATAGTGAGAATTTTGGAATTTTGATTTCTTTAAAAATCAGAATATTGTATGTTTTTGTTTTAACCACAGGGATGGGACTACAGGACAGCTTTGCAGCAGCGGACTATGATTTCCTCGTGCTCTAGTGGAGGTGTGATTTTGCCAGCTGCAGATAGTTTCTGCGATTGTATGACGGTTGGAATTCTGGGGACTTCTCAGGTGGTAGATATGGTTGGTGGGTTGTTGGCTGTAGCTTAGTAAGTATGTGTGAGCAATGAAGAAGCAACAAGAAGACATTAGATATCCTGATAACGAAGATCAAACGAGCCCCAGGGAGCAGCGTTCCAGCCCCTGACTTTATTCAGGAAGCTCTTTCCCTTCCTTGCTACCATTTTTTCTCTCATATTTAGGGTTAGGGGATTGAAAGGGAAGGAGAAAGGGGTGGAGAAGAGTGGAAGAAAGAAGAACCCACAAAGTAGTAAAAAGCCAGCTGCAAGGCCTGAATATTCATAAACAAAACCAGACACACTAGGCGTTCAGCACCCATGTCTCTAGCAGACCTACATGAAGCACGATGCCAAATAACACCTGTGACGTCACAGCCTCAGAGACCCTGGAAGACACCCCAGCACTGAGTACCATGGCTGCACTTCTCTCTTTTTACACATGTACAAACTTCTATTCAAAACCTTGTTTCAGACATTATCAGAAGAGCTATTTATGGAAATAAAAACTGAAAGGGCTGAGGCTGACATCATCAATTCAATTCCAAACAATACTTAACGCCAAGCAGCCTTTAAAAACACAGGATAAAATACGCAACAGTGGGGAAAGGGTTAGTGTATTTCTAATTTATCTTGGGTTTACATGGCTGCCGGTAGGCAGTAATTCAAAATTGTCAAGTCTCACTCAATGGTTACAAATAACACCAAAAGCAAATTTCCAAAGTGGACTGAAATATTTTACATGCCAAAAAGAACTCATTTGCTGAGTGTAATGGTGCACACCTTCAGCTTCAGCACTCAGGAGGCAGATGTTAAGTGGATCTCTGTGAGTCAGAGCCAGTCTGGTCTACTCAGTGACTTCCAGAACAGCCTGGGACTATACACTGCACAGCGACACCTTGTCTAAAAAACCACTGATTTACCTAGGCTTTCATTACCTTGGAGTTTTTCAAAAACAATCCCAAAATTTAGATGCATTTTCCAAAACCCACTCTTTGCAGCTACAGACCTGAGCAAGACCATCCTGAGTGGCAAAGGGGCAGTGGGTAAACCCAGGGTGTCCAGGCTGAGTCAACTCTACCACGGTCCACCTGACTCTGGCACCTCACTCACGCCATCAGCAGCAAGGCAGGCAGGTAAACAGGACGTCTAAGCAAAGGGTTTGGCAGCGGTGGCCTTGTATAAAGTGCTCTCTTGTGGACGTACAGGCGGCTTATCCAGATCATCTGCACAAATGCCTTTTCCTTCTGAAACCGATTTGCCGTGGGCAAGGCTAAATCCCTCCCTCCTCAGCTTCAGAGTGAGTTTGATACCCTGGTTACCAGAGGGACTCACATCACTCTCCCTCAGGACAGAGACCACAGTGCCGGTGTACAGCAGGCAACCAACTCTCCTCCCTGCAACACTTGTAAACACCAACACCCTCCTAGTCAGCCACACCCTCACCTGCAGACAGAGTGCCTCACTGGGGGAACAAGGAAGAGAGAAAAGAGAACATGCTTGTCTGTTTTCGTCTATGGTAAGCTTGCTCTCACCACCTCACCGGAGAGGCCGTGTGCTCTTCATGTGGAAACTCAGGGGCAGGCTTTCTGCACATGTCAACCCCAATCCAGTGCCCACCTGCCAATCTGAATGTGATGCCGTATGCTTGCTTAGCTGGGCCTACATTCACTGGCCGTTACAGTGAGACGCTAGCCCTCCTGCTTTGCTGTCTCCACTCTCCCCACTCGCTATGGCTGTTGCCAGCTCTATCAACATGCTGCTGCTGGTCTCTGAGGGAACAGAACTGTTCTAAAGAAAGGCAAACTGAGATTAATGCCTTATCACTTTCTATAAAATACGTTTTTCCCTTATGTTTTGAAATTAAGATCTTTGGGGGGGGGGGTTGTTGTTCGAGAAGAGTTTCTGTGTGTGTATCCCTGGCTGTCCTGGACTCACTTTGTAGACCAGGCTGGCCTCGAACTCATAGCGATCCACCTGCCTCTGCCTCCCGAGTTCTGGGATTAAAGAAACTGCAGAGGACACCTTTTTATTTGCACAATCTTAGTTTTTATACTTTGCAAAGCAGATGCTGAGAGTTCCAGGACCGCACTAATGTGGTTTGTCTATGTCTAGTTTGTTTCATTACTTAACAGCCAGGCCTTTGAGAAGCGCGCCGAAACTACACCCACACGTACATCCCAACGTAACTGGAGGCCCAATCGGTCCTCCTCACTAGGAGAAAAACACCAAGCAGAATGCAGGCAGGCCCCAAACGTTTATCCCTTGTCTGGAGATCAAGATTTCCCAGATAATAGTACTTTCATGAACTCATGCAATAAATATCATAATTTATCATACCTTGAACTAGTTTCTCTCCCCAAATAGGCACAAGAGCAGCTAACTCAGATACAATGCCTCCTGGCCACGGGGGAGAGAGGATAATAAACTTAATTGTTTTATATATCCTGGGGTATATAAGAGAAAAACTTTTCCGTGCGTGTGTGCGTGCGATACCGAGACAACCTGCTACACAAATAACCGGGCTTATTGACCGATTTAAGCCACCACTGCCAAACAAGGGCAAGATCCCCCCCGGACAACCACCACCTTAAAACCAATTAACTTTGCTCGTCTGGCTTCCTGGCAATCGTGAGGCTAATACCAGGGCCACTTCCATAAGTGGCTTCCATCAAAACGCATCCCGAGCCGCAGAGGAGGAGGCGGCGGCAGCGGCTCCGCATCCGGGGACCGGCAGCAGCGCACCTCAGCACCGGCCGCTGCCCAAGACGCACCTCGCATCTCCCCATCACCGTGTCTGCAAACTTCGGGGTCCCAAAGGCGACCCAGAAAGTAGCACCGGCGGCCGCGAGGCGGCGGCTTAGGGACACCGTGCTGTCGCCGTGCACCGGCAACTTTGTGCCGGCGCCCCGTGCTCGCCGCGTCCGTCCGGAGCAGGGGCTGGCGGCTCCGCTCCCGGTGCGTAGGCTGCCGCGAGCACCCGCCTCGGCGAA
The DNA here is from genome assembly GCF_964271855.1 of Acomys minous. NCBI lineage: Eukaryota > Metazoa > Chordata > Mammalia > Rodentia > Muridae > Acomys > Acomys minous. The sequence continues at coordinate 3,329,345 of NC_140500.1, forward strand.
GGCCCCGGTGACTGGCAGGCAGGCGCCGGGGGCGCGGCCCCGCCTGCAGCCCGGGGGGCGCCGCGCACGGCCGCGGGTCTCCGCTCCGCCAGGGGACGCCGGGGACGCCCGAGCCCCGCCGCCCGGCCCGCGCCCGCTCTCACCTGCCCGTGTCGCTCCCGGCCGCTCTGCCTCCGCAGCCGCCGCAGCCCGCGGAGCGCGTCTGCCGCGCCAAGCCCCGCCCCGCTCCCGCCCCGGCCCCGCCTCTTGGGGAGGGGCCAGAACGGCCGCGCCGGAATCTCGCGAGGCTTGACTCCTTAGGTTTTGCAGGGGTCCGCCCTGACGTCATACGCACCCGGGCGGAAGGAGCCTTCTGGCGTCAGCGGCAGTCCCGCCTCCGAACCTTGGCCGGCGGAAGTCCAGGAGGGTCCAGGAGTCTCAGATCAGTGTGGTCCCTACTAGGCTGTTGGGAGTACTTGCCTCATGGCTCTCTCTGGTGAGAACTGGTTCTGCCTTACCTGAGAGCGGCCTGGTGTGATGCAGCTGTTCTCACCGGGCCCTCAGCACGCCTTGAGACGATGCAGAGATGGCACGCAATGCAAAGATGACAGTGCAGAGTTCAAAAGCGGGGAGATATGCACACCTTGCAATTTTCCACGTCTCTGTGACCCGAAAGGCTTAGAAGGAGCTAGAATCTAGGAGGACCACAAGAACCTTGCCAGCATGCATGAAAATTTGCTGACTTACCAGAAAGTCCTAGAACAGCTGGCAACATAGCATACAACTGGAGAATAGTGCTCTTCCCTCCCCTCCCCTCAAAGACAGGCGGCCTTCAAGACCCAGGGAGTGCCTGAAAGTGAGCCTAGAGCAAAACCGGTAACCTCGGATTCCAGCAACCTCAACAGCATCCACTTAAAAAGCACACCTTAAAGCTAGGCACAGTGGCTCATGCTTGTAACTCCACCACCCAGGAGGCTGAGGCAGGAGCTGCCACAAGTCTGAGGCCGGCCTGGGCTACGTAGTGAGCTCGAGCCCAGCTGGGATTGAGTGAGACAAAAGCAGGCTGCAGCTTCTCTCTGACATATCCAGACTGCCAGCTACTATTGCACTTTGGGGCTGTGAGGAAATAAAATAAAGATTCCTGGAACACAAGCACCACGTCCCACAGTGGGCCAGGAGCTTAGCTACACAGCACCAGCACTCTGAGGAACTCAGGAGTAACCTCCTAGGTGCAACATGGGAGTGGTGAGAGACTTCACTGGCTATTCAGAATGACATTCAGTTTAAAACGTATGAATGATTTATATCTGGAATTTTCCACTTCATATTTTTAGAACACGGTTGATGTGGGTAGCTGGGACTTGGGGAAGTGAATCTGTGAATAGAGGGAACAGAGAACATCCTATTTGGAAAAATCACTTTCCCATGGATTGACACGGGACTGTTTTGGGAAAGCGACACAGTTTTGCTTGTTAAGATAAAACTGGCCTTTGAGTAAGACAAATAGAATTGTTCTCAATCACTGGTGACAGATTCATCCTTTAAACAGTGGGGTTTTATGAAACACCCTCATCTTTTACACTATTAAAACAATATATGAAACAGGAAAAAAAATCTCATGCAAGAGCCAGAGAGATGGCTCAGTGATTAAGAACTCCTTCTGCTGTTGCAGAGGGCCAGAGCTAAGTTCCCAGCACCACCAGCAGCTGGCTCACACTGTGACTCCACAGAGAAGAGGACAAAAGTAGACCAAGAACATGAAATCCATGTTAAGCCACAGAAAAATAAGGTTAGCAGTGGCCACAACATATATCTCTCCCCTGGGTTATTACCTGAGATAGATGGATGGATGGATAGACAGACAGACACACAGATAGATGATAGATAGACAGACAGACAGACAGACCTAGCAGGACTGTCTGACAGCATCCTTACTTAGAGGCAGAGAGCAGGGCCGACCACAAGCAAGCAGGACATGGCTTCCTGCCTTCCATTGGCTCACATGTGAACCTCAGGACCAAGCTAGTGGGTCACAGGATCCACCTCACATTCCTACGCTCTCCCACCTCCCTGGGGGTTGGGTCGCAGTGTTCAGAGGACACCCTTCTGGTTTTACGTTGATTGGCTCCCTGGAAGAAGTAACCCAAACAGGGCTTTCAAAGATTTGAAAATAACTACCCTTCTTCCTCCTTCTCTTCCTCCTCCTCCCCCTTGGTTAGACCACACAGGGCCTGTGGAGAAAGCCACAGCTCAGATTGTAGCAGTGAGCAGTCATTGAAGGTTTTAGTCAGAGAGGTGATTAAATAATAAACACCCCGATGTCAGTCCAAGCAAGCCACTCTGAGAGGCGCCACGTGGACATTAACAGACCACAGGAATCTGAGCTCTAAGCAGTAAGCTGTAAACAACAACATGTTTGGGACAAAAGAACCTTGATGAGCAGATGTGCACATCTGGCCTACTGGGAGTGTGTCTCACCATGGCAGAGGCCACAAAGGTATGGAAACACAGGTCAGTTATAAAACCACAAAAGTCTTCTTCTTAAGGACTTCCCAGCCTGATTTCCCTATGGGGCAAGAGTGTGCCAATTAGGAAGTAGAAGCACACAGAAAGGGCTAGGGGCTTACTTAGTTCAGTGGCGGACAGCTGGCCTTGCCCTGCACAAGTCCTTGGCTTGAACTGTACCTCAATACATACACAAGCATGCACACACAAAACACACACAGCAGTGTGTAAGTATAAAGACATATTAAAGTATTGCGTACAGTAGTGCTTGAGTTAATCTTAAATACCCAGTTTTGCCCTGGAAAGAGCTTTAGTATCTGTCAGTGAAGAACCTGATTTTTTAAGCTTTTAAAAAAAATGTGTACGTGTGTGCACCTAACTGGGTTTATGTGTACCACGTGTGTGCACCTAAGTGGGTTTATGTGCACCACGTGTGTGCAATGTCCATGGAAGCCAGAAGAGGGTGTCAGAGACCCTGGAACTGAGGTTAAAGGCAGGTGTGAGCCACCGTGCAGGTGCTGGGAACTGAACCTCGGTCCTCTGGAAGAGCAGTCTCTCCAGTCTCTGAGGCTTACTTTTCAAAAGAATAGTGTGTTGGGCCAACAAGGTGACTTTGTGGGAAAAGGCTCTTGCCCTGTAAGGTTGATGATATGATTTGATCCCCAGAACCCACATGGAGAGAGATAACTTCACAAAGCTGTCTTCTGACTTGTGTGTTTATCCCATGGCATGTACATGTCCACACACGCAACAACAATACATTAAAAAACAAAATACGACAATTTGTTACAAACTGCTTCCAAATCCCATAAACACTGTCACTAAGGCCTCATGGGACCTGGATATCTCTGTACTAAGTCAAGCTCGCTGTGTCCTGGATATCTCTATGCTAAGGCGAGCTCGCTGTGCCCAATCAGAAAGCTGTTGTGAATCTTGTGACATCTGACTGAAGAAGAAAATGCTATTAAGAACCTTTATAAACACTGAGTGCTTTCATCCAAGGATCCCAAAGCAATTGTGTGTGTGCATATGTGTGCCAGAGGACAGACTTGATTACCATTCCTCAAACACGGTGCACCTAAAAACAATCATGTGTATGAGTGTTCCACACGCATGCCTGGTGCCTGGAGGGCCAGAGAGGCCATTGAGTTCCTTGGAACTGGAGTTACACACAGCTGTGCGTCGCCATCTGGACGCTAGGAATCGAACTTGTGTTCTCTGGAACAAGCAGCAGTGCTCCTAACTAAAGACCCAATCTCCAGCCTTCATTCATTTTCTTTTAAGACAGATTCTTACTACACAGCTAGCATTGGGTGTTCCGGGACTCTGTATAGACCAGAGTGGCCTGAAACTCACAAATAATCTGCCTGCCTCTGCCTCCCCAGGGTTAGGATTAAAGATCTGCACCACTTTAAAAAAAAAAAATCTGCACCATTGGAGCTTGCTGTGTCTAGCCACCCTAACCACTCAGTGAGCTCTGTCTCAAAACAAAAACAAACAAACAAAAAAAAACCAAAGTGGAGAACAGTTTGACACTGACCTCTGGCCTCTACACACTAACATGTACATGTACACATGTGTATACTCTGCAGACATGCACCAAAGTAAACAAGCTCATATCGGCCGTCTCACTGGATGTAAAGTCCTGGCTTCTCTCCTTAGGCACCACAGAAACAAAACGAAATGAAACAAAGCCCACATCAGCAGAGTAACAGCATACAGAGACGCCATATGCAGTAATAAAATCTGGAGACAAGGACAGACAGACAGACAGACAGACAGACAGACAGACAGACACACACACACACACACACACACACACACACACACACACACACACTGAGCAGGTGCGCCACCACCAAAGGCACCGCTGACAGCATTTAGAGGGACTGTGAGTCAGCTCAGAATTCTCAGTCCAGGTCTGCTCTCCATCAGGGAAGGGGCGTCTTTTCAGATATGCAAGCTCTGTGTAAAAATCTCCTGGGGAGGCAGGCAGGACACCACCAACAGATAGATCAAAGACACGATTCCATTCAAGTCTAGCTTGGTAAACCAACGAGTTTAATTAGGGTTTGCTCCAGGAGCAGGAGCAGCTGCCTCCGCTCTGCGCCCCCCAGCCATCAGCCGCCTGCATATCCCAGGGGTCCAGCACCTCTGCGACCTCACCCACTGCAGCTCTCCCGCAACAGCGTGTTTTCCTATGCAAATCCCCCATCTCTGCTTTAGTTTCCTAAGCTCTCTTGTCCGGCACCTTTTGCTTGTCGTCATCTTTTCCTGCATGACGTCAGTTCTCACTTGCTCCAGGCTTCTTCAAACTGATCAAGTCTTTCCCGAACTTGATCATGGTCTGCAAATGAGAGACCTGAGGTGGATGGGACTGGCTTGCCAGGGGGGGAAGAGGCCTCCGTGAGGAGGTTAAGAGCGCAGTCCGCATGGGGAACTGAAGAGGCAAGCTCAGACAGGCTCACTCCCAGTCTGGCCGGGAACCCAGCCTTCGTCCCCACCGCCTGGACATTTCTGGGCATTTGCTCCCACATTTAAACAGGATAGACAAGAGACTGCTTCATGTTTGGCACAAGCCTGGACTATTTATTACCAGATTAAAATAACCCATGCTCTTTCTGGTCTGCCATGGGGTCAGCCCCCAGGGACTGTGTATTTTCGGTCTGGACCTTCAGTGAACTCCAATCCCAAAGGGCGTGTCTCTGAGCTCAGGCAGGAAATGGCTCGGGAGGGGAGGGGGCAGGATCCACTGCGCTTTGTGGGGAGTAGTTGCCCTCGGAGGCCTCGCGCCACCCGGTGGGCCTGGCTTCTTTGTCTGTTTTCACAGGACAATGATGGTGTTGGACTGGAAAGAACGCCAGCCCCAGTTGGTACTCGCTCCACTGCAAAAAGAGGGTTTGGTCGATGGAAGGCCCTCTGTGGTGGTTGAAATCTAGGTGATGGGACCTAGAATCACCTAGGATTATCTTGATTAGGTGAAATAAGGCAGACAGATCCAATTAAATATAGACAACAGCATCCCCGCGAGCTGTGGTCCCGGACTGAATACAAAGGCGGAAGTGGGGTGAGTGTGAGAATTTATCCCTCTTTCCTTCCCGTGGAAGCCGAGTGACCAACTGCACCTAATGCACCACGGCTTTAGCTGCACCTGCCGTCACGGGCTGTACCCTAAAA